>NC_134868.1:29050784-29363562 GCF_049852395.1 Peromyscus maniculatus bairdii | reverse complement strand
CTGCCATGATGTACTATATACTGGAACTGGACCTTCTTCTTCAAATTGCTTTTGGCAGCAACAGGCTAAGAAACTAAAGCAGAAATACATTTAGATTACTGCATGTGGTGTTTTCATAGGTTGCTCTATTCTGAGGCTTGCTCAGGTTTCATTTATATACTACGGTATATATCTTCTATCTCCGTTTCATATCTACTCAGCAACAGCAACTTTCTTCCTCATACAGTCTAATGGACACAAAGTAAATCAGTGTCCATTTCCCCCTGTGACCTCCTGTTCTGTGAGATCAACGAGAAGCATGAGAAGGAAATCCAGGTGAAAGGGTAGTGGAATCAAACTTTATTCTTCTGGCTTTCTCCCTGGCAGATGCCCCTTTCTTGACTCTTATTCCAAGGAAGGCTGTGATTCATTTCAGATGGTTCCCTATAGACAAGGGTCCCTACAAAATTGGGCAACAACTACTTCCATGCTTAGTCTTGGAAACAGCCCTGGGTTATCAACTCCAATTTATTGCCCCAGCTCTTTAGATTTTTTTCCAAACACTGTTTTCACCTTTGGAAATAGTCATCCATAAAGATCTCTTAAAACAATCAATTTGAATGAGCCATCTGTTTTTAGACAGGACCTTAACCAAGACATGCACTTTGCTACACATTGTCCATAAACATTGTCACACGGTCCTTTAATTTTTATGGATATCTATTAATGTTCATACATATGGTGTCTGGATAGACATCCCATAACAGATTTGCAGAGACCTATAATGAAAGTGAAAATGAGAACTAGATATACTAGATAAACTATCTCTGAAATCACTTTGTAGTCTATAAACTTTATTCAGATGCACAACATCTCACTCAGAGTCACATTTCTCATCTTTAGAACACAATCCTAATTAGCTTGTCTCTCTGCTTGCCCTACCTAACACATCTTATAAACTACAAATTGGAATGTAAGAGCCTAAAAGCACACTAACAGCAAAATTAAATGACAGATGACAGCCAAACACCACAAAAGGTGACAGAAAGTATAAATAGGAGACATAAGCCCTAACACACACAGCTGTCTAGTGCAAAGGTAAAAATAAACATTTGCAGACACCTTGGTGGGCTTTGGGGCATCATTATCTCTCATCCAGATGATAAACTCACATACATATTAGTGATCCCAGTATGCATATATTGTGCTTGTGCATACAGGCTGGCATAAAATGTATTAGAAAAATTGTGTCAGTGATAATTGAATTTTGGTTAAAAAACATTTGTAACTTGAAGAAGCAGTAGTTATTTATCTCAAGGATGGTATGAAATTTTGCTGGAATTTTAAAAAAATTCTACATGAAAAATGAACAATATTTACCTATTTACATTTGAATAAATGTTTGAATAAATATTCTACCTACTACTTCTGTTTATTTTCTCTGTCCACTCCTGACTTAAATTTGAATTATTTCAATATTTCTGATACTATTCTCTCCAGTTGTTTGGTTTCTCAAGTTCTTGAATAATCTTGTTCTCCACTCTAACTTAGCAAAAGACTAGACTTTGTGATTACCAAAGAATACAAAGTACCATAGCTTCTGTAATTTATGCTCACATTTTCTGACCATCTTTCCTATCTTTCCAGCTTGAACAATTTATGATAATGACACTATTAATATTTAAATTTAGTCTTTTTAATCTTTCTCCTTAATATGTGTTTAACTCCCCTTTCTTTTTATGTGGTAGGCTCAATAGGAGGCCTGCTAAATATTGTGGTGGTGGTTATTGTTGTTGTTGGTGGTGGTTGTTGTTGTTGGTGGTGGTATGAATAAGAATGACCCCGATAGGTTCAGATATTTGAATGCTTCATCATCAGGGAGTGGAAATGTTTGAAAAATCTAGAAGGATTATGAGGTGGCCTTGTTGGAAAAAGTATGTCACTAACTAAGGTGCTGCCAGGAGCAGACATGCCTCACTGTCCAGAAAGTCTAAATTTTAAAAATATTTTAAATGCCATATTCTGTAGGTCTTTGAAGTGTTTGAAGATTACCTACCTAATTAAATTATATCTATGTATACTTTGAAAACCTAACTAATATGTTACAAGTTTGACTATCATAGAAGACTAATTATTAATCTGTATTTCTTGATTATCCATTAAAATCTAAATGAGTTACATAAACATAATACCTCAAAGGAGAATAGAAATATATATATATATATACAGTGTAACAAAATTAATTTTAAACTTGTATCAAGAAACTAAAATCCATAGCAATGTAAAATATTTCTAAACAAGTTGTTACTCTTTAAAAGTAGGTTCATTAATCTACATTTTCATCCTATTTAAAGTATCCCCCTTTCTTCTTTAGAAACCATGAGCAAGCCCCCAGTTAACTGCTTTCTTTTATGAGAGTTGCCTTGGTCATGGTGTTTTTTCACAACAATAGAAGGGTGATTAAGATGATTGCAATTGTTATTTCAAATGTCAGAAAAATAAAAGGAACCCACAGTTGTGATCAAATTGACAATCTTGAAGTGGAGAGATTATCCTGGATATTCTGTGTGAACTCAAAAATTTGAATGTGTTCCTGTAAAGGGAGGGATAGAGTAGACATAAGATATAGAAAAAACAACAATGGGTTCACCATGGCAGAGCTCAGAGTGATATAATAAGACTCAAGGGATTCTCCCAAGACTTCCATAAACTAGAAGTAAGAAGTTTATTCTCAGTAGAGTCTCTGTATGGCTCATGCCCTGTCAATCCTGGTCCACAGCCAAGCAATGCTGACTTGGACTTATATTCCCTAAAACCAAGGGAATGAGTTCTGTGTAGCTGGAGAGTTTCTCTCCTGGTCCTGCCAAGCCCCTGCAGTCCTGCAGCCCACTTATAAAATAAACACACAGACACTTATACTATTTAAACTGTTTGGCCTAATGGCTCAGGCTTCTAGCTAGCTGTTCTTATATCTTTAATTAACCCATTTCTATTAATCTATAAGTTACCACATAGCTCGTGGCTTACCATTATCTTAACATCTTCTCATGGTAGTGACTGGCAGCATCCCTCTGTCCCAGCCTTCCCCTTCCCAGACCTCTCCTCTCTCTTTTCCCGCCTATATTTTCTGCCTGGCCACTGGTCAATCAGCGTTTTATTTATCAATCAATCATCCACAGCACTATTACAGTAGATTATTGTATATACTAGTAGAAAAATTTAGTAAAATAGCAGCCTTAGATAATTTGCACTGTTATGGATTCTTGTATATTGCAAGTAAAGGAAGAAAGGAAAATGTACAATTGTCGTTGAGGTGCTTGGCTAGATGAAATCTAAGACAATTGTGCCTACTTGTTAAATGTGGTCATGCATTAAGTTTGCATAAACTGAAAGGTGAGCACTCTTAGAAGTGTCCTCAGTTGTGTTGGTACAGGCATGCAGTAAGCAGACACTGAAATTAACCAAGGTCATGGTTTCATTATAAATGTTAGAAGTGTATTAATTTCTTGCAGTTGCCACCATTAAAATTGTGATGACTTAAAAGAACAGAGCTATTAGTTGAAATATTAAGGCAACTACACATAATTAAAAGAGAAGTTTATTTTGTGAGGTAACTTACAAGTGAAGAAATAGGTTACAGGGTCTGGGAAAGGTGAAGCACAGTCCAGCAGTGTTCTCTGGAGAACTCTGCTCAGTCTACCTCCAGAGTCCAGAATCCAGGAACCAAGAGAGCTGGCACTTCCAGATCTCAGGTCTTAAGCACTCCTGTCTCTGCCCCACCTTGTAGGTGTGACATTTACCAGAAACCTCAATGGGGGTAGTACTTCTAAGACAAAGCTGGAACAGCTAATCACAACAGCTTTTTGTCTAAATAAGAAAGTTCTAACCAAATACAAAAATAGATACAATAGGAATGCTTATCAAATATTGTCCAGGAGGAATAAGGGATAATGACCCAGACAAGATGGAACTTGCCGTGGTGACTTCTCCCATTGTGCAGAATAGGAAACAAAGAACACTTGGGAACCAAATCTAGGCTTCAGCCTTCAAGGTTCACTCCTGTGTCTGCTTGCTAGATCTCACATACCAAAAATTCTACCACCTTCCAATATAGTGCCGCCAACTGGGTTCAAGAATTTAAGCACACAAACCAGCAGGGGAAATTTCACATTGAAACTATAACAAATTGCTTTAACAAAAGTCTCATGTGATCTCTACATTACAGCACTCAGTGACCAGGCATGACATTTTTTTTTTTTTTGACTTCTGAGAAGTATTGATATGCCTTTGTCCCATAAACATTTCCCCTACTTGGCTTCTCATATGTTATAATATCTTTAGTTTTCTTGCAATTTCACCCAGTCTTCTTTTTCACCATATTGTTCAAGTATCTTAAATTCAGTTCATGCTCTTCAATTGTTATTTTACTTCTTGGATAATACTGTCAAGATGATTTCTCTGCTGATCTTTATTATGTGTTCAGTTATACCTTTGATCTCTCTTTTTGGTTGAGTAACATGCAGACTAACTCCTAAGTCCCCCACCTCTCTCTCTCTCTCTCTCTCTCTCTCTCTCTCTCTCTCTCTCTCTCACACACACACACATACACACACACACACACACACACACACACACACACACACACATGCTTGTCAAGGTAATTATTGGTTCCAATTTTTACCTCTTTGCACTTAATTGATTTTTCAGTTTCCTTAACTCAGTTGATGAAAATGCCATCTATGGGGGGATGGAAGGGTGGATCTGGGGAAGAAGAGATGTAGGAAAATGCCATCTATGCAGTTTTGTGCCTCCAAACTTTGAATTATATTTCATTTCTCTCTTCATTTTAAATATTTTACATTTATTATTTTGGTGTGTGTGTGTTGATGGAGTCAGAGGACAACTTTCAAGAGTTAGTTTTTCCATTTCACGCTGTAGGTGCCAGAGATCAAACTCAGGTTGTCATGTGTGGTGCCAAGTGCTCTTATAGCTAGAGTTTTCCTGCCTGGCCCACAGTCAGGACAAATCTTTATCACCCACCAGTCCCACAGCCACTCAGATCCAACCAAGTACTTATATTGCTTACAAACTGTATGGCCGTGGCAGGCTTCTTGCTAACTGTTCTTATAGCTTAAATTAATCCATTTCCATAAATCTATACTTTGCCACGTGGCTCGTGGCTTACCAGCATCTTTACATGCTGCTTGTCCTGGTGGCGGCTGGCAGTGACTCCTTCTGTCTTCCTGTTCTTTCTTTTCTCCTCTCTGTTAGTCCTGCCTATACTTCCTGCCTAGCTACGGGCCAATCAGTGTTTTATTTATTGACCAATCAGAACAACACATTTGCCATACAGAACATCCCACAGCATGCTCCTTCATCTTTTTCTGTTTTATATCTGTCACATGAGGAAATTATTTTGACTGCATTATCAGAGTATAATCTGAACCTGGACCTTGATAATCTCCTTGCTCTGTCCTTGAGTCCACTATTCTCTCTTTCCTTTTTGTCAATAGTTTCCCAAGGGTTCTCTGTTTTTATACACTTTATCTACACTATTTCCAGTATATAAGTCAAAGTGTTCATTTAGAGGGTGAAAGTACATTATTAGGCTTACATCTTTCTAATTTCACTTAGAGTGAAAATGTTAAAATACTTTGCAACATCTTACACGATGGAGAACCTATGCTACCTCTTGCTATAATCTCTGTATTTCTTCAAATATTCTTGCATACGCAGTGACCCCTTAAAGTTCAACAAAAAAGCCAGACACATTCTACCCTGTGTCCTTTCACTTCCATATGTGGTGATGGTGATTCTCTTTACTTATATGCATGGTTAAATTCTTTCTGAGTGAGGTGTAAACTAGCCAACTTATTTAAAATTGAAGTATAATAAAAATGATTAATTCTATATAATCACACTTTCTTTTTTTTTAACCGAGGAATTATATACTGTCAAATATGCTCTACTGTAGAGTTTAATTCTGTTTATGTCTGCAACTTGCTATATGCCTCTCTCTTCTGGAATGTAAACTAACCCCAAAACAAGACATTTGTTTTGCTTCATTCCTGAAACATAGTATGCACTGAAATATTTATTAATTTCTCAACTGAACTGAGTCACTTAAGAACAGTTTTATAACAAAAATACAAATATAAATTAATATTGTAATTTCTGTATTGCATGTAAATCTACTAAGCTAATAAGATTTCTCATCTTTTCAAATATCTTAAACTTTGAAGAAAATCACATCACTATTATGGAATTTAATTGCAATGGAAATTAACTGTATATAATTATTTTTGTCTGAACTTTACACTGAAAAGTTAAATAAGCTGTCTTCTTCTCTACCAAATGTCTAAATGCCATGCTCAAAAAAGAATGTAAGGTATTTTATCTATAATGCTGATTGATATGAAGTTGGATACAATTTATTAGAATCAGATTACATGAACTTAAGCATTAGAATATTAAAGAAACAGAATTTCAAAAGATAATTGTATTGAGTATTTTAAGACATTAGGCAACACTTGATTTCACTATTAAAATCATTTTCCTGTATATCATTATAGTGCTTGTTAATCGTTATATGTTGCTTAATTAGTTATCACAACAGATTTGTCAACTGAAATAGAAATATGCACATTTTATGTATGAAAACCAGTAGGAAAAGAACCACATGAACTACTTCAAGTAGATGCTAGAAGAGAGACTTTAGACTCACAGAATCTGTGCAATACTTACTATAAGAAGCCACTGTGCTTATATAAGCAGGATTCTAAAGTCAAGTTCCCTCTTTTATTTAGGAAAACTCCTTAAAAAAATGTAAGTTCTCTTGATGGAGGGAACACAGTTGCATAATAATGTGCATAGTAGGTGTTCTTCATACCCAGTCTGGACACTCATATGTTCTGTTCTCGGCTTATAAGACACTGTTGGCTGCTCTTCTCCAAGAACCTTGGCTAACTTTTAGCACATGATATAATCAAACACAGATGTGAATGAAATGTTCCTCATTAGTAGGTCTGAGAGGATCAATCACTGACTGCTGACTCTTCCAAGAGAATTAAAATGAGCACATACGAAACAACCACTTGCAGAGGAAGGGAAATTCTTGTGCACGATGAATACAAGATTGAAATAAGAAAGAAGGCCAATGGCATTCACGAAGTTGTGAAGATTTTCTTTAAGGATGAAAAGTTTCAGTGATAGAAATCTATAACATACTATTAATAATTGCCACTGAAAAACACTTCAAACAAATATGCTTTGTGATGAGCAAATCACTATGAGAAATATGGTGCAGGGGGGCAGGAAAGTTCCATTTTAAGTTATGAGTGCAGCCGCATATGGAATCATTGGCTGGGGTTTCAAAGGCTTCAGAGAGCAAGAAAATGACAGCCTGCATCCACTCAGATGAAGTCCCTGGATTTTATCTGCAGTTTAGGTGTAATTCCCAATGTGTGTGTGTGTTTTTTTTCTGAAGCTAACAATGAGGGATTATACATCACAATAAAGAGAACAATACTTTTCTCCAGGTTCTGATGACCTCAAAAGATTATCCAGAATTATTCTTCAAAGATAAGCCTGGAGTGACTCTCAGAAATCAATGGCAGGAGAAATTAACATTAAACACAAAATAGATACCATGTTTATCCTTATGTTTTCTCTATTAATTATTATAAAATGTCTCTATCTGTATAAGAATTTTTGTTGATATTTTATCTTCAATTTTTTTACATGCTATTATGAATACCTTTTCTGTAGCTACTTTTTTATGTTGCATCTCGTGTCTTGTGTATTTTTGGCTAACAAAGACTTTATTGTTGAACAAACAGAAGTCGCTTTTGCCCAGCAGTTTTCACCATTGACTTTTCCCTGTCTTGGTTTGCTGTCTTTGTCTGTTTTATATTGTTATAATGAAAAACTCAAGAATGGGAGATTTATAGAGATGTAGAATGATATAACAACAATGCATTTAATTTAATTTTATGTACTTGTGTTTATATTGCTCTTTGTGCAGACTCAGGACACTGTGCTGGAGTACTTTTAACCAAAAGCACTTGCTTTGGAATTTTTTATGAGGTTGTATTATAACCAATAAATGCCCCTATTGTTTGCTAACATCAGAATGTTCTTATAAAACTTTCATCTTTAAAAATAATATTTTATTTATTCTTTGACGTTTCATACATAGGTAAAATTATTTTTATCTCACCTATCCTCCATGACATCCTTCAAACTCACCCCAAGACCCATCACCCCATTTCCCTCCTAACTTCATATTGTTATTATTATAATTATATATATTATTACCATTAATATTAGTAGTTCACTAAGTCCAGTTAGTGCTGATGATATGCACTGAGGCGATATGTATATCAGTGAAGTTGTGTCCAGATGATAGCATTCCACAGCTCTCTTCCTCATTCCCCAAACAATGCACACTATTATCACATTCCTTGGTGGCACATCATAACTAAATGGTGAGACTAGGTTGCTGAAAACACCATCCATTTTGATTGTTAGATATCAGTAAAGCAATCTCAAGCTTACAGGAAACTATTTCTCTGATGGGTAGCTTTCATAGTGTTGGAAGGCATCATACAGATTGCATGGGGGAGAAAAGACATCAACAGTGTTATGCAGCGCAGAATCCAGCATGCTACATCTGCCTACTAGGCAAGCTGTGCACATGGTGCACCAGTTGCAGGATGGTTTGGGAATAACTAACCACTTCTGGAAGGATATGAGCCTGCTCCACTGGAGGGATTTCACGTCTGGTCCTGTAAGTCTTCTCAAAGCCCATGAGTGGAGAGATCATAGCCCTAGGTAGGAACCTACTGATGCTGTTTTGACAGGGAACCTTACCTTCAAACTACCTCCTTAATGTTTATGACCATAGAATTACGCTTTGCTTAGCCTTGGACAGAAAAGATTATTCTTGCAGTGAGTAGTGGTGAATGAAGATACTTGAATGGCCCAAGTAATGAGTGTAAGTTACTGAGTATCAGCTGTTGTTGAGTCATCAATATCTGCCTCCCACATTCAAGGCCCAGGGAATATCAAGAAGGGATGGGTGGAAAGAATGCAAAAGCTGTCTTTCATTTTTAAATTTTAATTTTATTTGATGTAGGATTTGGAGTTGATAGATATTTCATTCTTTCAGTACTTTGAATAAGGCCTCCCACTACCTACTAGCTTTCATTGTCTATGATAATAGATTAGATGTTAATTTTATCAAAATTCCCGAATATTTGATTGTTTTTCTCAATTTGTCCTTAAGACTTTTTCTTTATCTTTCAACATTTGGGCGTTTATCCATGTTAGTCTCTATTTTTATCCCACTTGGAGTTTGCTGTGTATTTTAAATGTGAACACCTGTCATTTAACCAAATTTCTAAGATTTTTTTTCTGAACATTATTTCTTCAATATTACCACACTATTTTTATTTTTGGAATAAGGGCATCAATTCAATTTATGGTCAAATGGTTGGGGAGATGGCTCAGTGGATAATATACTGAGGACCCAAGTTTACATCTACAGAATCCATGAAAAGCCAGGTGGCCTGTTTCTAATTCCAGTGCTTTTATAGTGATATGGGAACCAGAGACATGAGAAATCCCAGAAGTTCACAGGTTGAATAACTTTGTCATCCCATTGGTAAATAACAACAGATTCTTCTTCATACAATTTAGAAAGCAAAGGTGCATATCTGAGGTTGTTCTCTGGGCTCTACATATGTATCTTGTCACATGAGCACTTGTACTCAGAAACAGAAACTTGCAAAATCACAAATGCAAGCATGCACACACATGCATGCCTGTGCACACATGCGCGCGCACACACACACACGCACTTCAAATCTGTTCATCTCTTCTAACAAATTCATAGCCTGTATTTATTTGTTATTTTCAGTTCTATGTCAATCTCATTTTCCTACTTCTTCACACATTTTACAACATTTGTTGAAAACCTAAAATCTTAGATTGTATGCTGTTAACCTTTGGATGTGGATTATTCCTTCTGGGTTTTGTTATAATGTTTTATTAATAGACCTATTTGAATATATTTTTCATCATTTTTCTGAATGTCTTTAGGAAAAATACAACTTTAAACCATGAATTAAAAAAATAACACTTAAAATATGATTTGAGATCCATGGAGCAACTAGTGACATCATTCTAGAATTGAATTTCCAGTCTGATTTTAACACTGAGTTTTAAATAATAGCCTTGATGTGACATTTTGAATTGTAGTGCTTTCAGTGTATAAATTAATTCAAAAATGATTACTTAGGTTATCCAGATAGTCATTTAGGAATAATTTACTCATACTAATATAGATGTATAGATAGATAATAGGCAGTTAGGTAGAGTGATTATTTGGATGGTAGATAGCACATCAATAAGAAAAATATATTATTTTTTTTTAATGTGGCCCTGATTCTCTGCTTTTCCTTATACCTGGACACATTTAGTATACAAAATGAAGGCATCCTTCCAGATGAACTTATTATTGCCTTTATTCAGTACAAGATAAGCAAGCAAAACTTAAGGAAGCCCTGAAATATCTACTGGCTAGACATTCTTTCTCTTGCTTGTCTGCATTCATCCTCGGAACATACAGGGATCAGGCTGCTATGAGTGAGATACATGGGATATGACAATGATGTCACAGCCAACATTTGAAACCATTCATAATCAGGAAAGCAGTCTGTTCCTTAGTTCAGTCAAGATCAGCAGAACCCTTAATCCTGAGCTGACTGAAAAGTGAATCACCAAGAGCAGCTAATCCCAGCCTGCAACATCTGTACAGACACACAAGCCAGCAAATTATTTTCTTCTAGAGTACTACTGAGGTTTTGCATCCATTTGCTATAAAGACAGTTACACAGTTGTCAGAGATTTTTTTCTACCTTGTTCTCTTCAATTTCAAACTCATTTTGACAACAGAAATGCATGACTAAATTTAAAGATATGCAAACATATTAAAATAAACTTTTTAATTATAAGAATATAAACCATCATAAATTCTTCTAATTTTCTATTGACAGTTATAAAAGCATGGATAGTAAAGTCACTTAAAAGTACACACAGTTTATTTACAGCTGATCAGCAGACAGTTGCCATAAAGCATGGGAGAGTAGACTTATATAACTGTTCAACATTTCTGTTTATGCTACCATTGTAAATACATCATACTCACTTTTGTAAGTTCAGTCTCCTTATTGATCTAGTCCTATTATTTCTCTTTAAACTGCAGCATCACACAATTTGCAGACCAATATTTCTCCTTTAAGGTCTTTGTTTTCAGTCTCTTTTGGTCTTTTCATATCTAGGTTCGTCTTTGGGAACAGTTGGTCATTACTTTCATGTCCATATTACAAGTCAACTCTGTATTACAGTTTAACCCCCTTATTATGCATTCTTTAATTTGAGTCCTTATATTTTCCTCCATTATTTGTTGACTTTGAAGATCTTATTAATATAAAGCAGTAAAAATAATTTTTCCCTAAAATATTGACCTTTCGTGCCTGAATTTATTTAAAATTTTGGCTCAACTATTACATTTCATAAAATGACTAGACTACAATTATTTCTTTATCAATTGTCCCCACAAACAATGTGATCTTGCTCTTTAAAAAAATCTTCAAAGGAATCTGCTCACATGTCTATGATTACTTCTTTTAGATGTGTGTCATTTTCTTCACATTGAGGCCATCAAATTTTTGTCTTCATGTCCCTCTCTGTGCTTTAATTGATACAAAACACTATCCAATAAATAATGTGGTGATGGTTTGAATAAAAATGGCCCACATAGGCTCATGTATTTGGATGCTTAGTTACCAGGGAGTTGAACCATTTGAAAGGATTAGAAGGATTAGGAGATACAGATTTGCTGGAAGAAGTGTGTCATCAGGGGTCAACTTTGCTCTTTCAGCCTGTAGATCAGGATGTAGCTCTCGGCTACTGCTTCAGCACCATGTGTGCCACCATGCTCATTGCCATGATAATAATGGACTAAGCCTCTGAAACTGTAAGCAAACATCCAATTAATACTTCTTTTAGAAAAGTTGCCAAAGTCATGGTGTCTGTCTCTTAACAACAACACAACAGTGACTAAGACAAATGTCCTTGTTATTTTCCTTTGTATTTCTAAAAATCCTTTTATTTATTACTTAGTCTTACCCAAGCCTATTTTCTCCATCTTATTTAAATTTTTAGTAAAAGACAGTCCGATTCTTCCTTTCTTTTATTACGATAGTAACAATTTCCCTTAAGCTCATTGTGACTTTCCCTTTGAGATATCTTTTGTTTTCGCCAGCCTTTTTTTTTTTTTTAGTTTCCCTAACACTATTACATATTCTTTCTGCATGATCTTCTTTACCCTTATTCTTTATTATCTAGAACAGAAGGAACATTTATTGTACATTGAATGTTCTGTTCTACTCTCTTCCTTAAAACAAACAAACAAACAACAAACAAAAAACTTTACTCTGGAATACTTGAAGATTTATTCTGTAGTACTTTTTCTTTCTTTAATTTTTACAAGTCTGAAGAGGGCAAATTGTCCAAAATGTCCAATTATATTTATATATTGGTGGTATTCATATTGATACCTATATATTCTTATTAATTTTATGTTAGTTATCATCCTGTGCAAAGTTTATGAATTTTATTAATTTTTTAAAAAAGAACCAAATGTTAAACCTTTGGTTTTATGTATTGTTTTCTTTTTTAAATTTCATGATTTTTGCTTTAATTTCATGATTATGATTTTCTAACTTGCTCTAATTTTGATTATTCATTTTCCTCTTCTTGCTTTTAGCCACTGAATTTATTTCCTTTTTTCCTCTATTGTTTGTTAATGTGGAATAATAGCTTGTTATTTGTGTTTTTTTTTAAATACTTGGAAGCCACCCAGCTTACAAATAAATACACAGAAAGTATTCTGCCCAGCTTTAGTGTTGCTTGTTTCCAGTCAGCTTTTCTGTCTTAAATTATCCCATTTGTCTTCAACTACACTTTGCCTATTGACATTTTACCTTTCTTTATTCTTTATATCTTTCTTTCCTTCTTATTCTGGCTGGCTCTGTTGCTGGGTGGCTGGCCCCTGGCATCCTCCACTCCTCTTTTCTCATTCTTTGCACTACTCTGAATTTCTCCTCCTATTTATTCTCTCTACCTGACAGCCCTACCTATCTTTTTCCTGCCTAGCTATTGACCATTTAGTTCTTTATTAGACCAATCAAGTATTTTAGGCAGGCAAAGTAACACAGTTTTACAGAGTTAAATAAATGCAACATAAAAGAATGTAATTCATCTTTGCATCATTAAACAAATATTCCACAGCATAAACAAATGTAACACACCTTAAACTAATATTCTACAACAGTTGCTTCTTTTTTCCTAATGTACAAATATAACATTTTTTTATTTTCAAGGAAACACAACTTTTGCTGCATTCCACAGATTTTTTTCTTTTATTGAAAAAAAAGGTTTCTTTTCTCATCTATATATTTTATTATAGTTTACCCTGCCTCTACTCTTCCCAGTTCCTCCTCTGCTCCCCTTCACTCCAGATCCAACCCCTTTATGTCTTTCATTAGAAAAAGAACAGGCATCTAAGAGATAACAAATGTGACTAAAAAAATATAATAAGATGAAGCAAAAACTGTCATATCCTAGTTGAACTCTGCAAAACAATAGGAGGGAAAAAGTCTTAAGAGTAGTCAGAAGTCAGAGACACATTGGTTCTATTAGTCAGGGGTCTCATAAAAATATTAAGCTAGTAGTTATAATAAACATACAGAGGATCTAGTGCACACCCATGTCAGCCCTGCGCTTTTTGCTTCATTCTCTGTGAGCTCATATGTTCCTTGATTAATTAATTCAGAGGGTCTGTTCTGGTATCCTCCATCCCTTCTGGTTCTTACAATCTTTCAGCTTATTCTTCCATGGGAGTCCGTAAGCTTTGAGGGAAGGGATTTGATGGAGACTTTCAATTTAGACTCTCTTTCTGAATAAAGTTTTGCTGTTGACTCTGCATCTGTGCCTATCTGCTGTCCGAGGAAGCCTCTCAGATGATGACTAGATAGGGCATTACCCTGATGGCCAAGGATGCTGAACATTTCTTTATATGTTTCTTATCCATTTCTCTATTGAGAATTCTTTGTTTAGATATGTTACTGTTTTAAAATTGGATTGACTACATTTGGCACCCAACATGTGGTAAAAGTTTCCACTTAAGACTGGAGAGAACTTAAGAGATTCTAGAACAGAGTTTAGAGCAGTTTCCTAGTTCATGTCTCTCATTATGGGCAGTGGTGCAGAGACATGTCCCCTGGTCATGGTGGGCTTCAATGGCAACATGGCAGGCTCCTGAAGTCTATTATAGGCTGCAATAAAAAGAGACTTCTCCTAGCCACTGTCTGTGGGCTTAGGAACACAGCAGCGGGCTGAAAAACACAGGCATGCTACTTAATATTGCTTCCCAGAAGTGGGAAGGTAAGCATGACTCATTGGTACCTGTACCATGTTGAAAAGCCATGTGGGACAGGGCCAGTAGCTAGAGGTGCTGCTGCTTTTATCCTAGCCACATGGCTTAACAGTTTAAAATCTCTCCTTGTCAGAAAAGGATTACAGCTACACAGTAAGAGCAGAATCAGATGGAAAAAACTCTAAATGGGATACAATATATTAAAATATAAAAAAGGCTTGAGAGAGAAAAGAAAAGGGGTAGAAAAAGTCCTTAAAAAAGAAATAGAATAATAAAAATATAATAAGACACATAAAGATGGAAATTACACAAAGATTCTGGATACTGCATATTGTTGTTGTTTTTGGGATTTTTAACTGCAGAGAGACATTTGATTGTAGGGGCTACTAAAGTTAAACCAATATGTATATTTTAGAGGTATCTTGACTTCAAAATTTGTGTCTAAATATATTTTTCTTTGGAAAAGAGGTTCTGCTTTTGCTTCCAAAGAAGAAAAACCTGTGGATTGCTTCCAAGTTATTATGGTTTGATCAAACAAGACCCCCTGAAAAATCTCCAATGAGAATAGATGGCCCAGATGATGTAACATTTCAGAGCACCTCTGTTGCAATTTCTTCTGAGTTCTGCATCCAGAAAGGCTTCAAGGCTGTTGGCTGTGATGATCTAGACTCACAGACTACTCCAGTCAGGACTTGATCATAATCCTAAATTTTCTCACGGTCCCCATAAGATTAACACTGCCCCTGTCAGTGGGAAGTAGCCTAGAAAACTATACCTACATTCCCCAAAAAAATGGATTATGGATGTTTGTCTTTGTTTAGGGGTTTGGTTATTGTTAATGGTCATAGTCAATCTCTTTCTAAAAGAAGAAAGGGGGATATGATATATAATGTATGATATAAAAATTATAGTATAAAAGGGTAGTTTATTGAATTTACTTTAATAAAAAAAACTATTAATCTTACATATTTTATGTTAGCATGGATTTTGGTATATTGATACAAATTTAAACTTAATTTTGTTGTACTTCATATATATTTCTATTCTTGTTTAAGGTATTATGTTTATGCAACACATTTAAAATTTTAATACATAATTAAGAAATACAGATTAATAGTAATCTATAATAATCAAACTTATAGTCATGTTAGTTATGTTCTTTAGGTATACATAGATATATTTCAATTAGGTAGATAGTCTTCAAACACTCCAAAGACCTATAGAATATGGCATTTATAATGTTTTAAGAATTTAGACTTTTCTGGACAATGAGACATGTCTGCTCCTGGCAACACTAATCTACTTCAAAGAGTATGATGGGGCATTGAAGAAACTCATTATGGAGTTTACTTTCTTTGTGGAAAAAGCTAGTCATTTGGGTAAGAAATTGCACTTGCCTGGACTGTTTGATAATATGTTGTATAAACTGGACATGCAGGACCCATAGGAAAGTGACCACTGAACTTTGCCAAATCAAAGTGATATGTTCTTTCAGGTTCATGCTTCACAGAAGAAACTGTCAGACACTCTTCAGGACAGAGAGGAAAGCAACAGATGAACTTTGCCAATAGATAAGACAATCCTTCAAATTTCCTGCTTCACTCAAAAGTCTGCCAGAGACTCTAGCTCTAGGCCTATAGGCTGCGGATGGATGCACCAAAGCTGCAGAGGAACTTTGGGTGACTGTCCAGGCAGGCAGCTGTCTCTGTCATTTCTAGAATTTTGGAAGTTGCTTACAATGCACTTCCTGTTTACTTAGGTAATGTTATATTCTTCTGGGGTCTTTGAAGGAGTTGAAGACTAGATAATTATAATTTTCCTTAGTGATGATAAAAGGTAAATTATATGTAAAACTTTAGACTCACAAATGTAAGATACATGATATACTATTTTCTTTAATTTTGCCAAATACAAAAAGACTAGATATTGTAACTGTAATTGTTACTTGATAACTGTTTTGTTATATATAATTTTTCTATGTTAAATTTAAAACCTTCCTTTTTGATTAGACAGAGAAGGGGATGTTGTTCTGTATGTTGTGAATATGGATTGGTCTCATTGGTTGATAAATAAAGCTGTTTGGCCAATGATGAGGCAGAATAAGTTCAGGCAGTACATTTAAACTGAAGATGGAGATGAAGATGGGTGGAGCCATTGCCAGGAGAAGCAAGATGTGAGAGAACAGGTAATGCCATGAAGCCATATGACAAGACATAGATTAATAGGAATGGGTTAAGTTGTAAGAGCTAATTAATAATGAGCCTAAGCCATAAGCAATACAGTTTGTAATTAGTATTAAGCCTGAGTAATTATTTTATAAATGATTATGGGATTGCAGGTGGGAGAGATTTGTCCAAAGAGACTTTCAGTTACACACTTTCTATAAATATGGATTTGTAGACAGATATTCTGTAATTTGACTTTATCACAGAATATTTTATTTTCTCCATCTAGAGTGGTTGAAAAATTTGCTGAGTATAGTATTCTAAACTGGCCTCTTGGGTTTCTCAAAGTCTGCAACATATCTGTCCAGGCACATCTGGCTTTTTGAGTCTCCATTGAGCAGTCAGGTGTAATTCTAAAAGGTTTGTCTTTATATATTACTTTTTTATTCCCTTGAAGTTTTTAGTATTTTTTCTTTCTTTTGTATTTTTAGTGTTTTGATTATTATGTGCTAAGGATACTTTTTTTCTGGTCCAATCTGTTTGTGGTCCTGTTAGCTTCTTGTACCTTTATAGGCATCTCCTTCAAGTTAGGAGAATTTTCTTCAATGATTTGTTGAAAACATGTTCTGGGATTTTGAGCTGGGTTTCTTCTCTGTTCTTTATACCTATTATTCTTTCATTTGGTCTTTTCATAGTGTTCTAGATTTCCTTGATGTTTTCTGTCAGGAATATTTTAGATTCAATGTTTTCTTTGGCTGATATATCCATTTCTTCTATTATATCTTCAATGCCTGAGATTCTCTCTTCTATTTCCTCTATTCTATTGGTGAACCTTGGCTCTGTAATTCCTGTTCAAATTCCTAAATTTTCATTTCCAGAATTCCCTGTTTGTGTTTTCTTTATTGCTTCTATGTCCATTTTCATGTCTTGAACAGTTTTATTCATTTTCTTCAACTGTTTATGTTTTCCCAGCTTTCTTTGAGGGACTTACTCATTTTCTTCAATTGTTTGCTTGTGTTTAGCTGGATTTCTTTAAGGGACTTATTAATTTCCCCTTTAAGGACCTCTATCACTTTCATATACTTGGTATTTAAACTCTTCATCTTGTGCTGTAGCTATGTCGGAATTTTCAGGGCCTGCTGTGGTGGGATAGCTGAACTGTAGTGGAGACGTATTTCCCTGACTATTGATTGTCTTTTTACACCAGCATCTCAGCATTTGGCTTTGGGATGATTTTAGGTCTAGGTGCTGATTTTTGGATGTGTTTTAGTTAGCTGGGTGTTTCATTACTTGGTTTCGGTCTCCTCTCTGAGTTTTCAGAGAGTATGATGGCCGCGTGTTACCTGTTTTCCTGGTCTGTTCAGCTGGTGTTTTCACTGGGAAACTGGGATGAGCTTTGGTAAGGAAGGTGGTGGGAGAAGGTATTTGTGATACACTGGGGTGGAGCCAGTGAGGAAAGTAAGAGAGCAGCAGGTTTCCTGCTACAGAGATTGGGGATAAGACTGGTGCAATTGATCTCAAGAGCGGTAAGAGAGGTGTGGGTCTGCCTTCAGCCTCCTTGCAGGCCGGGGAGGAGCTGTTCTTGGATTTGCAAGAAGTGCCTGCTGGTTTTGGGGTCTTGGACGAAGCAACGAGGAAGGAGAGAGGAAGAAGAAGATCTGTGGGATCCATAGGAGAATGGAGCAGCGGGGCAAGGAACGCTGCCATCTGTGTTCTGCTGCAGAATTGGGAATGAGACTCAGGGATTGGTTTGGGGGGGAGGCAGAAAGAGCTTGTTTGTGTTTTTTGAACCAGCTACTAACAGAGGAATTTCAGAGTTCCCCACCACAACAGTGAATCTTTGTGCAGCTATACTAGACCTTGCAGCATATATTTATTTTGCTGCTGCGATGTTACATGTAGACATATTAAGGGTTATACTTTCTTGGGGTTACTGTCCCTATTACCATTAATTGGCCTCTTTCCTCCTGCTGATTTCTTTGCTCTGAAATAGGCTTTGCTTAAAATCAATATCAGTATTCCAGCTTTCATTTAAAAGAATATTATACGTGTATATCTTTCTCCTTCCCTTCATCTTTAATTTATCTATACTTTTATATTTAAGTAAGTTTCCTCTTGGCTATTTTAGTTACTTTTCTTCTACTGTGACAAAACACCTTGATCAAGTTTTGGGGCTCATGGGGTTCCAGAGGGGTAGAGTCCATGCCCATCACAGTGAGGAGCATAGCAGAAGCAGGTAGGTATATCTCTGGGATCGTAGGTGAGAGCTCACAACTAGGTCCATAAGCAGGAAGCAGAAGGAGCTAACGGAGATTGGCATGGGCTTTTGCAATGTCAAAACTCATCCCCACTGACATACTTCCTCCAACAAAGCTATAATTCCTCATCCTTCTCAAACAGTTCCATCAACTGGGAACCAAGTCTTCAAACAAATGAATCTTTGGGGTCTATTTTCAATCAAACCACCACATGACAATATATAGATGGATCTTCATTCTTATTCATTCTAATAGTCTTTTTGTTTTAATTGGTGTGGTCACACCATTTATATTTAAAGTGATTATTGGTATTTTCAAATAATAGCCAATATAACCACAATTTTTTAAAAACAATTTTCTCCTTCTCATTTCTTACCTCCTTTGCTATCTCCTCTGGTTCTAATTGAGTATTTTTTTTAATCTAGATCCAATTCTTTCTTCTCTTACTGTGTCAATCATGGTTATTTTGAAAACATTATGATTGTTGATCCTAAAGTTTCAAACAAGCATGAACAACTATAAAAATCTATGTTTACTTTGCAATAATACTATGCTTCTTCATAGGTAGTACAAATAGTTTATTAGAATATTTAGAATGCCTCTTTCCATTCATTGTGATACTTTAAAAAAGATTGCTTATACTTTATAGAAATAAAATGATATTTTAAACATTTCAAGTAAATTCTAATCTACAAAGAAATAACTTTGTTATTATCTTTACAAAGCATTCAGTGTAAGACTTTCTTCATAGAATTTTTTTCCTAAGCACTTAAATACTCAATTTTCCAAACATGACTTAAATAGAAGCTTTGCAGAAAACAAAAACATGGAAATATTTTTCAATCTTTTCTCATATAGATGAATCTTCATTTGTATTCATTCTAATAGCCTTTGTGTTTTAATTAGTGTGGTCCTCCTATTTATATTCAAAGTGATTATTGATTTATTCAAATAATAGCCAACATATTCACAAATTAGTTTTATTTTCTCCCTCCCATTTCTTATCTCTTCTTCTATCTCCTCTATCTCTCTTATACTCCTGTCTTTTTATCTTCATAAGTAAATATGTCTATTTTTGATAGTTTAAGGATAACTAATGTGGCTATTAAGAATATAAAAATTATATATTATTATATTCACTTCACTAATGTTAAAACTATCATAACTAAATACATCATTGATATTTTTCTGTCTCTGTCTCTGTGTATCTCTCTCTTGTTGCTTGCTCACTCTCCACAACCCCTGTCCCGTGCGCACGCACACGCATGTGTGTGTGTGTGTGTGTGTGTGTGTGTGTGTGTGTGTATGTGGGCATACATGTACATGTGTGTTTGAAAGTAGACTCATTTGCCAGACTCATCATGCTTGTGTGTTTGTACATGTGCATGCATGTGTGTTTGAATCTATGAAAATTGAATGATCCATTTTCAGAGTCAGCATGCATGTGGTGGTCACATGGGCAGAGGACTACTTTCAGGAGTCGGGTTTACCATTTGAGTCAAGGTCTGTTTTGGTGGTTATGCCACTTCGTCCTTCCAAGTTAGCATACAAGATTCCAGACTTCCATTTTGCCATAAAAATGTTGGAATTATAGAAATTCATTGGCACATTAGGTTCCAGGGACTCAAATTCAGGTCACCCCAGCTTGCATGGCAAGCACTTTTTTTTTTAAACCTACTCTTAATATTAAGTTTCTTGAAAATCTACCCACACCCCATCTACTACTCAGTAAAGGTAATATTTCCCATGGGCCTCAACAAAGCATAGTGAGGTAATATCAAGCTCCTCCCCTGCATAAAGGTTGGGAGAGGCAATCCAGCATAGGGAATAGGTTCCCAAAAGCCAGCGAAGCAGGCTTTTCCAGGGACAGGTCCTGATTACATTGCTAGGAGCCCCTAAATCAGACCAAGCTACAACACTGCTACACACATGCAGAGGTCTTAGGTCAGTCCCACGCTGGCTCCCTAGCTGTCAGTCCAGGATCTGCAAACTCCTTTGAGCCCAGACCAGCTGTCTCTGTAGGTCACACCTTATTTTTGAAACAGGGTTCTCTTACTACACCTGCAGCTCATGGATTTGTCTAGACTGTCTGGTCAGCAAACCCCCAGGGATCACCCTGTCTCTGCCTCCCCAGAGCCTGGCTTTGTATTTTAATGTGGGCTCTGGTTATTGTACTTAGGTCCTTGTGATATTTTCACACAAGTATCACTATATACATTTATCGTTATTTCAATTTTGTCTGTTATTTTAAATTAGAACCTTTACTAGGTGATGTACAGCTGTCTTAGTTTCCCTCTATCATAACCACCATATCTCATACTTCCCTCTAGATCTGATATGTATTTCTCCTTTACAGGCTATTTGTCACAATATTTAGCATAGCATGACCTGTATTTTTTATGAAATATTAGAATATAAGAGTTGAGGTAAATAATCCTTTGGTGTGATGTTTTCTGTCTCTCTGTATAGGAATTCATGTGTGTTTAATGTTTAAGACGTATGTAGCTTCCAGAAACTTTTCAACACATCTAGTTGTACATTTCTATGTCCTGTTGACTTGGGAATTTGCTAAGACAGTCTTTAACTGAGCCTGTTTATTGCACTTCTTTCTGCTATAATCAATAATTATTATAGTGAAGATATGCTGGAATTGAGGGAAAGGTTGAGATAGGCAAAACAGTCTGTAATCCACCTTTTGCCTTTGAATAGTTTTTTTTTTTTTTTACCCTTTTCTTCTCACCTTTCATTAGATGAGACAGAAAGCAGAAGGTACTAGACTTCTCAATGGATTCAAATGCTGGACTCAGACAAAGCTCTGGCAAAATCTCTTCCCTTACAGAATATAACTTTGTGGAGAATCTCTTGTGTTTATTTCAAGACAGATACATTTCCCATCACTTCATGTAGAAGCATGTGTGTGAGGAGGGGACAGGGCATTTTTGGCTCTTCACTTTGAGAATCGAGTGATAAAATGAGAGGAATGTTTTCAGAGATGTGATCACTAGGAGGAGAAGGTCCCTGCCACTGTTGTCTCCAGGAGCTTCTCATATTTCAGTCCACACTCAGCCTCCACTAACTTTTCAAGTTAATAACTCAGCATTCATTAAAGTGTGTTCCAGTGCCCTTCACTCCAAGTAAGCTGATTTCAATGATGAGTTTCTGTGGCTACCCATCCCTCTGGATATGAGTATCTGTGGTCGTCTATCCCTCTGAATTTTGGTGTTCAGTTTGGTCTTACAACCCCAATTTTCTGACAGTTCAAGCAAATCATTTATTTTCTGTTTATTCTTCTTTTTCTCACTGTAAGGGCAGGAATGGTGTTTTTGAGGTGTTTATACATCTGAGATGAAGCTAGAAATCCAAACACCCTTCTCTTCTCATCTGTAAGATGCCTGTCTTTCCTTCAAGGCCAGGGATTTATGAATACCAAGGCTAGAAAATGCAGAGTTAAGGAAGATAAAACTAAACTAAGGAAAGATCTTTGGTGAATTCATTTCTCCAGGTTCTCTGAGGTTCAGTTAGTGGATAAGTTTATTCCCTTGGCATTCAACCTAAATACTAATTTGGTAGGAAGCCCCAGGGTCTTTTTCCATAACTTTGTTGATACCACCTGCCAAAGAGCAGAGTTAAGGTTATGAAAAATCCCTCAGTAAAATGACCATCTTGTATTTTTCTTTCTTCTATTTTTCTCTCAATTCCCAAGACCTTCTCTTTCTCTTAAATTTATAGGTAGGAGTTGTTCTTTTTTTCTTTGTCTATTTACTTAGTTATATTTAATATATTTCACTGTTAATTTAAAATTATCATAATTAATTATTTATTGAAATTAGGAAATTGTGAACCCACCATTTGAAAAATATGTTATTAATTTGAAAATTTCATAGAATGTGCTTTGATCATATTCACCCTTTCTCCCTCTAACTTATTGGGGAAAATTATAAAGGCCACTCCACGTAGTTAAAAGGAAGATTTATTTAGTGGATGACTTACAAATGAAGGAATGGATAGGTCGTGGGGGTCTGGGGAAGGCGTATCGCAATCCAGCGGTGTTCTCTGGAGCTCTGCACAATCAATCTTCACCATCCAGGGTCCAGGCGCAGAGAGCGCGCCCAGAGCGAGCGCTTGCCCATCCAGCTCTCAGGTTTCCAGCACCTCCCCTCGCCCCGCCTCGTAGGTGTGACAGTTGCCAGAGTCTCAATGGGGGTTGAAGCTTCCAGATCCAAGCTGGAATGGCTACCCACTACACTAACTCTTTCCAGATGCACCCCTAGCTCCCTGTCCCCAATTCTTTCTTCTCTCTCTCTCTCTCTCTCTCTCTCTCTCTCTCTCTCTCTCTCTCCCTCTCTCTCTCTCTCATCAGGCTCAGTTTATGCATTCTATGTACTCATGATTATGAAACCAGGCACCAGAATGTGGTTGACCTAAAAGAATACATATCCTTAAAGAAAACCAACTCTCTCTCTTCAAGAAGTCTTCAACTGCCCGTAATTCCTCAGACAAGAAACGGGGCTCAAAAACCCCTCTCCTTCTTCCATGGTAACATGACTACTTTGATCTTGTGTAGGCAGTCACAGTTGCTGTGAGTTCGTGAGTACAGAAATGCTGTTATTTCAGAAGATACTGCTTTCTTTGATCCTCCTAGAACTCTATCTCTTATAATACTTCCACTGTTTCTACTGTAGTGATTCCTGAGTGTGTGTGTGTGTGTGTGTGTGTGTGTGTGTGTGTGTGTGTGATATAAATACCCCTGTTGTGGCTGAGCTTATTTACTGACACATATTCTCTTTTCTTTGTCTAGTTGTGAGCTTCTGTATTAACAACCATCCATTGAACTTCTCGGATGAGGTCTGAGAGCCACACAAACTAATTGGTAGAAAGACCTGAATTTAGAATGTACTTCAACAGTATACCCATTTAGCAGAACAACAGTACTAGCTTCACTTTTGGGGCTGTAAGTTCTCTAACCATGGATTCTTGTCCAGATTGATAGTATCAAGCTCATGTTTCCTCCTGTAAAGTATGTAAACTGAGATGGAGCTTTTCTGTCCCAACCGCCAATTCCAAATAAACACACAAAAGCTTACATTAATTACAGAATACTTAGCCAATGGCTCAGGCTTATTACTAACTAGCACTTACATTTTTTCTTTCCTTTTTTTTTATTTAAAAATATTTTCTTCATTTTATATACTAACCAAAGATCCCCCTGTAATCCTTCCTTCCGCTTCCCCAACCCCTGCCAACCCACCCAATCCACCCATCATCCTCTCCTTCAAAAGGGTAAGTTCTCCCATGGGGGCCAGCAAAGCCTGGTACATTCTGTTGAGGCAGGACCAAGCTCCTCCCCGCTGCCTCAAGGATGAGCAAGGTGTCCAAACATAGGTAATAGGATCCAGAAAGCCAGCTCATGCCCCAGGGATAGATCCTGATCACACTGCCAGGAGTCATTCAAACAGACCTAGCTACACAACTGTCTCCCATATGTAGAGGGTCTAGTCCAGTCCCATGCAAGTTCCACAGCTGTCAGTCTAAAGTTTGTGAGTTCCTACGAGCTTTGTTCAGTTGTCTCCACAGATTTCAAATTAATCCATTTCTATTAATCTATGTATTGCCACATGGCTGTGGCTTTTCCGATCCTCTGGTATCTTGCTTCTTGGGTGGCTGGCTCTCGTCTCTCTCCATTCCGCTCCTCTTCTCTCAGTCCTCAGTTTGCTTGTTCTGCCTAACCTTATCCTACATTGTTATAGCCCCAAACAGCTTTATTATCAACCAGTGAGAGCAATACATATTCACAGTGTACAGAAGGATCATCTCACAGCAGGAGTAGGCCTTAAACTCAATCCTGAAGGTGTTGGTTACCCCCATAATCATGTCACTATTGCAGCCATGAGGATATCTTGCCAGGTCAGTCAGTATTGTAGCTCATAGATTTCATAGCTCAGTAAGACTGTTGATGACCTCTCTCCTTCAGCAGCCTGAGTAGAGCCTTCCAGTACCATGAAAGCTAGCAGCAAGGGAGGAAGTTTCCTGCTCACATCATGTCCTATTACCAATGTGTCTGTTGTCCTCAGGATTAAATTCTAATCGTCAAGTTATTGTGTGAAGCCAAAGAAATGGCAATAGTCTGTATTTCGGGGTGATGTCGGGGACACCTACACCAACAACTCAAGGAGAGGTATCTCATGGTTGACATTGGGCTTTTTTTTATTTGGCAATATATGGATTTTAGAATAGAACATCTGTAAGGAAGTTTGAAGAGAAAGTTTAGAGTAGAACAGCTGACAGTTATTAGCAAAAGTATTTAGAGTTTTTATATGATAAGCAAATACATAGATCTTTGCTTTGAGGTAAAGAAGAAAGAACTCAATGACCAAACCTTGGATTTTGCCATTAAGTGAGTTTTGACAGAGTTACCTGCATTTGTCAAATATTGTTTGAGTTTTGGAGAGATGGTTCAGTGGTTAAAAGCATTTGATGTTTATCAGTGAGGACTGGAGTTTGAAACCCAGCACCTACATAACATTGATCATGTTTTATAACTACCCCTAAACCTTGGTGCTATGGGGGCAAAACAATAAAGATCATTGGGCTTACTGGCTTCAGTACAGTAGAAAAATACGACTTCCGGGTATGGGTAGACTCAGAGAAAGAAAGTGGAGAGTGACATATAGATGATACCCTATGCCCCTTTCTGGCACATCTGCCTGCCAATCATTATATTTAATATTACTTGATCACTTATTGTCTTCTCATTACTATTGCTGGGCATTTATAACTCAGTAAACCAAGTTCTCTCTCTTAAGAGGTTTGCAATAAAAACTCCACAAAATCAAAATTGAAGTATATACTTTCAGAGTTTATTAGTCTTTCTAGAACTCTTTTTTTTTTCATTGTTGAATCGGAGGCTTGCTTAAAAGAGTGGATCACCTTTACTGTAATATTCTTTGATTTGTAAGAACAAGAATCATAGAAATGACAAGGAATGTAATGAAAAGAGCAAAGAATTCCAACATAGGGAACCCATCCAGAAAACACAGACTTCCTGGCTCTTCACTTAAAATACTTTAAAAACAAAAAGGAAGCTCATCAGCATATCATAGGATCACACTTTCTAAGGAAATAATAATAATGTCACTAAATAAGGTCATAGAAATTCTGGATGTCCTTGGATTCCACTGTGCCATTTACATGAAGCATTTTTTTTATTATTTTATCCATGCAATAAACATTGATAAAACTTTCCATTGAAAAGGTACTAAACCTGATACCATATACCATAATTCTCAGTTTTATAGCTATCAAGAGAAAATACTATAGTGATTGAACATGACAAGTAGACAAGTGCTAAAAGAGATGTTATTAAATCTCCTCCTAATTCAGGGACAAAAGAGCTGCTGTTCCTAAAGATACTGCAGTCTAGGTGGCTGAGCATCATATTCAAAAGGCAGAGTGCAGGGTCAAGTTGCCTTTCCTTTCCCATGCAAAAGCTACAGAAGAGCAAGGGTTGGGGTGAGGGATTCGGAGTATTAAATTCTCAGGTGGCAATACCGGGGATTTTTCCAAAATTTGTTTCTGAACTTTCTCAAGCTCACATTAACTTATTTATTCCATATATGCTTCATTACAATCTTACTTGTACATGGCGGGAATCATCACATAGCAGGAGGTTTCATCGGATGATGGAAATCTCCCATCTTTTCCAAAGGCATCAC
The DNA here is from genome assembly GCF_049852395.1 of Peromyscus maniculatus bairdii. Classification (NCBI taxonomy): domain Eukaryota; kingdom Metazoa; phylum Chordata; class Mammalia; order Rodentia; family Cricetidae; genus Peromyscus; species Peromyscus maniculatus. The sequence continues at coordinate 29,336,945 of NC_134868.1, read as the reverse complement.
AAAATGGACAGAGTATTAGCATTCTAGATTCGCTTGCCTGTGTCTCACACAATACTCATGCAAGCAAAACCCTGAGGTTCCTGTTCACAAAGATACAGAATTGGAAGCTGGAGAGAGCAGCTTCTCCAGCAAAGCGGACTTCGCCTTGGTGTGCTATTGGGAGTTTTCAAATAGGCTGAGGTGATTCTTCAGGCCCTGGGCCTTCTCATATTTGTCTGTCTTCTAAACGACCAGGACCATTCACCGTAAACTTCTCTTTTGGCATTATCTTCATCATCACTTTCTCACTGTCATCAACACTGTCACCCTCATAGGAATTATCTACTGTGCTTTTATCCAGTATCATTTGGTTTATGGATAGGTGGATGTCGCGCTGTATGTATTTTCCATACCTCCATGATATGGGAGTTACTATTTCCTTCTTTTGGCAAATGAAATGTGAGAAAAGTAGATGACCTACTCAGAACTATGCAGTTTAAAGTGTGTGAGCCAGAATTGAAATACAGGCATCTTGAGTCTAGATACCTCAGGTTTATTCTTCATCTTAAGAATCCTCTTCAAGGTGAAATTTGAGCACCACATGCAATACTATACAGAGGTGATTGGTTTCCTACAGGCAGATTTGTACAAACCCCAGCTCAGTGTGATTTTGCAACAAACTAGACTGGGAATTTAGCATGGAAATACCTTTCAGATTATGTAGAATTATCTCTCTTGTGTAGCACCCTCTTAAAACTGGGCTACTTAAAAATTTACCAAAGCATCCAAAAATGATACCAAACAAAGAGCATATGTCATAGAAATAGAATGGAATACTGGTTAATGAAGGCTGGGATGTAGATGGATGAGGGAGGGGTATTAAAGGAATGATTAACATGGGAAGATGGGTAGGAGGGCCATCAACTGTTCTACAGAACAATAGGGTAATTATGGCCTACTATAATTAATTATATGTGCATATAAAATAGCTAGTACATGTGCTTTTGAATGTTGCCAACACAAATAAATGACAAATATTTGAGGTGATGAATATGCCAGTTACACTGATCTGATCATTATATTCTCTACTTGTGCATTGAAATGTCATACTGTACCTCACACATGCATATAATCTCTGTGTCAATTAAAATATAAAATATATCTTTCCAAAAAATGATGCCACAGTATTGGAAACTTGGCATCTATCAGCAACAAAACACTTACTGCAGACATCCCAAAGGGCTAAATCATGCTCCTTCTCTTGCAGTGTCCTGCTCAAAACAGGAAACCTCTCAATGCCCACAAAAGGCACAATCTTCCCTTGGCTCTTTACTGGGACATACACCCGTTTAAATTTTACCAATCCTTCATTACTCTAAGAAAGAGGGAAAATTACCTTATGTTTCCAAGTAGAAGTAGCAATATGTCATTTATTTTCCTCCAAATTTAGAGTTTTATTATCTCACTTTTATTTATTGTGATCATAATGGCATGTTCCATTCCAAATCTGGTCTTCTTTTCCAGACACTGCATTGCCCACAGTAGAAATCTATAAATATATATTTTTAAGTAACAGCATGCTGAGTGTAAAGGCTCTTGATATGGAGCAGTAACAACAAGTTTTCATGGAGAGACCAATAAAAGGAAACAGTCATAAAACAACTGAACAACTTGCCTTTGTGTTTGTAAAGCAAGGAGAGTGACGCTGAGGACTTGAGGCTTGTTTCCACGGAGCTTTGCCAAATGCACGAGAAACTCTGCAAATCCTTCTGGAGATGCATTAAAAACATAGATCCATTTCAGTGGAAGTATCTGAAAGCTTGATTCATGAGCTGAAAAGAAAGCAAAGTTGCATGGATCGTGGAGGGTAACGCAGCTGCTCTCACATGTAAACATGTGGTTGGGATTATGTTAGGAAGCTAACATGGAGAGTTGAGATGCCTCACTTGATCAGCTGTCAACCCCAGTTGTCACTCTGTTCTTATCCTGGGTTTGGGTAAATTCTACTGAGGTAGCATATGATAGGATACTATTCAGAGGGAGAGGCTGAAGACATCTCATTGGTTAAGAGCACCAGCTGCTCTTGCAGAGGATTCAGATTTGATTCCCAGCAGTCACATGGGAGCTCATAACTGCCCATAATTCTAATTCTTGGGGGTCTAGTACTATCTTCTGTCTTCCAGGGGCACTAGGCATACAGAGTTTACAGACATCATGACACACACACACACACACACACACACACACACACACACACACACACACACACACACACAATTTTACAAACAGAATACTCCAGGGTTTTGGTATTGCTATTAGGAAATTAATAGATACAAAGCAGGATACAAACATGCATGTGTATATAGGGACATCCTCTTCTTACCTCTACCCAAAATGTATACTCTCTGGTGCTTATCCAATTATTTGTCAAAAACTGTTCATTGTCTTTTCCTAACAAAGAGCAAGTGATGCCCACACATACTGTCAGGGAATTGGGAAGGTGTGGGGAAGTTCATAAGGCATTCGGGTTGCACCGAGGGTCGTCTTTAGTGAGGCTCTGGATTTACTTCTACTTAGGCTGCACTGGGATTTTTAAAAATCTTTCCTTGTGCTTCTTTGGACAGGGTGGCTATTCCTCTCCAGCTGACACTTCCTTTCAATAAATGATCTTGACACAATTTCCATGCCTCAGTTCCCATAGCCCCAAGAGATGGGCTCTGTCTTCCCCTATCTGCAGCCTTAAATAATCTTCCCTCCAGGAGCAGGAATGCTTGCTTTTATATACTATGAAATCCTCACACAGTGGATTGTCCCTTTTTCTCTCATTCTTTCGCTTTTTTCACACTCAACCAGGCAAGGTTATTTTTATGATTCTTTTATTTTATTCCAAAGCTTAAACTTCTTTCCTCTCTTCCCACACACAAGTCTCCAGGGCTGAAATAAATCACCACTCTTTGTTTGCTCAGCGTCTCCTCTTGTCTCTTTGGAGAGGCCCTTAGAATCTCCTATCTTTCATAAGCTGTGTGAAATATGGTGACATGAAATGTCTTTCATATTTAATTTTCCAAATTTAATAAAACACATCTTTCTCTCCTTTTCCTTGCCTCAGCAGCCAATTCCCACCTCACAAATAACTACATAAGTTGGAAATGTACTTAAAAAACTTTTCTACTTTATTTTACGCCATTGTTGTCATAATAGCATGTGTGGATAGATTTCCATGTTGACTAAACAAAAAGTATTACAAAATTTCAAACACATACTTTTGCATATTACTCAAGTATTTCTGCTGGGTAGTTGTCTTAGGGCTTTTATTGCTGTGAAGAAACACCATGACCACGGCAAGTCATAAAGAAAACATTTACTTGTGGTGGTTCTCTTACATTTTCGGAAATTCAGTCCATTGTCATTATGGTGGGGAGCATGGAGGCATGAAGGCAGATGTAGTGCTGGCTACATCTTGATATGCAGGCCACTGGAAGTCAACTGAAACACTGGGTTGTATCCTGAGCATAGGAAACCTCAAAGTCCATACCCACAGTGACACACTTCCTCCAACAAGGCCATACCCACTCCAAAAAAGCCACAGCTCCCTGTGAGATTATGGGTGACAATTACATTCAAACTACCACAGTGGTCTATAGTTGTTCTTTCTGCTTTCCTTACATCTTTTCTCTATGTATGAAAATTGGAAAGATCGGAGTTACACTTTCTGTAACCTCTTGGTACAGATTCTAGATTGATACATGTGAGAAAATTGGAAGATACATATGAGTGGAATATATCTTACTGATAGTTTATGATGGACTGACTCACTAAAAAGCAAACTCATGTAAATATCAGCTTTGTCCAGTAGCCAGTCTGTCCAGGATGTAGTCTCTTTGACAGAGAGACAGTGGTGGTGGAGGAGCCTATTTGAGCTGCTTATTTCCTACTTTGAACTTGAGTATGGTAGCCTTTGAGATAGTTACAAGTACCTCTATTACTCTATTCTCAGACATTTTGTGTGTAATTCTAAGACTAAACCTAATCTACTTCTTTTATCTTCTACAGATCTGGCAAATATCTCACCATAATAAACATCCTTCTATTTAAAATACCTGAAGCTATTTCTGGCTCCTGCACTGAATGCAGATTAAAGCACTCCTTCATTGCTTATTTATAGAATATGAATTACTGGGACCCTCCATGATGTGTTTCTCCCACCAGGCTTTCACAGGCTCTGCGATCTCAGTTCTTAAAATTTTAGTCAGCATGTGCATCCTCATTAAGCCTTCAAAAATCTTTCAGCTCTTCCATATTCCTGTCACTTGGATTCACCATTCACTTTAATATGTGACACCCACTTTCCCCCTCCTCCTTGCCTCCTTTGCTCCTCCACCAAATTTAAATGTCTTCAGGGTTTTTTTTTTTTGGGACCTTAAAGCAAAACTCTATTTCATTTGTTGCATAATTCCATTAATGCTCTTGTCATGAATTTCAGATGAGACCTTAAGTCTTGTAGATGATATCTTCTTGATCTCAAACATCTTCCATTCAATTTTCTCTCAAATATGTTAAAAAAAGGTCCTAATGATAATTATGCAGTAAATGTCCAATTGGAGACTCCTGACTGTCTACTTTATATTCAATGCACTTTGCAAACAGTTGTAAATAGTAATAGCCTGTTGGCTTGAAATTGTCCAGCAATAACTTTTTTCCTACCCAAATATATATATTTCACAGTTGGTTTAGTGTGAGTCTACCATGCTTCCAACATATGTATTTGAAAATGGTGTGATTTAAACTACCAGTGGGAAGAAACTGAATCTTGTCAGTATGTTTGATATGGGTCTTAGACATGGGAGAGCTTCAACCTCTAACAGGGGGGATGATAATTTAAATACTCATTTGTCATTCTGTTGCACTGTCAACCAATGCCTTTGGTTCTTGAAGAGATAAGTTGCCATATTTACTATTTCATATGCTCAAAGACCAATCAAAAGTGCCTCTTCCCTTGAGAAGCAAGCTTACCGCACGTGACCATTATATTGTTTCTGATCACTGGCACTTCTTCCTTTTGCATTCAATATTTGAATATGGCATGGTCATTTTTATGACAAATTGTCTGATAATACTTAAAAGTGCTATATTTCTCTATGAAAATTTGCTTTGTTCTTTCTTAGTTTGAAAGACTATTTTTCTTAAGAGGATTATTTTGAAAGACTATTTTTCTTAAAAGGAAAATCAGTATGTAATTATGAGAATTCCAAGTCAAAGGATCATATAAAAATTTGCCATTGATTAAAAGAATTTGAGAGAATCTTGATTTTTTTCTGGCAGTATGTATTTTAACAATTTAAAATTAACCTCTTTACTATTACTTTTCATTAGGAGAGCTATTATTTCAAAGTAACGTAAAAAGCAACTTTTAAAACTGAAATTTATAACCACCATTACATGCATTTATGTTTTCTTTATATGACACCCAAAGCCAAAAGTCAGTAATGAATGTGAAATATTTATTAGGGAGGAAGGTATAAAATGACCATAATAGAAGACTGACAGATTTTATATTGTTTTATAAGCATTTCTAAGCTCCCTAAAGAAATATATTCCCTCCTTGAGAAACACACAGCAAATGTGTCCTTGCAAATGTGAGATTTTCACATGAAGTGTATTCCAATTCTCTTTTACAAGCTTGAAATAGTTGCACATTTGAAAATGAAAGTTGGACTTTCTTACTGATTAGATGGTGTTGGAAACATTTGAATCAATTTGCCTATGAATTTTGGTGTTTTTGTACTAAGTATCTATTCACTTTAGGCTCCTTTTAAGAGATAAATTATTATGTTTTAATATTAAGAGCAAATTCACGTTCAAAACACATGTGTTCAAATTTAAGCATTCAATAATCAACTATTGTTATGCCCACCCTCAGGAAATACAATGGACCCCACACACAAAATTTAGCCTGCATATGAGAACTAATGAATGACATAACTTCTGAGAAATGGGATATGTCTTGAAGGAAGATAAGATTCCTCAAGCAAATTGATAAACAGGGAGAGAGAGAGTATGTAGAAAAAAAAAGAGACATGGTTGAGTTTTTAATTACAGATGAAGGTAAGGATGTAAGCAGGGTTCCTTTGTGTGTGGTACATCCTGTTGATATCAAAAGAGGGAACACCTATACTTCTTATCAGCCGTTGAAATATGGGTCAAAAAGGGGAGAAGAAAGGTGTATATTTCAAAGCTGTCAGTGGCCAACTGTAGAATTTAAATCAAGCCCCGCTATAATCAACCTTAGATTTTTCTCTCTTTGCTGATTGAACTCCCTCTGAGAACAGAAGGAGTTGTTTCCCACAAAGCTTTAGATCAGCCTGGTAGGCACAGCAGAGTGATATGGTGTATACTATGCTGTCACTGTAGGTTCATATTACACATACCATTCATTTGTGCCCAGTGAACAACGTTTAATCCCTTCATTGTTGCTGGTTATTCATTTACATTTTTCAGCTCTACAATAAGAAACAGAACAGTGAAAATGCAGAATGTCTGGCACACAGCAGAGGAGGAATAGCTATTGCTGTACTATATTTGAGATTTTTCTCACATGTTTATCCATGTTAGATCCTTTGGTTCTTATAGCAAATGTATATAATGGTAGAACGGATAAAAATAAAATGACACTTCTGTTAAAGATCAACAAAGCAAAGTGGCACTCAGTGATGTTAATCACTAATCACTATTGCAATAAGGTGAAAGTCAAGAGAACAGAAATCAACTTTAAGCCAGGGAAATTAAAATTTACACAAAGCTGAGGTGGGGGATTGGTCCACGGAAAACATCTGGCTTTGCTAGCTGTCACTTACAGAATTTTAGGTCCTGTCTTCACATAGAGACAGAAACAGAGACCCTGACATCCTGCATTTTCCAGAAAGATAAGCTATTTTGGCACACTTAGTTTTTTCTCAAAGAAGCACTTAAAGTACGGATGAGGTCATGTGAGTCACATAGCCATGAGCTGTGAGAAGCTGTATCCATGCCTGTCTGTCTGAGTCCAAGTCTAGGTCAAAGCTAGGGGCTAGCTACAAAAAAAAGGTTCAAAGGAACCTGGCTGCACATCTCACAGGCAAGACTCTTTCTCATCTTAAACAGGAATATTGGAGAAATTGCTCAGAAGATTTATGATAAACTTGCTTAGATAAATATAAGCATTCTTGATTTTATTTAGAGGCAAAATTCTTAAGATATGAAGTCATTCCATGAAGTTTGGTAAATAACAGTTTTATTTTTCTTGGTATATTAGGAATGTAATTAAAATCATCTTTATTTTAAAATAAATATTGGTTCACGGGAAGTTTCAAAGAAATGCATGGAAGAATTCATGTATCGTTCGCCCAACTTGGCTCAGGGGTAACATCTGAAAAAAATCATAAAATATCAAAACAAAGAAAGTGACATTGATAAAAGCCACAGAGCATATGGCCATTTCTGAGATTTAGTTTTATGTAGGAAAGTCAGTTCTCTGACTCTACAGTGGTGTTTAATAAAATCCATAGAAGAAGGGTCTACTGGTCATTATTTTCCCACAGCAAGCATGGATGTATGCCCATGCCACCAGCAAACTGTTGTGAGAGCCACCACTCCCCGACTGTTTACAAGCTAATCTCTCTCCTAATTCTCTTCTACCATTTTCTTTTTATTTTCACTTCAACACAATTTCAGAAAATTCCCAAAAATTTTCCTATAGGAATTTACACGTGTGTACAAAAACGTATATGCATGCCATAACACTTAGTGAAAGAAGAAGCCAAGGAGAGTTTGGATGTGTGGAAAGGAAAGGGGGGAAATATTGTAATTAAATTATAATCTCATAAGTAAGCAAAAAAATGTAAAAAAGACACCTTACCATGGAATTCCCACGAGGAATTTACCTAGATTCTCGAAATAGTGACATTTTCCCCTCACATCTGTTGTACCCATCTCCTCTTCTCTCTCCCCATCAATGAACACATGTATATGCACAAATATAGATAAACACACAATGCACAATGTAACTATATATATATATATATATATGTAACAAGTTATATATATATCCCTACTTATTTTATGGCATAGAAATTTGATAAGCTTGGTTATTCCCCAGGTAAAAGGAATGTTCATTATATCCTAACATTGGATTACCCTAGGTGACAACATTGTCTTTTTATTGTAATACAAGGACACCCAAATAAAGTTGCTACTAGAATTGTTAGGGTCAGAGTCTGGATCCTGGCAGCACTTACTAGCTAGGTTATTACACTCATCCTCAATAGTCCAATTAAAGACACAATTAATGATGAAACGGTGAAAAGGCAAAGAATTTCAGCTCTATGTCCATGGTCCATGTGCTGACATGGGCTTTAGGTTTATATATAGAAGTTTATATATTAGATTGACAGAACTGTGTAACTTTCTTTCCAGGAGACCAGTTCCTCTGGTGGCTGACAATGTTCTTCAGCCTTTTCCTTCTCCTAAGAGGAGATGTTGGGGAAATTTCAATTTCCTGGCAGGGGGAAGAGGGAGGGGTCATCATCTCAGTAGTCTGTGTGACTTAAGTTCCTCCCCTTAACCTGATAGGAATGTTATTGGGCTAGCTATCAGGAAAATCAACAGCATCTTAGGTTGGAATGCTCAGTCTTATTTCTTCTATCTAGGAGTAGCAGAAGGCTAGACATCCTACAACTGTTCATCACACTTATGTGAAGAGTCCTTTGGAGAATCACTGAATAACAAGGTTCAGAGAGCTTCTGAAGTACCTGACACATGGCAGTACCTCAAGGTTGGTGACCTCATAAAGACATAGACATTTAACAAAGTTTTTAATCTATCTGGTCTTATGGGTCTCTTCTGATTGCTCATCTATGCCTTTTATGAGAAACAAATAAACACACATATGTGTTTCCTTCAGTTCTGTCCAAGGAAAACATTAAAATCAAATAGGAGATCTGATCATTTGCAATGATAACTGGCAGTCTGAAATACAGGTCACAAATGGGAACTGTGGTATTATCTAAAGTGGAGAGACATCATGGAACTCCACCAAAGTAGAAAGTATTGTGGGACTGTGTCCTTAATAGATGACATGCACACTGACTCTAGTTAGTATTAGAATTGAGTTAAAAGTACAATACCCTACCAGACTTTCCCAGAAAACCAGATGATGGGAAGAAAACTCCTTATGAACACGTATACTTAAATATATTCCCCCAAATACCACAGTGTTTACCACAAAAGAAGAATGATCTTTTGCGAAACCCCAAACAAATGTTAAAATGAGGATATCAGCATTGACATAATGTTATTATAAACTCTACAGACTATTCAATTATATCCTTTATATCAAATGCATCCAGTTATGGTCATCATGTATATTTAATCTGCAGCAATTTCTCAATATTCCTTCTTCTTCCACAGCACTGACATTGATTAAGAGTGCAGGCCAGATATTTTTTTTTTCAAATGTCTGTCGATTTAGGTTTTTCTACTCCTTTCTGGTGTGTAGGTTCAAGTTACGCATTGTTAGGATGAGATACTACTATCTTGATCCTGAGTTCTCAGAGATTCATATGAGGAGAAGAAATTCCATTTGCCTCAGTTATTAGTCATATTAGCTTTGATCTATTGGTAAAGATTGCTTAGGAAGATTAATGTAAAGTTATTTTTATTTGTATTTGTTAAACTTAGAGCATTGAGCTCCTAAAGGCTCATCTCCCTCTCTCCTTCCCTCCAATCTTTTAAGCTTCAAATGCTTCTTGTACTTACTTATAATTGTACTACATAGAACTGACCTTTATTATATTCTTCATTATATTGAAAAGTAATTGTATCTTTCTTCTATAATTCTAATAAATTAACATCCTTTATCAGCAAGGATTTTATAATGTCTGTCCTTGTACAATTTAGAAAAATAGAAGTTTCTCAATAGCTATTAATTGAAAAAGCTAGTCAATGGACAAATGAATTTCATGAGGAATAATGAAGAGTTATTATCTTCTCTATTTGATAAAGAATAGTGGAGATCAGCAATGTGATTAAATTATGACAGCAAGTTCTGAGCTGAGCACATAATGAACATGATTAAGGTGATTTTGTTTGAATCCAATGCCTGCTTTAAGTTAACAGAGCCCAAAATGGAGACAGAAATAAAACAAAACAGAACCTTTTTTATGTTTAGATGTAAAGTCCAAGCCAGATTAGGAAGTGTTTTGTGACAGCAGCTAGTGAAACAATAATCTATGAAGCAATCTCAAATTTAGAGCTCTCCAGCGGTAACTGGCATTCTCTCTCACACATCTGGAGTCAGGTGAGGTTGACTGATCTACTCTGGGATCAGTTGGACTAGCTCCTGGCTTCAGATTGGATCAAGGTATGCCCTGCTTACCTTTTATTCTTGGTATCAGCAGGCAATCCAAGACCAAAGGAACAACAGGGGCAGGTCATGCCACGCAATCTTTCTCAAGGCTGATGCTCATAGCTAGCACACTGGAATCCACTTCTCTTTATGATCCAGAGTGAAGTTCTTGCCTAAGCCAAACTTTTTTAGGAAAGGCAAAACAAACCTGTGTAGGTACAAGAGGGCTATCAAAACTGAGAGAAACAAACAATAATTGGGTCCACTCCAGAAATATGAATGGGGGTGGATACATGCAATTTCAAGGGATATAGCCAGACAGAAAATGCATGAGAGACTTCTTGGGTACTTGATACCTCCATGTAAGCATGTACCTTTTCTTGGCCTGCTTCTCTTTAATTTCCATACTCTACACAGTTCTTTCTCCTATTTAAGGGCCCTGTGGCTACTCCCCTGATCATATAGATGTACAACCTGAGGCATTTAAACATTTTTTAATTTCACCATATGTCCAACTTACATAAGTCTAAGAATAAACACAAAAAATATCCTGTACATCAGGTGATATTACTACAACTTGCAGGGGAGATGTTACATAAACCAAAATGATAAAATTTATACCTTAAGTGTTTCCCAAAGGTCCAAACATTGAAGTGTTACCCCAGCTTGGTGCTGTTTGTAGGTTATATAATCTCTAAAAAGTGGGGAGTATCTTAAGTCATTGGAGAGGTGTGCTCAAAAAGATTAGGGACCCAGAGCTGCTTCTTTTTCTATCTTTTATTTAATGGCCATGAGCTAAGTATCTTTTATGCTCTAAATTACCCTGAGATGTTCTTTCTCCAACCTGTGACCTGAAAGCATTGCTTTTACCCAATTGTAGACCAAAGCTCCAAAACTGTGATCCAGAATAAACCTTTTTAAAAAGTTGGTTATATCTGGTGTTTTATGAGGACAAGCTAAACAATCCACAAAACAGTCTCTATCCAATGATGTTTATTTCACCAAATATTTTAGAACCAAATTACTAACATATACTTGATGAGAGAAATTTGAAATTCAAACGATATTTTCAAGGACAATACAGTTAAGTAACTAAAATGCATAATAAATTTGTGCAAAGTTCATGAAGGTTCTAGATGTAAGAAATAGATAAAATATTTTTCTTCAGATATAGTCATACACTTTATATTTTGGAGCCCATAGCTACCCAAATCATGGTCTGTTTTTTATGGTAGTGTGCATATTTTGACAACCAAAAACAATATTTAATTATTTAGCATGAGACTATGTAATGACATCTTTGTTTTCTCAAGTAGATACAGTAGGTCTTTATATCATAATGAAAACCAACCCAATTATCATTTGACAGAGTTTTCTTTTATCATAGAAAAAAGATCATTTATAGAAATGAAAGGAGAAAGGATAACAAAATTTATTTACTGAACTTTAAAAGAAAGAAAAAAAAACATGAAGAACTGAAGAATGCTTCTACAGATCAGAAACCCCAGGAATTGTGTATTAACCCTCTGATCCCCGGTGCCCATCATAAAAATATACAGAGCTATAGCTCTTAACTTAAAGATACACTTTCTGCCAGGCCAACATTCTGTTATACTTATTATTAGCCTGCTTTTTGTGGCTATTTCCTTTCTCAGTGGAATAAAGTGCAATAAAAAATAGCCGTTTTCATGGACTACATTGGTCACCAGGGGAACTAAACGTATCTGAGTGTGTCAGCTATTCAGAGCCGTACTCCTTGGAGCAGCTCCCTTAAATTCTCCTTGATTTTATTCTAAAGCGTTTCCAACAGATACCATACACATATGTTCAAAGACTGACTGAAGACATTTTCGAAGGTTCCATGCTAGCGATTTGCATTCCAAACCAAATGTATCTCACACAAATGTAATGGCAAAAGATAACACCCCTGGCAAGCGAAGCATGATAGTTCTTCCTTATTACTTCTCAAACTTCTTTGCCTGTCTGAAAGTCAACAGTAATAGCAACTGTTGTCAGCCTTTACTATACTCTCCTTAGGAGACAAGTCAGTCTCTGGGGGAACTGTTCATTTCTCATCTATAGGGAAAGAAACACATGACTTTCTGGAGGTCTGAGATTCGGACCTCAGAAAGTCTCTTTCTTGCTTTATCTTGAGTTGCACATCATTCGCAGTGTGGATTTTTTTTTAAGTGCCAGGCTGTGTGAAAATAACAAGGACATTGCTAGGCTCACATCAAGAGCTGGGCTGTGTATAGAAACCTGATTTCCACCTTCATTCCCACTGCTCCTCCTTTCTCTCCCCGTGGCATTTTTCCTCTTCCTTCATTCCTCTCCCAGATATAATTACGAGATGTGATTTATTGAGTAACAGATTTCCATACGCCTTGCTAAGCTTGTATTTCCTTTATAATGGGATTTCAAGGGTTTTTAATCACAGAAAGAGGGAGTCTTGGGAGTTCAGTGATTTTCCAGGCCAGGATAAAGTTATTATATTTTATCTGTTTGTACTGTCTTTTCTGTATATCAGTTTAAAATTATATGATGAGAATATGTTCAAGGCACCATTATTTGATAGTCTGATACTCCTGAAGAAAATCTACATATATTATGGATTTCTCTAGGTAAGACTTTTCATATAATGATGTTTTAAAATAAAAAAAACATAGTATTTTTACTATATCTTTTAGCCCTTTTATGGTGGTAAAAATCATGTAATATAAAATTGATCATCTCCACTCTTTTTAAGAGTTCAGTTGAGTAGTGTTAAGTATATTCTCATGGCTATAAAAATAGATGTCCTGAGCAATTTTGTCTTGCAAAAGCATCAACAGCCATCTTTCCCCCAGCTCCAGTGCCCAGTAGCTTCCTCTGCATTTTGCTTCTCTGAACTAATGATTTCAGATAGCTCATATAAGAAGAAGCATAGACTATCTGTATTTTCAGGACTCATTTCATGTACCTGAATGTATTCAAATATTATTCGTGTTGCAGGACATGACAGAACTTGCACACTTCTGAGGCCAAGTCATGCTCCCTTGAAAGTATAAACCGTATTTTGTTTTCCAAATTAAACCATCATTATATTTGGGCAACTGCCACTTCTTATCTGTTAGGAACAATGCATCAGTGAATGGGTATGTAGAAAAAGAATGAAATTCATCACAGGAACTGCAAAATGTCATCTGAACTAATTCTAGGGTATAGCTTATCAATTTCTCCAATGCACAATAGCACAGAATATCGACAATTGAATCGAGAGTGGCATATGCATTTGATTAAAAATATGATGATTCACATGCCTCAAGGCTATCTTGAAGAAGAATAGGAAGGTATCAGTGAGGCACATGCACAGGGTTATTCTTATGTTTTCTTTCCTCACAATAGCAGAAAGCTGAACTTTGTTTTCTAGGCCCATTCCCTGCAGAGGACATCTGGGTGTTTTATGTGACATCTGACATCAAGTGATTTACTTGACCATGTTGGGTTTTTGATGGTAGAATGTCAAGACCCACTTTAAAGCTAGCTCTATTTCCACATGGCTCCTAAGGTGACCAATAACAATTCATTTGTCATTTAGAGTTCTAAGCAGTGACAGAACTTAGAACTTAGAACTCAATTATAGTTCTAACCAGTGACAGTACTTAAGCCATTCCCAATAAAATGAAAAAAAAAATATCGAGGAAGTACTTGTCTCAATATTGTTCAAAGAGATGCCCAGGCTCGCTCAGGTAGAGTTGTGGTGAATGTTCAGATAGTGATTGTTCAACAGAGCACACTGTATTGTTCCAATCTGTTTTGTTGGTGTCCCTGTTGGGATTGTATACTCCATTGAAACAGTGTCTATGCCTTACTCCGAGAGGTGTCACACAAGTTACATCATCAAAACAAGCAACTGGCCTCTGATTTCTTTAAGTTTTATTTTGACTTTGATAAGGATTGTGCATGTCTAATTATAACAAATTATATAGCTAAAAATGGTTCAAATACTATACCCAAGTGACATTCCCAGGAAACATTTCTTCTGAGGTCTACTGATTAATTTGAACTATAAATCACTCAATCAGCGCGTTAATTGAGAATATTTATTTGTATGTGTGGTTAATATAACATTATCAAAGCTATTTTTAGACCATGCCTTTAGCAATAACCCAGAGCTACTTGGAGTCCTATTTTCTCCCCCAGGGTGACTTCATGTGCCGCATTCTGACAGGAGAAAATGCCATCTCTGTTAGGAATGTTACACCTACTGTATCATAAATCAGGAAACTTGAATGGGCTGAGGGAAGGGAGGCTTCTACAAGGAAGGAAAATGAAAGCACACTTTGAAGGTAGCTTGTGAGGGTAACCAAATCCGTTTATCCCTTTGACGAACTCCACCCTTTCACTTCTGGGCTCAGTTTGTATCAGAAAGCTAATTCCAGGTGTAACTTCCACAGTTTCCTTGCTATCGCTGAGCACCAGCTAATGCCCTGTAAATACTACCCCGTTATCTCCCTAATTGAAGGCACACAGCTCAAAGGGAACTGTGTTTACTTTCAAAGTAATTAAATAAAATGTCTGAAAGGATGGAGACTCGATACCAACCTGTCTGCCATTCAGAAACACTGAATGACCTCAGATTTCCTTTTCATGCTCAGGTATATAAATCCCCAGAAAGCTCTGGACATAAAGAATTAGATTTGTTTGGCCTATTAGTTTTACACACGTAGACACGGGCACACATGCACACACGCACGCACACGCGCGCGCGCGCGTGCACACACACACACACACACGCATGCGTGCACTTCAATTTCATAACTCTTTTAAAATGTATATTTAAAGAAATGCCTCAAAAATATGTATATCTTTAAATGCATTAACTTCAAATCAATAGCTAAGAAAAAATACATACTGTGTAACAAATGTTTTGTTTCTTGTATTTGTTTTGAGATAGGGGTTTAGCTTGTAGTCCAGGCAAGCCTTAAACTAATGGCAATTGTATTACCTTGGACACCAACAGGTATGAGACATAACACATAGTTGGCAAATGTGCTATATTTAAAATGAAAACTCCCAAGCAATCCAGGAAAGAGCAGGGTGCAGGGAGAGAATACAACTCCTTCAGCAGAGAACTCAGAAAGCATTTCTTTCCAGTTACGTGAGCTTCTAGGGGTGGTAATGGCATTTTAATTAGTTGCTTCAATACCCTATTCCACTTACATTTTTAAGATGTTTAAAAACTTTAAATTGGGAATGGAGAAATATCTCAGTGGTTAAGAGCACTTGTTGCTCTTGCGGAGGACCTGGATTCAGTTCCCAGCAACTGCCTGGCATCTTTCAGTATTCTGTAACTCTAGTTCCAGGGGATCCATCCAATACCCTCTTTTGGCTTCTGCAGGCACTGTACACATAGGCCATAAATATGTGTAAGGCAAGACAGCCAGATAGATAGATAGATAGATAGATAGATAGATAGATAGATAGATGATAGATAGATAGATAGATAGATAGATAGATAGATAGATAGATAGATAGAAGTTAAACCTTAACATTTCTTTAAAGTAAACATATCAAAATTCTTAGGAAACTAAATTTGAAAATCATTCAGCCAAATTTTCAGTGTCATAATAATGAACTTGGAGTGTTTGCAAATAGTCTGTATATTTTTCTAATGGCAAGAAGGCATACAAAGCCAATGGTATTGCTTACACATCAAAGTGTCTTTGGTGTAAATTATCAACAGCCAAAATACAGTCTATTAATACATCTACCATAACAGTCCTTTCAGCATCTGTACTGGAACATACATAAAGAATCTTCTGTATTGAATTACTTTAAAGATTCCAATCTCATTAAAGACACTGCAAACCCAAAAGTCTATCTTAATCTTCTCATATAATTTTAATGAGTTATTTACAAATTCAAGAAGCAAACCATATTTACCCTGTTTCTATTGTTCCTTACCACATGCAGAAACTGTGAACAATAAATGAAATGCTGAGAGACATTGTGAATGGAAAGTTTGTGTGGGTATTAGTTTATACTTTGCACTGAAAAAGAATATCTCTGCCATCATTATGATATACTTTAGAGAGTTTGAAAGCTGTCTGTGGAGCACTAAAACACATGTTAAGTGACTAAAAGATTTTAATTATCAGGTTGTAATAATAAAACTGGCCACTGAGCATCCTTGTGGTTTTGGTAAGTGAATGTTGCTGTGAATTGACCCAGCTACAGCCCCACTAGAATTACTTACCTAACTCACAGGATTCTCTTTTAGAATGTGGTGAGCATGCTGAACTACTATAAGAGCAGCTTTGATGTGATATATTCCTAGGACAGAATATCTTAGTTAACCACTGGGGTTTTATAAAGAACTAGAAGGGCAGGCAGTAAGACTGGGATTTGCCTTATTTTCTGCAATCTAGTCCTACTCGGTTCTTCTGCCCTCGACCAGGAAAGAAAGTCACGGAAAAGAACCCTTGGATCATGTTCAACTAAGCCAGGTGTTAGACCTACTTGATAGAAAAATAGTCCAACAAATCACAAGTTGATTTTCTTACCATTAGAATCTCAAATTACATAAAATAATTTAGGGGAAATCACATGCTCAACTGTGGACTAAGGCATGGAGCAGCTGGAACAAGACCCCATTCTTTGAATTATTCCTTTATTGTAATGCACTGGGCGCTCTCAAATTTCTCTTCTAAATCCGAATCCTTCTTGGACTGGGGTATATGTCAGTACATGAAAACCTTTGATCTGCACCCAGTTTTTGTGTAGAGCCCCTTCCTTCTTTTCATAGCCTGGGAGAGGCACCCTTTGTTGACTTCTGACTTTTACACCACTCCTTGCCTCCCTTTCAAGAATAAGATTTCAGCCCTATGTCTGTCTTGAGGTCCTAATGGAAATTATTTAAGAAAATGCAAATTCCAATGAAAGAGTGACATGATGGATTTGGACTTTCTATTATCTTCATTCCCACCAGAGCACAAATGACAGTCCTAGTCAATCCAATTAAAATTTATAGCACACTTCCTGTGCTAAGGGCTTTGTCTTCAGAGCTAAAAAGTTACAGATAAATGAGGAGAGTTAATCCTTGACATCAGCTTCTATCTAGTGTGGAAAATGAATCGTGAAGATCTGACTATCTGAGACAAACACTGGGTCTTCTCTGTGTGTTTCTCATTAGAGAAGCATGAAACGATGGGCTTGGAACCAAATAATCCAAACAAAACAAAATCCTTCATGTCCTAACAAAGGACACTAACTAGGAAGATGTCAGACGGAGACACCATGAGGGAGAGAGTTGGGAAGTATAAAAGCAAATGTGGAAGGCAGTTAGGACCTGACTCTCTGTCCATGGTGTTTCTTTAAAGAAGTACAACTCTTCCTTTGTTGTGTCTATTTCCTCTGTTAGAAGGCTTTGTATGTCAAAGTCTTGTCTGCTCAAAGACAAGGATAGACATTTGGACAAACAAAGGAAATAAAGTAGAGGGTTCAGGACTGTTGAATGAAGTGCTCAGTCAGCAGTTAGAACCAAGGACACCAGAGGCCAGGATTCTTACAGTACAGAGGGCGGTAAGAAGCCCCATTAGTTCCCTCCTCTGCTCGCCTTCCTGCTCTGTGTGCCTTCGAAATCTCCCTGGCAAATCTTCCTTCTCCTCTACCCCTTCCAGCAACACTCATAAACCTGAACTTCAACATATTTTTGGACTGACTCTTTGGATGGAGGATGGAGTTCATGGAAACAAAAGTGTGTATTGTTCTTGGACTACCTGGCCCTTCTGAGGTTTGTTGAAAGGATTCCCCGAGGCACATGAGAAAGTAAGACAGAACAGGAAAACAACCCAAGGGGGGAAATGAGAGAAATTAGTTTAGAAAGGCATAGTGCCCTAGGGGAGAAAAAGAGTGCAGAGTGAACTAATTTGGGAAAGGAAAATGACAGTGTTGGAAACCTAGGGACAGTAGGAGTTCCCACCTGGGGAAAAAGTGAAGACTATTTTACTAGTTTGTAATATTTGCCAGACACACAAAGAAAATGACCATTGCCTTCTAGATCGGGATCTATCAATGCCGGCTTTACCCTGCAGCTGGTACATACATTTTCTTCCTGGAAAAGTAGTTCATCCCAATAAAGTTTGCCATTTATTGACTTTTTTTTTCTTCATTGAGCTTTAATAAACTTGGCGATTATTTTATCTCCTAGAACCATTGATGATGCCAAAGGAGTACATGTCTTGAGACAATGCCTGTACAGCTGACAAGATTTCCGTGAAAACACAGGACATAAGAGAGTTCCCAAGATGTTCACTTCAATGATGAATCTCCATGTTTTAAACCAATTTGTCACAAGAAGACAGAGTAAGGAATGCAAGCTGAGACAATGTATGATCAAAACAAGTGAAAATATCAAGAGAGTCCAAACTCTTTTAGTTGGACATAGCATTTATCAGTAATATTATTTGATAAGTCCTAGTTTTATTCTATTAAGTGATGGATGTTTTCCACTAATGTTTATGAAGTTTTCTCAAAACCTGTGCGAATTGAACATTACTATTCTCCTATGATAAACAAAACAAAAATAAAACACAAACAAACAAAAAGAGCTGACTGATAATTATAGTCATGGTTTTATTTTATTTTATTTTATTTGGGCTGGGGGAGGGTGTGTTTGAGGCAGGGGTTCTCTGTGTGGCCCTGGCTCTCCTGGAACTCTGTAGACCAGGCCAGACTCACAGAGATCCACTTGCCTCTGACTCCTAAGTGCTGGGATTAAAGGCAAGTACCACCATGCCTGACTTATAGTCATGATTTTATTCTAATATTATGTTTCTAGATCTGAATCCAGGATTATATAATTCCTATTCTACACTTTTTTTTCTTTCAAATATATGAAGGATTCCAACAGAACATCCAGACATCCAAGCATTTCAGAGAGAGGAACCCTCCAGGCAAGACTGTAATTTCACAGTGCTTTACCTCTCTAATAGTGCCTTCCTCTGTTAAAAAATAACAGCAAACAAACAAAACCAAAAAAAACAAACAAAGCTAAAATAAAAAAAAACCTTTAAACATGAATTTTACCTGAAAAGGATAGCAAAACACATTTTTCCATTGAAAGACAACAACTTGTGAGTATATTATCACCTACTGCTTCATTAGCTTAATTGCTCTAAAATTGTCCCGACCTTGAAATAATTTTAAAATGGGTTTAAAATTAACCTGTCAAATAAAAGTCTATGTTTAATCTGCTTTCTTTAATCAAAGTAAATGCTTTTCTTCTAAGTAGTAGAACGGCTTTGCCAAGTAAGCACACATACCAATGGTGTTCAGATTCTTTCCTCACTAATAATAGCCCTAGTAATAAGTCATAAGAAATGGTATGGCTACATCTGAATTTGGCAGGAAGCCACAAAGAAATAAAACAGCAAAGACCTAAGGTCTGATATTTCTACATGAAATCCATTCACAACCACCACAAGTTACAAGAAGCCATGATGGATATGAATCAGTTTCCAAGTTTGAAATCTTCTGTGTTTGCTGACACCCCCGAGTCCCCTAAGATATGATGAAGGCTTCAAATGCTGAATAAATCATTGTCACTGCAATCACCACCATCCACCAATGTTATTTCAAAGCCAAGAGGGGAAAGAAGAAAAGACACAGTGCTGGATGAATATGATCTAACATGTTATGCAAGCTCCCAAAAACCAATAAAAAATTTTTTAAAGCCAGGCATGGTCATACAAGGCAAAGTGGGAGGTGAAGACAGGTAGATCCTTGAAGCTTCCTGACCAGCTAATCTTGCCTACTTGGAGAAGTTCAAAATCAATGAGAGACCCTGTTCCAAACAAAAAGTGGAAAGAACCTTAGGAAAGACATACAGTGTTGTCCTGTAATATTCATATTAGCCCATATTTACCACTCTCCTGTGAAAACACATACACACTCACATATACACACAGCCTCTCAAACTACAACAGAATAGTTGCTTGTACAAAAGAAGCTGTTTAAAGTAGAATTGGGACTTCATTTACATATGTTTGACAAGAATATTGAATTTATATAAAAACACCTAATGTGTTTAATATAAGCCTAGTCAGAAATGTACTCTTAAATCAGTAAAACTTCTGTTCATATCCATTATCCACATTGCATCTAAAGTCAAACACAGTTTCAGGAGATCGAAGCACAATTATCTAGAACAAGGAATGTTTCACACAATGTCCTATCTTAACTTTACAAAGACAGAGGAGAAAGAATATTTTCTACTGTCAACAGAATGTTCTGGAATAAAAAAAACAAAGTGAGGACAGTATGCCTGTGTTCTTAAAAAAAAATAATTATTGGAAATGTGAACTAGCTGGTCCTCCTTGCTCCTTTAAAAAAATTTGTTGAAAGCAATAATTTTCACAAACACCCTAAGCTTAGCGGTTTCCTTCAACTTTTCACAATTTATAAGCTGCTTCACATGTCACTAAGTAGTTGCGTAGCTCCTTTCACCACTTCTCTCACCCAAGTCCCCCCTCTACTTCTTCAAAATGGTTCTACCTGAAGCCGAAAGCCCATCGTGTCGCTCCTCTGTTGAAATGTGGGCAGCTTCCAAAGTCTCATTGATGCCTTCACCGGATGAACAGAAACTGTATAATCAGGACCCTTCATCACTCTAGTCTCATGCTGCCTTCTTTTTCTCAATGACATCACATCCCAAAATGCACTCACACCACCTCAAACCCTGTCCTTTCCTTGCATTCCCTCTTCCATCAATATATCCTATCCTCCATGTCCACTATTCTTCAACCCAAGAAGTTGTAGGGGACCTGGGAAAAGCTCCTCATCCTCAGTACACAGATCAAATACCTCCTCCTCTTTAAGCTTCCCTGGACCACTGTTATTTTATCTTCTTTCAGTGATGCAGAATTTTACTAAGTGGTAATCCTGCGTGGAGTCTTCCAGGTTCTGCCAATGAATGAGAAGAGCATATCTTCCTTTGCCTCATGGTGTTTGAAAGCGATCCAGTGCCAGATTATGAGAGGGATCGCTAACACCTAGGGAACTGTGCAAGCTGTTTGTGAAAATGTTAGTACCTGGAAATCAAGTGCTATAGTAGTTTTCATTAATGTAAGTTGGACAGACACTATACATAAAGACTTTGTTTAATGTTGAAGAAGTCATTTATGAGAAGAGCTGATTTATCTTCACAGCCAGGCAGAATCTCTCAAGTATTCAAAACATCACTTCAGTAATGGATGTGATTTTAATTAACTGAAAATTATTTGGGTTTAAATGTAAAGGATTTTTTTCATAAGAACAATGGTAGAATTTATTGACATAATTTGAATTATAATCATATAATAACAAAGTGTGGATTTATGTTCATAAATAATTATGCAGCCGGTTCCCAATGTCATGAGAAATAAGGCCAAGCCATGAGTGACTCAAGTGCAGGCATACTGTCTTACTTGTATATCAATGTTGCAGTAGCTGATACTCACTAAATTGTTAATAATCAAATTCACATGTGAAAACTGTAGGGTATGTTTCTATAGCCTAAGAGTAGCCTAGTTTCATTAACTCATATAAAATCACTGCTAAAAACTGGTACTTTTTTTGCTCAGGAATAAACATAAGTGAATTTACAGGGTTGGAGAGATGACTCAGTGTTTGAGAATGCTTGATGCTTTTGCAGAAGACTTGAGTTTACTTTCTAGTGCCCAGTCTGGATGGCTCACAGATGCCTATAACTCCAGTTCCAGTGACTCTTCCAGCCTCCACAACACACAGACATTCACATAAATAAATATATAAATAAATGCTAAAAGTAAGTCTTTAAAAGTAAGTGTAATTTCAGCTAAGTAGGGGATTTCATGGAAGAAAATCTGAAAATACTTTTAGTATCTCCAAGCTTTGAGATTTAAGTATGATTACATATTTTTCAACTTTCTGGTTAATATTACATTGAATATGCTAATTGTAATTATCAACACTATATGTGTACATTTTACTAATCAGGAACATGATTGCTTATATAAGATATATTGTGTACATGTTGCATCTAATTTCTAAATATGTAAGAACTAATTTTTATAAGAACACAAGTACCTTATAACTTATTGTGGAAGTATATGAATTCAGAATAATTAAGATTTTCTTAAATTTGCATTTAGGCTTCTATCCATTTCAAAAGCCATGTATTTTATATATGTCATGAATTTTTTTCTTATTAGTGTCATCAGGAAAGGTGTATAATGGAGGAGGGGAGTGAAAATGAACAAAACTCCATATAGAAAATTCTCAAAGAACTAATATAATATATATTTAAAAAGAAAGCTTTATAAATAAAGCAGTCCCCACTCAAAACCAGAGAAACATATGTCTAAGGTGTTTTGCAGATGGAGTAACAATGCCAAAAGAAGTTTCTATTACTTGTTCTGCATTCAGATGTCTGATGGAGCAGCCAGGACTTTAGGGAACTGATTTTCAGCCTGACGTGCTTAGTGATATATAATTTTGTAGTGTGTGCATGAACGCGTTGGGAAGGGGCGATGGAGAAGCTAAGAATGCTATGCAAGAACCACTGAAGACTGAAGGACAAGAGAAGTAACAGTTAAAGCCTGAGTCCATAATCCAGTCATGAACTGAAGGTGTGGAGGAACTGCCAGTGACTTGAATGACCATTCAGTACACATTCAAACCCGGGGCTTTCTCAACAGATGTGTTTGTACATACAGCATCATTGTTCTGTCCACTGCTTATTAAATTAGCTGTTTCTTCATTTCAAGATTCTTACTATAACGTAGAAAGGTCATATTCTATGTTTCTAACTTCTTTTTCTTTTCTTTCACTTTCTTCTGTTTTCTTTTTTTTTTCAAAATAAAAGGAACTGCTACTCAAGAAGCTCTCTAAACCACTTTACCCTTACTACCCAGTGAGTACTTGAAAACAAATTTGAGTTTAAACCTTGGGACTTTCTTCCTCAGGCCTGTTCCATGTTTGCCTCACAGGAAGCCTTGGAACCAACTCTACTGCAGCTGAACCCTTCAGATAATTGAAGCCTCTGAGACCAAGATCTTTTCCACTTATCTTATTTTGGGCCCAAACCCAGAATTATCCAAACATTTACTTTTGATTTGTCTGGAAGATTAAGATATTTCTTACTACTTAGGCTAAATGCATCCCACAGCTCAAATTTAAAATTTTAGCTAAAGAATTCAGTTTTATCAAAGTGATGCATAGTTTATAACCAAGGAAAACCTGTTCCCAACACTCATAGTCCTTAGGATTAAGTAAGCTTTTCTAACATTTTTTTCTCAGTGGGATTAATTTTCTAATTCAAGAGGCATAGTTCCCATTACAATGAGATCTATTTTTAAGTTGTTGAAGGGAGAAACTATATCATCTTTATTTTCTTATCATTTACTGCAAGGCCCTGCACAAGAACAGTTCCTCACCATTGAGCATCAAATTGAATAAGATTTAGGAAACATGAACGGTCTAGAATCCAAAGGAATTTCAACTCTCCTATGGGATCCATGCTGTATTTTCTAATGTCTTTCAGCTTCTACCCACATGATTATAATTTTAGTAGAAATTTATGTTACTGTTAGAAGAATATAGCTATGAATTTATTTATCTACTGAAGATTAAAAATACAATGAGAAAGGCAGTTTGACATTCAGAGTCAGTGCCTTGGTCAACCCACATCAACAAACTTTCTTGTAGTAGATGGGAATTAACACAAACTTTCAACTGGACGATATGCAGAGAGTAAGAGACACTGGAACACTCGGTCCTAAATAGGATTAAACTTCATTAAATTCCTCCCCTCAAGGTGCAGGAATCTATGTAAAAGGATGCAGAAAGATTGTAAGAGTAAGGGATGGTGGATGACTCTAAGGACCGAGTGTCTTCCAGACACAAAAGGGATGATGCACATAGAAACTCACAGAGCCTGTGACAGCATCGCGCAAGATCTACACAGGGTTAAGTCAGAAAGGGGCCCAGCACTGAGAGAGGGAAGTGGTCGATCCCCTTACTGAGAAGTCATTAGCAAATGAACCCTGTGGCAAAGATAAAATCAGTTTTCTCCAATGGCATGCCATTGGGTATGTTAACCACACTCCCAGACAGGCCCCAACCCCAGAGCAGTTGGCCAACACAAAACAGTGTTTTTGTTTGTTTTGTTTCATTTTGTTTTCTTTTGGCAATTTTTGTCCCATTGGTGTTTTGCTTGCTTTGATTTTCATTTTTGTGTTTTGTTGGTTTTTTGTCATCTGTTTTGAAAGAGAGAGAAAGAACATAGAATCAGGTGGGTGGGGAGGTGCTGAGGATCTGAGGGATGTTGTGGAAGATAAAAACATGATAAAAGTATTTACTAAAATAATAAGGAAATAAAAATAAAGTAATAAAAATCAAAATAAAGGGCATAATATAAGAATCTTTCGGTAACTATCTAATGCTATTGACTTCCCCAAACATTTTTAGTACATAAAAAAAGTTTTAGGATCCAACATATCCAGAGAAAATAAATTAAGCACAATTACTGTTTTATCACAAGGCTTATACTGTTTCCCAATATTAAAGGAATAGAAAAAAGGCATGGTGATATTCTGACTTAATTCATTTACATTCTCCTTTAACTGACAGTCTCTAGAGATTTTGTGTAGTAATTAAGAATTCAAATAAAAAGCCTTCCAAAAGCCACTATGAAAAACTTTTTTTTATTTTAATGGATTGGCATTTGTTTCTGTGACTCAGTAAATAACTAAATTAGACAGGTATGAAAGAAAAATAACAAGTTAATTTCCCTAAAATCTACCATTAGTTCACTAAAGAGAATTTTTAACAGATAGGTTGAGCTATTTGCTTTCTTAATTCCAAAGATTGAGATAAACTTTAAGCAAATTTATAAAATTATCATCATTTATTATGTAGTTTAATTTTCTGATCAGCACTGTCAGTGATAATGAACATCTTAAAACATGACTGCAGAATTGTTAATACTTTGATTATCTAATTATACAAAATGATATATAGTTTTAATTATATTTATCTCCTAATTTCCCAGTATTATTCCATTAGATTCAGCACTGCATTTGGTATTACATTGGGATGTATTTCCAAATTATAAAATGTTTACATAAAAGTTCATCTTGATTTTCAGATACTAATGAATATTTAATTTCCGAATATTTAGACACATTTATAATCTCATGTAAGTTGCTCTATACTAAGAGAAACTAATGCATTTAAATTGAAGACAGACATCAGCTGCCTCTCTCTATTCCATATAAATGATAATGGGGTTTAATAATGATTATAACCATGAGGGTTTGAACAAATCAGAATTTTCTCATATATGCTTTATAAATACTTGAACGGTGGTTTATTTAGCTGCCCAAATAGAACCTGAAATAATCATATATAACATTGCTTCTCCACAAAATATTGAAAGATTGATAGATGATAATGACCATATTCTTCAGGTGGCTTCTCCTAAAGCAGAGACAGAAATCTAAAAATTCATTTTAATAAAATTTCCTAAAAATGATCATTGCTTCAGGGAGGCTAGCTAGAAAGGAGGACCCTAGGAAGGAAGCATGCATCACTCAGCAATGGAGAAAGGGATGAGACCTACATGAGCAAACTGGGGATGAGGGTGGATGATGGAGGGCAAGGGATAGGGGATGAGAGCTTAGGAGAGCAGGAGGTTTGAGCTGGAATGAGAACAGAGTGGGAGAGCAAAGAAAGAGATACCACGATAAATGAAGACATGGGAATAGGGAGAAGCAAATTGCTAGGGAGGTTCCCAGGAATCCACAATGATGATCCCACCATAGACTACTGGCAATAATTGAGAGGGTGGTGCCTGAGATGGCTTAGTCTGGCTGAATACCCAGTCATCATAGAACCCTCATGCAGTGACTGATGGAAGCACATGCAGAGATCCATGGCTGGTCCCAGGCAGAGTTCCAGGAGTCCAATTGATGAGAGAGAGGAGGGATTCTATGAGTAAGGGATATCGAGACCATAACTGGAAAAAGGACAGAGACAACTAGTCAAACTAGTGGAACTGCATGAACTGTGCAACAATAGCTGAGGAGCTCCCATGGTACTGGACTAGGCCCTCTGGATGAGCAAGAAAGTTGTTTAGCTTGAACTGTATAGGTGGCCCCTACACAGTGGGATCAGGACCTGTTCTTAGTGCATGAGCACGCTTTTTGGAGCCTACTGCCAAATGTGAGACATTTTGCTCAGCCTTGGTGCAGGAAGGAGGGGCTTGGACCTGCCTCAGCTGAATATACCAGGCTCTGTTGACTCCATATGGGAGACCTTGCCTTGGAGGAGGTGGGAATGGGGGGATGGTTTGGGGGGAAGGCTGGGGAGCAAGGGGAATTTGTGGTTGGTATGTAAAATAAATAGAAAATCTCTTAATAAAAAATGATCATTGTGCCGGGCGGTGGTGGCGCACGCCTTTAATCCCAGCACTCGGGAGGCAGAGCCAGGCAGATCTCTGTGAGTTCGAGGCCAGCCTGGGCTACCAAGTGAGTTCCAGGAAAAGGCGCAAAGCTACACAGAGAAACCCTGTCTCGAAAAACCAAAAAAAAAAAAAAAAAAAAAAAAAATGATCATTGCTCTGTATTTTTGCTTATATTCATAGTTAACCTGATAATAACCATAACAGGCAACTACATGCAATTACGCTTGGTCTAAATACTACATTTGAGAAATTTTATCTGGGACCAATGATGGCGGGTAACTAATTTAGACTTTATTATAAGGCCCTGAACAATCACACATCATTTTTGGTACAGAGTGTTGTTAAAGAAAAAGGACTGCGGCCGGGCGGTGGTGGCGCACGCCTTTAATCCCAGCACTCGGGAGGCAGAGACAGGCAATCTCTGTGAGTTCGAGGCCAGCCTGGGCTACCAAGTGAGCTCCAGGAAAGGCGCAAAGCTACGCAGAGAAACCCTGTCTCGAAAAACCAAAAAAAAAAAAAAAAAAAAAGAAAAGAAAAAGGACTGCTCAAGTTATTTTTTTGTCAATTTGACATAAATTAGAGTTACCAGGTAAAAGATTACCTCAACTGAGAAAATTCTTCCATCAGACTGGTCTGTGAACATGCTTGTGGGACTTTTTTTCTTGGTAGCTAATTGATAATAGGAGGTCCCAGAACAGTGTGCATTGCCATCCTGGGCAGGTAGTTTGGGCTGTATAAGCAAGCAAGCAGAGAAAGTCATGCCAAGCAAGCCAGTAGGCAGATTTCTTTATGGTGTCTGCTTCAGTTCCTGCCTCCAGGTTCCTGCTTACATTCTTGCCTTGGCATCCCTCCATAATGGAGGTCATCTGTAAGCCATATAAACCCCTGATCCCCCACATTGCCTTTGGTCAGTGCTTTATTATAGCAGTGGTGAATCAAACTAACATAGCAGAAACCCAATAAACTAATTGACACAAAATCCCATTTTGTAAGGTTTATGGGCAACATAGTAAAGGACATTTGGGGGCAACCTTGATTTTTGTGGTTATGGAAGACCTCACATGAGGAGCTGAGATTTTTATTACCAAAATGAGGATGGTTGTAGCTAGAGATTTTCTGGTCCTGCCTGGCCCACAGTCAGGACAAATCTCTCTAACCTGCAAGTCCCATGGCAGCTCAGACCCAACCAAGTAAACATACAGAGGCTTATATTGCTTACAGACTGTATGGCCATGGCAGGCTTTTTGCTGACTGTTCTTATATCTTATATTAATCCATTTCTATAAATCTATATCTTGCCATGTGGCTCGTGGCTTACCAGCATCTTCACATGCTGCTTGTCATGGTGGTGGCTGGCAATGTCTCCCGTCCTCAGCCTTCTGCTTCCCAGAATTCTCTTCTCTGCTTGTACCACCTATACTTCCTGCCTGGCCACTGGCCAATCAGTGTTTTATTTATACAGAACAATATCCACAGCAGATGGTAGTCTATGGATGGTAAATGTATTAAAAATAAATGGAACACACAGAAGTTGAGGCAATATCAAGGTACCAAGGGATGTTTTAAGCATCATTAAGCCTGATATGATTGATACTAAGATAAATAGGATGGCAATCAGAGACAAAGTGAAAAAGGCAGCATGAAAAAAGGCCATTGATGCCGTTGATGGTGTGACAGAGCTGCCTGATGAGTTAGAAAAAAAAGATATCATTCAATCATTTTAGCAGGTTCATTTGGGGTATTAGTATCACAAATACACCACAGGAAGGCTAGGATGGGTGTCCTAACAGAGTAGCTCACCTTTATTATACACTCCTGTAATCCTGACTCATAGAAAGCTGAGGGACATGGATTATAAGTTAAAGGCCAGCCTGGGTTACATAGTGAGATGTTGTAAACATGAAATTAAGTAAATCTTGAAAGATCACTGTTCCTTTTATTCAGGATCTTAACAGTGAAGGTGATGAGAAATGCCATTATTCTGGATATCTTTTGAATTCATAGCCAGTAGATTCTTAATGGATTATGTGTGTGGGAGAATTAAAAAGACTCAAGGGAGACCACAATTCTACAACTAAACAATCAGAAAAATGAAGCTGATAGCAATTGAGGTGGGAATGTATAACCATGGGTATGAGTAAATATAGGCATGGATAATTATGGGATTATTATGAGTTTCATTTTTTTCTCTTGTTAAAAAAAGAAAAGAAAAATATGATTTGGATGACATCTAAGTTCATTTGTAGGTATACTGGATTGAAGTTGTCTGTGCCTTTCAGACAGAGTGCGGTGGCTGTGCCAACTGTCAAATGATTTTTACCCCTCCACTTTTGTAAGCAAAGTCAAGGTCTCCCCCTTCAGGATAAGTTTGCCTGACTCAGCTCAAAGAACGCTATAGTAGCCCCAGTTAGGATAAAAGGCCAGGGATACCTCTCCTAGGCAGAGTAAGGGGCACCATGATTTTAAATGTCAATAATCTCAATTCTCAAGCAAGTTATTACCATGAGCCTAATGCTGAGCAGAGGCAGAAGCACCTCATATGTAGGTGAAATGAAAAGGGACTTCCCAGCGACACATGTGAAATATCTCACCATGAAGGGCAGTCAACAACACAGCAAAGTGTCCCACTCTTAGAATAACGTTACTGAAATCTTACAATGTTATTTTTGCCTGCCTCATCTCGGAATTTCCTTGGACAACCACAAATCCATCAGTCCTGTTCTTTTGTGCATTGGTTGCATTGATTTTTCTGAAGGTTGGGGTTTATACTATGGCGCAGCAGGGACAGAAAAGGCTATTGATAGAATACTAATCACAGTAATGACACAGCTTAATCCATATTTCTAAACTAAAATCAGTACATGGAACTCAATAAACACTGTTTTATGATATTTCAAGAGCAAGTATAGAATTTAGAAGATAATGTTTCGATACTAAAATGTTGGGATTTCCAAAATAATATTATGGTTGATGATGCAATAATATAAGACAGCATTTCAGAAGATCCAGGATTTGCACCAGTGCTGTGGGATATCATTCTGTATGCTGTGAATGTGTGTTGCTCTGATTGGTTGATAAATAAAACACTGATTGGCCAGTAGCCAGGCAGTAAGTATAGGAGGGGGCAAGCAGCCTAGGAGAATTCTGGGAAGAGGAAACGAATCAGAAGTTACCAGCCAGACACAGAGGAAGCAAGGTGACAAGGCATAACTGAGGAAGGTACCAAGCCACGTGGCTAAACATAGCCAACAATTATGGGTTAATTTAAGTGTAAGAGCTAGTCAGTAATAAGCCTGAGCAAATGGCCAAGCAGTTATAATTAATATAAGTCTCTGTGTGCTTACTTGGGGTACACGAGTGGGAAATATTTGTCACAACCTCTAGCTGGCCAGGACCCAGAAAAACCTTAGACTACACACCAGCATATCCAGTTCGTGCAGTTGCTATGGATATAGCAGATAATGTAGACATTTACTAGAAAATTTCAGTGGGTCTTCGAACAACTTATGGTTCACAAGGAACAGAGAGTCAAAGACTATGTAAGACTGTTGATACTGACAGTGGACAAGGCCCACAGATGTCCTTTTATATGCACTCTGGCTGTGTATAATTACTTCATGTAATCGATTAAAGAAAATGTGCTCATTTAAAAATTTATGCTTAAAGAAAGAGACAATGCTGTCCAAAACCAAAGAGGCAAACTAAAGGTAGTGGTGCAATCATAGAACAGGAGAGGCAGGAGGATCATGAGTTTGTGGCCCACCTGAGCTGTGCAGGGAGAAACCCTATCTCCAAATGAAGGGAAGGAAGGCACAAAAGAGCAAGAAACAAACAAAACAAAGCCAACTTCTCTTACATTACATTATATGAAACTAAAACAAATAAAACCAAAGCACAGCGCACATTTTAATCACATTTTCTACATGTGCTCAGCACTATCTCCAAGTCACGGGGTTCAATGACATTGGAGAAAAAAATTCATGAGAGCTTCACAAGTTAAAAGAGGTGCTCCAGAGTGTAAAGCATCCTTCCGTGATTGTAGTGCTCCCTTCACGGCACATGCAGGGAGCCAAATGACACCTTTCCAGCAATAAATCCCTGGTTTTGATTTTAAGGTCCTATAGGGCAGGGCAATTCTCTTTGTGTGGCTCTTTGAACAGCTCTGTGCGCACTGGAACATTTAATCAGTGCTACTCAATAATGAATACAGGATTTTACAGCACAGAGTTAAATTGGCCCTGAGAGAAAAATATCTGTCTCTGGTAGCTAAGTGTTCTCCTCTTAGTTGCTGAACAGCATCTTTCTTCGCTCATCATCTTAGCTCAGTCCTCAGGTAAAGAAGCACTTTCATTTACCTTGAACCCTCCCAAGGTTAGGTCCAGAGATGACCAAAAATAGAACACAGATTATATGCTCCACCTCACTGGGAAACTAACATTGATTCTCCAAGGATCACTCACTTCAGGCCAGTGTACAGGAAGGTCATGCTTCTCCCAGACCACCACACATGGAAGCACTCAAGGTCCAAAGGTTTTTTAAGACATCTTCAGAGACAGTTGAAAGGGTAATTCACCTCTAGCATCCAAGGTATAATTTCTTTTACTACTGGAGGGAATACAATAAGAACTGAGTATCTGTTCATTAGACACTCATCTCCAAGCACAGTCAATAGCCAGACGAGGCCATTAGATTCCAAGGGCAACAAGGAGAGACACTGGGCCAGACTTCCAGGGCTGTTAGAGGCCTACTCTTTGTCTTCCTTAGGTCCTGCCTCCACCTGTTTTTAGGTTGACTCATCTAGAAACTGCCCAATACCATTCTAGCTTTTCCCTACTCTTTGTGAGCAAAGCACAAATCTATTTGTTCTTTTCTGAATTCTAATTAGAATAAGTAGGACCTTTATAAATGCCTTCATTCCAAATGTCTAGAGATAAATGCAGGAAAATGTTGAAATTATACTCATTAAATGATACCACTTTTCTTAAAATGCACTAATCAATGCGTATGGAAAGGGAAAGACATTCAGCAAACATTTAATAGCGTGTGTGAGATACTCTTGGAGAGAAGAATTAGAGGTATTTTTCATTGCTGATTTTGGCATTTGTGTGTGAGTTTTCACTCTTAAACCAACATACAGCTACAAAATAAGAAACGAATATTCTCTTTACTAAAATAGCTCAGCACAGGATCAGAATTTTCACAACCTTGTGCTTTTTAACAATTAAGAACGGTTCACATCCAAACAAAAATTCATAGACTGTTATATGATATTGTAATACATGTATATTTTGTGAATACACAGTGACTGAGAGATCAACAGTGTGTTAAAATCACATGTTCAATGGAGAAGAAGAGGAGAAGGAACACACTTCCTCACTCTCCAGATCTCACATGTGACAATGTAATTCTACATGGATATTTACTAAAGAACATAAACGTAAAGCTTGAGAATGTTTTATTGGTGTACCACACACACACACACACACACACACACACACACACACACACACACACACACACACACAGAGAGAGAGAGAGAGAGAGAGAGAGAGAGAGAGAGAGAGAGAGAGAGAGAAACTGACTTAGGGTCAATTAAAATTCACCTACAAAAACCAACTTATCGAAATTGAGTTATAAATATTGTCAGTTTCTTCAATGAATTCTTTTCCTAGTTTAAAAAAAACACTAAAATTTTGGGTCATTTACATTCCACCAGGCTCTTAGTCAGCTCTTAAATGCAGGACTGAAATATAATCCTGTGATCTCTGGTTCCTACATAGCTATTTCTATGTATCTTCACACTTTGGAAGCAGGTGGGCCATGCATAAAGTTTACAAGATCTTTCTAGGAACAGAGACAAGACATAGAAAATGCCTCTGCCATCTGAGCTGTCCTGTCCTAGAAAGAAACTGACAATAAACAAACAAAAAAATTGCATGGGTTTGTATCACAAAGCCCATTCTGCTCTCTTTCATTGAAAAACTAAAATCATGCAAGATATTCTGATCACAGTTTCCTCTCCCCCAATTCCTCCCAGATCCTTCCCACATCCTCACCCAACTACATGCCTTCTTTCCCTTTTAAAAAAAAAATAGGCAAAGAAACAACCCATAATAATGAAAAGAAAGAAAAAACCCACAAGGTACACACACACACACACACACACACACACACACACACACACACACACACACACACACACTCCACAAAATAGAAACCATAATATACAAGGCAAAGGGCCAGTGAGATAAAAATAAAATATTCAAAGAGAGCATTATAATACAAAAAGTCTACAAAAGTTACCATTGAGTTTGTTTTGTGTTGACCATCTACTACTGGGCATGGTGCCAGCCCTTAAGTATGGCTTATATATTCTGTGAGATGTCATTGAAGAAAAGAAATTTTTCCTTTGCAATGGATATCAATTGCAGATTGCCTCTTGTTTAGGGATTGGAGCTCCTCTGTCTTCTTCCTCCTCATAGGGCTAGGATCCCATCTGGCTTGAACCTGTGCAAGCCCTGTGCATGCTGTCACAATCTCCGTGGGTTCCTATGTGCACCAGCCCTGTTGTGGATAGAAGATACCATTTCCTTGGTGTCATCCATCACCTCCAGCTCGTTCAAATTTGTCAGCTGCCAGAGGACTACCTATGAATGCTAAACCAATTCACATCTCTTTGCCGAATGCCATTTATCCACCCAATCCTAGGAGATTTATAGCCCCTTCTACACTAAATAAAGAAGTCCTTCCATTATCCAAAAGGTTGACAGGAAAGAGAGGTCCACAGTGTTTGAAAGAAAGAGTTGTGTTAGCTTTCTGTGGCTGTTAAAAATTTGTGAAATTCAATGTAAAGAAAGGGAAATCTCATTTGGTTCATCATTTCAGCGGCATCACTCCAATGCCTGATGGTGCTACTGCCTTTGGGTCTTAATGAAGCAGTGTATCTTGACAAGGAGTGTGTGGTCAAGTGCAGTAGCAGAGAAGTGAAGCCATAGAGGAAGATCTCTGGGGCCCAGTATCCTCTTCAAGGACACAATACCCAATGTCCTAACCTCTGCCAGCCAGGCCTCATTTTATGTTTCTGTCAACTCACCATAACACCATCATGTGGAGACCAAGCCTTCAGCATGCAAGAATGATGGGAACACTTAAGATCCAAATCACAACAAATGTTCAAACAGGACTTCAGATATAGCTCCAATATTCAGGCAAGGGACTCTGGATTTCCTCAGTTCTATTGTGATACTCATTAGATTGATGACTCTGTTTAAAGTCTACTAGTTACATTAGGTGGGATAATTAGAGGTTGACTAAATAATGCTCTTGAGAGGGCATGCAGTTTTGGAATCACTGTGCTTAACATTTTGTTTTTAATGATCGGGCTACATTTATATCTAGCCCTATTTACAATCCTAGTCCCCATATCAAGGGAGCCAGTTAGAGCTGCATCTCTGCAGCTGAACGAACTAACTGTTATCCATGGAGTGATTTCACTACACATGTTAAGCCCATACTTGTTATGCCATCCCTACTTATTTTCTTATTTTCTGAGGAAAAAGTAGGATTCACATTATATTAGAACCTCTTGTGGTACAAAGTCTCTGTTGCAAGTTGGGTGATCTGGGAAACATATCTTAGAAGGTGTTTAAGACACGGTTGTACCTTCGTGTGTGGGGGCAGGCTTGGTACTAGCATCAATGGAAAGGAAATGAAGCAGCATGGAGGGAGGCAGGGAGTGAGCTGCAAAGCTAAAATAATCTATCCTAATTGTCTCTTACTGGGTCAGAGTATGTAAGTAGTTATACTCTCATTTTTATTAGCCATTAGATGATAACTGTCACTTGGTAAGATGTGATCTTGAGTGTAGTGGTTTGCTAAAATGATATCTAGAAAATTTACAAATAGAGACTGTCTTCTTACAGTTCTGTTAGCATCTGAAACACCAAGGCCTAACTTGACAGCATAGGTGTGCAGTGGATCTCAGGTACAGTAGCAGGGACACTAACCATTATTCTCTAGGCAGAGAAGCCCATCTAGATTGTGGACTTTGAAGTTGATTTTGAGCTCTTCCTCTATAGAACCCAGAATGGTCAAGATGGACTATCCAATCTCCTAATAAGTAACAGAGAATACTAAGTGGAAATAATCAGTAAGCCCTTACTTCACCCCTTGCCTCTCCTACCTAATTTCCTACTTATTTGGGATAATGCCATTTCAAATCTTTAGTGCAAACTGGATGCTGCATTTTGATGGATTTGTGGTCCATTCTGGTCAAGTATTACCACCAAGCTAGGGCTTCATCTGTACTGTTAGTAGACCTCCTAATGCTCTTTAATATTTTATGCTCCAAAGGGGCACAGTAAATAATATGACCAGTGGATTTTATGATACCCTACAGTTATTGTTTAACCCTGAATGCCCTCCATAGGGTCTGCTTTAAACACTTGGTCCCCAACTGGTGGCACTTTTTTGACAGTTATTATAGAACCTTTGGGACTGTAGTCTAACCAGCAGCACAGGATGGTTGTGGTAAAGCCTTGAAGGGGATACCAACTTCTATTTTGGGTCATCACTGTCTAGTTCCTGATCCACCAAGATATAATAACTATCTACCACATCCTAAGCCATGAAAACCATTGTGCCTTCCCCATGAAAATTTACTAAATATGTGAGCCAGAAATCAATCTTTTCTCCCTTTACTTGTTTCTCTTAGATATTTTATCACAGCAATAGGAAAAGTAACTAATATACCTATTTCAAACATCCTTTGATGTAAAGTAGAAACACTTACATTATAGACAGTGTCATATGGATTTCTATGCCAATAAATCAGTACTTCTATAAATTCTCAAAGGAAGGAAAACAATTCTGATATGGAATCATGGCTATTTCCAGGGGTTGAGGGAGGGGTCAGGCATGTCTATCATGGGAAGAGGAAACCTATTTTCAAAGTGGCTATTGATTTTCTTGAAATATGATGCCAATGTGATAGTCTTTGTTATTGATATGTTGGACATTTGCTAAAAAGAAGTAACTTCACCAGCCGTGGTA
Organism: Peromyscus maniculatus bairdii; assembly: GCF_049852395.1. NCBI lineage: Eukaryota > Metazoa > Chordata > Mammalia > Rodentia > Cricetidae > Peromyscus > Peromyscus maniculatus. Next base: position 29,301,069 of record NC_134868.1, on the reverse strand, counting down.
GGTGGAAGCCAATACATACAGTATAATTATTCCACAGTAACCATTTTGTACTTCAACTTGTGATAGAATTGCTATGTCTATTAATAGAAACTGGCTTGTACCAATTAACCAAGCATCTTATGTGTCTAGTGTTGCTCCTGTAGTCATACATTTTGTTTGTTTGTTTGTTCTTTTGCTTGCTTTCTTGATGTTTCAGACTAACACTCACTTCGCAAGCCAGTTTCAAATCCTCAGCAATCCTCCTGCTCCATCCTCCTGACTGGTGGGATTACAAACACGCACGAACCATCCAGAAACGTACCAAACTCTCAACAGTTTGACAAAATGAGAGCCACCAGATTTTATGCTCAGGGTCTTTTCTTGACATTCTCAAAGACTAAAGAGGCTCCTAGTTTAGGGTGTACCACTGGAGAGTCTCTCAATTGTTTGCAAGCCTGCTCTGGAAACTAGGGTTTTATCCTTGGTCTAGAAAGCCAAGGCCTCTTCATAGTTTTTTGTAACTGACTTCACAGATTTTTTTTTTGTATACACTTGCATATGACCACCCACATGCCTTATTCTGACACTACGTTGTTACTGATAGATCAGTCTTTTCATTGAGAATTTCTGAATAGTGTCATCTGCTCCTTTACCACCAGTCCTGCACATGGGCTGCTTTCTCTGACTGCCTGGAGCTTTCTCCAATGTGGGAATATTTCCTCACCATTGTTTTTTAAGAGCACTCCAGAGTAAAGCTCCTATTGCTGTCCAATTTTGGAATGCACCCATGTTCCAACTAAACCAATTTAGGAATCAGTCTTGAGTTTTTATTTTCCCTCTCATATCACGTATTTCTAAGACAACCCACCAACAGACATCACAAACACACACACACACACACACACACACACACACACACACACACCTACCTACCTACAGAATTGAATGTACAACCTGAGGGAGAACTTTTGCTCTGTTGATTGCATGTAGCATGGGAATCTGGAGTACCTGATCATGAAATTTGCTAGTATCCTCACTTTCTGCTCATGTTAAAGTGTGAATCTATGACTTCTGTCCTATGGTAGACTCTTTTCAGTATGCATCTGTCCCAGTTCCAGGTACTGGCCATTTGATGCATCATGGTGGGCTTCTCTGTTTCTATCAGGGCCCACCCATAGACTAAGACATTGTTTTGCACATCATTTTCTACTACAGATGGCTTAGCTTTCTTCAGGAGCCTATTGTTTTCTCATTGGAGCTTGTCATATATTCCTCTTAGAATCTTTTCCTACAACAGAAACCTCAAGTATGGGATCTCATGGAATGTATGAGTCATGGAATGGGACCGCTTGTTTCAGTTTGAACCTGATATTACGTTCTCTGTCCAGGGACATAGTCTAAACTGCCAACCCTTTTGTCACTAAGGCATGGACCAGATTATTACACACAGGTGCTAGCTTGTGGCCTCCAAACCCTGAAAACACTTATGAGAGAAGACTTCCTTCATCATCTTCATGTTGAAACATCAAAATGCTTTAGACCACATATCTTTCACTCTTTTAATTGGTATCCATGATAACTGGCCATGGACAATTTTGTGACACAAGAAGTATTCAGGATATACAATAAATCTTTAGAAGCTGGTTTAGCCATTTAGTGGAATAATAGTTATAAGTTCTCTCTGAGGACCTATAACCTGCCTTGCCATGGATTCTTGGTGCTGTCATCTATCATTATTACCCATAGACTAGTGCATTTATCAGCTCTCATCACAGAAACTTTTTGCAGTTGATGGTGACTGACACAGAGACCAACAACATGGTCAACATGAAGAGAAAAAGAAACTGAAGCATGCTGAGGTCTGAATGGCATATCTATCTAACACCCCATTTAGCCCCAAAACTCCTCGGGGATCATTATGGGAAAAGGATCAAAATGATCTCAAGAGCAAGAGGCAGTGGGTGACTATAGTGAAGAAGTGTTTTCTGGATGCAATGAGGCAAGAGCATGATATGAAACTACAGTGGCTGTGACAGCATGCCTAAGACCCGTACATGAAAAAGTTACATAACATCCCAGCATGTATGGGGAGTTGATCACAGAATTTCACCCTGTCTGAGGAGCTACTGGAAAGTGATGATGGCTAAGACAGGGAGAGTCAATTTTTTTAAGGGTTGTGACCCCTGGGAGGCTACCCATGCCCCAATAGATGACTCTGTATCCATGCTCATACCGGCAGCACTAAGTGAGCTCACCATGGTAGAAGAAAAACAGGACACATGAAATTTGGAGGGAATAGTGAGGTGGGTAGGGAACAAATTGGAGGGGGAGGAGGAATAATAAACCTACATTATAAGCATATATGAAATTTTCAAACAGTAAAAAGGAACTCTGAGTATCTATATGTTTTTTTCTCACACTCTCTAGAAACCACATGTTTAAATAAGCCCTCCAACCTACTAGCTCTGCTTTTCACACATCTGGCTTGATTAGCAGGATACATGCATCAATACAGTATTTCACTGAATTTCCAGGCAGTTTGGACTGTTGCAGATTCTATTTCGTCAGACAGAGGATAGTTTATGTACCTCTAGGGAAAACAGGGGAATATAGTTTTGTACATTAACTACAAACTTTCTGATTCTTCTTTCTGATGAGGAGAGGGAAGTCTCCACCAAGTCAGGAATATGGTCATATAGTTTAGTTCTTGTAAAAGTACAGGCTCAGTCGTGGAAGCTTCAGTTGGGGTCTTTGGGTTCTTTCTGGTTTCTAAGGGAAGGAGAGAAGTTGAGCAATCCTGCAGATGTGGAGGAAAAAAGAAGGCACTGCTTTCTGCCCTGTCTTTTCTCACCCTGGCATGCAAGAGTAATTTATCTATCTATCTATCTATCTATCTATCTATCTATCTATCTATCTATCTATCTATCTATCTATCTAGGCAGGATGATTGTCAAAAGTCTTCTCTGGCATTTCCACTACAACAGCTCTTCACCTACAAACAATGACTCACTTTGAGACTATATCCAATACCATGCATGTCTGTCTTAATTAGCACTGGAAATAAGTTTTCCTTACTTTTACATGTTTTCGTAGACCATGCAGACCCACTCTGAGCCTTGCCTCTCAGGCAGAACACCACGTGATAGCTGTCTCCCCCTTTATTCTGGCACCCTATCCACAGTGTTTTCATGACACTTCAGGCCTTCAGATATCTGAGGCTCATTTCCTTGACTCGGATCTTTTCTGAATAAATAGGCGTAGGAGCTTTGGCTGAAAGACAGATTCATTATTGTACCTCTTGCCTTGGTGTTGCAGAATCCTTGGTCTTGGAGGCCCCACTTCTTTTTAAGAGAGAGATATGAGTTTTAAAAACTGGCTCAGGTAAAAATATTAAGCATCTCAATAGGTAAGAAATCAAACCCCCCCCTTTTTTTACCATTAGTATGCTCAGTGGATTGTTGTGTCTATTACACATTTTCTATTACACATTTTCACTTATTTTTACAACAAAGTTCTCTTTTGGAAAACACATGAGTCCCAAGCAACTTCAATAAATACCGCCTTTAGATAATTACAGGAGGTACCTGTCCGGTTTAGTGAAAAGGGAGACTGAACACAGACTGAGCGATTGTTTCTGAGGCTATGGTTTCACAACGGCAAGTGTCAGATATCATTACCAGAAGCACTTTAAGGATCATTATTAAAAACAATCACTGGAGGGTTCTGGTGTAAGATGAACAGTTTACACATAGAAAAGCAAAGAAACTGAAGAACACTAATGCAGTTGCAATGCTGTGAGCATTGACAGCCAGGGAGTTTGCATATTCAGTGGCAATCTCTTATGTTCTTTCAAACACTGCTGCATCTCAAGCAGTGTAAACACAAATGATAATCTTGGACTACAAAACAGGAATCAGAGATGATTTAAGAAGTAACACTGGGGATGGAGGGATGCTCAGTAAAGTACTTGCTGTACAAGCATGGCTGACAGGTTTTAATATCCAGCACTCACTTTATAAAAAAAAATATGTTCATGGCAACACATACCTGTAAGTGTAGCACTGGGCACATGGACATAGCAGAGGCCTGGGCTTGCCTGCCAGCTTGTTTAGCCAAATCCATGAACTTCGGGTTCAGTGAGATATGCTGTCCTAAAAATATAAGCAGGAAAACAATTTAGGAAGACACCTGATGTCATATTCTGGCCTCCTTGTGGGAGTGCATGTGTATGTGTGTGTACTCAAACAGACAAAAGTGCCCACACAGAGATAAACAGAACAGAAATAACATCAGTAACAGGAAACCCCCTGATCATGATAAAACAGCTAAGTTCGTCTCCCACTCTGCACTCAATGAGTCTTGTGGCAGCAGCCTGTTTCCAGCGTGTCATCCACAGAATGACTTCTTGAACTTTTCCATAGGACCATTACAAACCCCTACATACAGAACCACATAGGTTTCCTTGACATAACCAGTAACGTCTTCCACTACAATGAACCCAATCTATGCAGAATCAAAATGTTACTCAAATAGTGTAAAGGGCAACAACAGTGGAGAATGTGATCTTGGAGACATGCTCAGAGGCATTGGGGAGATCAAAAGGAGCAAAGAATGAGGCAGAATCTGGAATTGCACGGCAAACCAGAAGAGTGGAGCCTTTGTGGGTACAACATGATATTTCTCAGAGCTGTGAGCATTTTGTCATTTTAAGCATTTTATTTTATGTAATGCTTTGAATCCTTGTAGACACCTTGAGGAAATCTCATTTGCTGGACAGTTAGCCTGTTTCCCAAAGTTTGCCAGAATCCTATTATACTTTAATGCTCTTTTAAACCATTTATTCTTGCCTATGGATTGTCCCCAAATCCAATTAGCACATTCTCAACTCAACTTACCAAGTACTCAATAAGCGAGACTGGATAGGACAAGATTGAAAGGGGATTCTGAGAGCACACACATTGTCATTAGGCTACTAAGAATAACTTCCATTCATATTCTAAACTACACCTCCCTTAAGATTGTGATAAAATCAAAACTATCATTGTAACAGCAGTAACAACTGACATTATTACAGTGCACATGTTTTTACAAAACTGGCTCATAGCCATCATTTTACTTATTCTTTCAATAACTCTCTGAAGGCAGCTGAGCATTACCAAACAAATTCTTGATACAATATTGATCTGACTCAGGAAACTGTAAAAATAGTCATGTATCTTTGTAATACTGATAAGAAAATCTAAAATGGCTTAGGTAGCTTTTAAAACACTAAAGTTTATAATTTTAGTTTAATTTTTTTTAGCATTTCCTATTAACCTCGACCCATGATATCACCCAGGTTTTTCTTATCTCAACACAGTCATCCTTTTCTTTTTCTTATCTTATAGAACTTGGTCATTCTTTGCATAAATATGAAGAGACCAGAACTGATCATTTAAATTTCTTGATGGTCAACATCTGTCCATGCAAAACAATAAAACTGCACTGAGCCACCAAAGGCTTTATCATGGGTATGGATATGTCTTTACTGTGCTTCACTTGAATCTCCAGAATTCAGATTCATCAAATAAACAAAAAATGTACATCATTATCATAACTAAGCCTATGTTTTTTTTTTTCAGTTAGCACACTTAATTTCACTCCTAAGTTCAAGACTCAAGGAAACTGTTTAGAAGACATGAGCCCTAACATATGCAACTACACTCAGATTTATTAAAGATACCTTGGTGCTGAGGAGATGGCTCAGTGGGTAAAATTATTTGCCAAGCAAGACAGGCAACTTGAGTTACAGTCACCTGGAGCATACATTAAAACCCAAGGAAGCAGCTCAACTGGATGTGTCATTCCAACACGCCCCTGGATGAACATGGGTGGCAGAGACAGGCATATCTCCAACCAAAGACACTGTCTCAAACAAGGTAGGGCACTAAAGACACATGAAGGTATTCCACTGACCCACAGACCCATGTGAGCCTGCATACACACAAAGAAGCACACACACATACACGTATACATGGTTATACACACACATACATACACACACACACACACACACACACACACACACACACACACACATACATACACTCATACATTCATACATCAAACACACACTAAATATATAGGGGTAACAATGGCAGCATAAACTTCTACTGCCCAGCCATCATGGACTGACTATATACTCTCAACCTGGGAGGCCAATAGAGCTTCCTTCCTCAAGTTGTTCTCATCAAGGTATTTTAACACAACAGCAGGAAAAGAAAGCCTGAGTGTCTGTCCAAAAACAAAGTTGTGAGCTTACACTTCTAGCCCTTGTTTACTGACGAACCCACAGCGAACTCAATGCTGTTCCACAACAGGTAACAGTTGCCTTAACCACTGCCTTGGGGGCTGCTGGACACAGTTTGGAATCTTCTTGAGTTTGGAGGCCTCTTCCATCTTGAGTTGCCTCGCTTCACAAAGGTTACAGACTAAGAAAATGTGCTGTTCCAGATTCTGAAAATATCTAAGAAATTGGTGAATATGCTGATGAGTTCCAAGGTCCCAAGGAGCACGGAGAGCAAGGCTTACTCTTATGAAGATAAATTTCTCATTTCTAACCTTAAAAAGGGCAACCTTTGAAGAACCTGCTCAGGTTCTATGGAGATGAGCTTATGTCTTCTCAAGGTTATATTGAGATTGCTGATCCTGAGGTCTTTATCAGAATATTAGTTCTCAATCAAATCTTTTCATTTTCCCTTTTCAATTTTTGTTTCTATTTTTTTAGTATCTGGGGTGCTTTTAGTCTTGTTTTTGTAAAGATGGACAAAGTGCCAGGTAAACCCTGTAACTCTCTCCATCTATGTGGGGTGTATTCAGCCATAACATGGCCCAGATAGGAAGCCTTTCAACGTAAAAGGGAAGAGTTTAATTAGCATGCCAAATACACTATGCAAAACGTTACTGTCCTTATTTCGATTAACTTGGCAATAGACCAGAGTGCAAAGGGCCAACTAAATTTTACTACCGTGTCTTAATTCAGGTTCCCCCGAAAGCAAGGCTATTATTTTACTAGCCAATGTAAACTCAGAGATACAAGCATGGGTAAAAGAGAATAATAAGGAAGAAAGGAGAACAAGAGGGAGGTTAGCACTCTCTTCTTGTTATCATGCATTTACTTTGCATTACTGAGGACTGAGTCCAGTACCTTACACATGCTAAGCCAGGGCTCTGCCACTCATCTACATTCCCAGCACTCTTTTTATGTAAGCTCATTTTGATTAATTTATAACTTTTAATTAAAATATAATTACATCATTCCTCTTCCTTCTCCTGCCTCCAACCCTCTCCTCCACAGGCCTTCTTGCTCTCTCTCAATCTCCGGGCTTTTTTTTTCTTTATAATTTGGTGTGTGTGTGTGTGTGTGTGTGTGTGTGTGTGTGTGTGTGTGTGTATGTGTGTGTGTGTGTGTGTGCGTGTGTGTGTGTGTGTGTGTGATCTGTCTGTCTTTAGTATTGCTTCTATGTATAAGATTTCAGGACTGACCACTTGGCATTGAGTAACAGATTAGGGGCTCATCCTGGAAAGTTAATTCTCCCTCTCTCTCAGCAATCATTAGTTGCCTATAGTTCGTTGTTTCAGGGTGGAGACCCATGGATGTTGCTCTTTCACATTAGTGTGTTTATTAATGTTGTCATTGTTCAGGTCTAGTTTAGACAGCCATATTGTTGAGGTGTTATAGGTTCCCTCTGACTTCTAGAAGACACAGTGTCAGCACAGTTCCTGAACCTCTAGCCCGTGCAATATTTCTACTTCTTTCTATGTTCTCTGAGCCTCATGTATGGGAAATGGGTGTAGATATATCAGTTGGAGAGGAACACCCCATGTGCATTTGTTCTCTGTATTTTGATCAGCTATGAAGAGTACCTCCATTGCCTGGACTGGGATTTAAATTGCGTGACAGCCCGGATTGGCTTTAGAGTTGTAATCCTCCTTCCTGTCCAGGCTCCCAAGTATCTGCACAAAGCCAAGCTATTACTTTCAATTCTTCAATCTCCAACACAAATCTGTGATATGTATCCAGTGGTGATAAGCAGTGAATCACACAAACACACACACACACACACACACACAGAGAGAGAGAGAGAGAGAGAGAGAGAGAGAGAGAGAGAGAAGGACAGAGATATTTCCAATTTGAAGTAGATTATAGTTGGATAGGAGGAAGTTCTTTCCTGCTGATGTTAGGTAACTATTGACAGTAATGTACAAAGATTTAGAAGGACCTCGAAAGTTTTCACTATAAAATAATGGTCAAAATGTGAGGAAATAGATATATTTCACCTGGCTGAAGAAGCTGACATCATCCTCATTCATATGGATATTTTTATGTTTTTATTTAATAGCTAAAATCAGTTTTTGATTAAAAAGTTCAAAGTCATAATTTTGATAACATCAAGGCATACCACATTTTTGTTAGAAAGCATTGAAATGATTCATTTTTTCAAGTTTGATGGAATCAATAGACTTGAATTAGTATTGGATTTAAAGTCAAATAGAGAACAGAACTTTCTGTCCCTTTCTTGCCTTTACTCAGAAATGTGTGCTCTTCCCTCATGCCTGCTTGCAGGCACACACACACACACACACACACACACACACACACACACACACATACACACACACACACACACACACATCTGTTTATGGTATGAATAGAGTAGTATATAGGAACTCATACCTGCCATGTTTTTCAGGACATTGCAGGATCTCTTATTTGCAATGAATCCCTGCAAAGTTTCCAAAGAAATTAAATATCTCATAGGTGCACAGCAAGGAAATGATTTCATTGATAGATTCAATACATCTCTGAATAGCATGCTGGAATTAGAATCAGATAGAAGGCTGCAAATAAATTCTGTTGAGATCCTGGACTTGCCTCTCTGTGTCATTTTACTTAGACATTCTGATTAGTCATTTTGTTATTCAATGCTAGCATGTGATATACTTATCCTACACTTACACTCAGTAGTTACCATTTGACCTCATTTTTTGTGTTTATTTTTCAAATAGTGAAGCACCTGGGAGTCAGACATCATCGCTGCCTTTTCTGATTTGCAGAAATCACTTCTGCTCTTTGAAAGTTAGGCTTCTCCACCCTGAGGCTAGATCTGATTTAATGAGATGACCTCTCTTGCATGATTCCTTCCAAAGATGAACAGTGAGACTCTTTCAATACAGCCATAATTATGGTCTAATTTTATAGAAATTTTGCAGACAACATGTCTAGAAGAAAAACCACACAGATTAAAAAATATGATAAGAAATTATTTATGCAATTTTATATCCTCCAAATCTGATGATGGAGACAAAAAGTAGTGTTATGGAGGAGGGGATTCGAAAAGACTAGCAACTGAGTAAGTGGATCATTTACCTGAAATGCAATATACGGTAAGGCTTTGGGCTATGTACTAAGATCTTTAGGAAAGTGATGTGTTAAGTAGCAAAAACAGTCTTTCCTTTGGCTTTATGAACAGTAAAAACTGTCCTTAGTCCTATCCTTATATTTATGCCAGATATATGTTATATTCACAAATATGTTTATCTCTTCTGGTCTTATTTCTATTTAAGTGGTGTGGGATGAAGGAAGATGAATGTGTGGATTGAGGGCTGGAGGAATATGATAAGGTAATTTGACAAAATTCAAGGATAATTAACTGTGAAAGCAAATGAGACTCTGAATAGGAGCCTCACATGAAACAATTGCTTACCTGTGTTCTGTCATGTGTGCTCATTCTTATTGGTTAATACTCTGAAGGGATGACTCTTGAAACATCTTATTAAGAAACTTAGCAGATCTACCTGAGGAAAATCTCGGTAGTTGAAGAGGGAGGAATCAATAAAAATCAAAGTGTGATGTACTTCAAAAAGAACAAAGTACCTGGCGATGAGCAAACACTCTTTGGAGGTGGGGCGGGGCTGGCTTCTAAAAGGCTGCTGTAGCCTTCCCTCACCTTATTTCAGTGCTCAAAGGAATAGATAAAAAGAATGTTATTCATTGTTTTGAATATGATAAATATTTGATATCTGGTAGCATTAGCGTGCTGTTGCACTGCGTATCTCCAATACATCTGCACGGTTCTTTTAAAAAGCAGTTAGAAGGAACAGATTCGCACTAATTTCATTCAGGATTGCTGAGTCACTGGCTTCTGTCTGGTGTGCTTTGAAAGGATTTGTTCGCCGCTTCTACTGTCCCCTAAAGGCACCTGACAAGGGCTGACTCCTTTGAGGATTAGATGCTAATTCTGTACTTGTCATTCCATTTCTTTTTCTCTAGAAGAGTTGGCTATGCCAACAATTTAAGAAGTTTGAAATGATCAAATACCTAATTAAATAGAATAATCTCTGTCTAAGGTAACAAAATTTAACAGTGTATGAAGGTTGTGTTTTCTAGGGTCTTTGATGTTTGCCATTTACGGTTTTCTCACTTTTTTTTTTCATATAAAAGCATGTTTTCCTGTCATAAGCACAGGATTTTATCTAACTATTCATCTTTCCTGGACAGCACTATAGTACCAGTACCAGTTGCATCTGTAGAACTATGGATAGCTCCCCAACCTCAGTTCAAAGACCAACCATGGTAAATTCATTAAATGAAGATTAAGGTTTCTATAAGTAGATATGCAAATTCAAATTTGTAGTATGTACATATACTCACATATATATTCTGCTTCCAAGGGCTAGATACTTAATGATATTAGAAATATCTTCATAAAAAGCTATACAATAACATTTCTTCAGCCATGCTACATCTCTTTTTTTAACATGACTATAAAAATAAATCTAAGAAGACACCACAGCTAAATAATGTGTACCTTAGGGACAATATAAAAAGCAAAAAGTAATAGCCTTTCCTCATTTGTTAAAGGAACAGTTCATGTGCTTCACTCATCAGGAGCCTTGTACTTGCTTTGATTCCTGGTTTTGTGGTTTCCTTTATCAAAGGTCTGGTTTGGCTAGATCAAATCTACATTTGTTGTACAACTTGACATGGATTGCTTGTACAGACTCCCTTGAATTTAGAACATCTCATAAAACATTAATGAAATAGTTGTAAGTGTGTGTGTGTGTGTGTGTGTGTGTGTGTGTGTGTGTGTGCATGTGTTTGTGTTTAATCTTGTTGACTCCTTTGGAAGAGCCCTTATACAAGTCTCTGATGTCAGGAGGGGATGAGGAAGATGCACACAAGGTCTCACCTGATGATGTATCATCCTAAGATCTAAATTGAAGACCTAAACTCTCTTCCATATTTCTTTCATATGTTTGGTGACTCTTGTAGCAGAGCAAATAAATCTTAATCCCCATGGGGAACAAAGATTAGATTACAAACATTTCTTAAAATATGGATGTGGGAAAGGAAGATGAGAATACATTAGCTCTACTTTGACGACCAACACAAAGTATTCTAGTCAAAGTTCCCTATAGACTTTAATGCCAATTTATAACCTTAAAGGTGATCACAGAAATTAATGAATATAATGGGAAATTACTCTTTAATGTCTCTACCACTGAACTTCCTGGAGCCATGATGTCCCACAACAAATATATTAAGGTTCTGTACATGTGAATGAACCACCATTCATAAATGCGGTATATGGTTCTAGTTTTATGGAGCTTCTGTCTTGGCATCTCAGAAGTGCTTTAAAATCTTATCAACATTCAATCTTTCTATTCATGTTCCCCCACAGTCATTTATAAAGCTTTGTTTATGTGCAACTACTATACTGTTGGCACATTTTTGTAGTCTAATCTGTTTTTTACAGAATAAAAATGGGCCATGCATTATTATCACCAGTGTAGTTTAATTTGTCAATGTGTAGCCTTCTCACCAAAAGTAAGATCCTATTGTTACTGGAGTCTTTAGAGTAAAAACCTGGGACCAGGCAGCCCTCAAAATCTAGGCTCATCTACCTGTCTGCAATGGGTCAATTAAGGAGACAAAGTTAAAAGCAGAAACAGTGGGTTTATATCTACATTAGTAAGAGGAGCAAAAAAGAAATCCAGTGACTCCCAAGTCCACCTTTAGGGTACTGACCTGAGGTTTAGAATTAAATAGAGGCCAAGAGGTAAGTATAAGTAAGCAGTACTGTTCAATGTCTGCTATATCTATCACTATTCATTTTTTTCAAGATGGACTGACAAATTGCCAGAACTATATGTGATCTCTTCTGAGGAGACAAGTCCTTCTTCTTCTGACTGACACCAGGACTTCAACTTTTTCCTTCTGCTGCACGAGATTGCTAAGGAAATCCTAATTCCTTGACGTCCTTTATTTCAATAGTCTGATAATCAAATATAAAGAAACAAACATCTCTCTTTAGGACATCTTTGTCCTCCTGGGATGGTTACATTATATATGTCTAGTGAAGAGTTTTTATGTGACTGTAGGACAAAGGTATACTGAACAAAGGTGGCTTCCTAAGTTGGATGCCATCAATAGCAAAAGTGTGTGAGAGGTAAAGGCAGGAAAATGTAGCAAATATTGGGAAGAGAGAAGGGTTTAAAAGATAAAATTTCAAAAACAAAGAAGATGAATATAGAAGACGGATGTCCTTGAAGCCAAGTTCAGATGACCAAGCATCCTTGAGCATGGGACTTTGCAGGGCTACAAAGAAAGGACAGTTTGGAGTTTCCTAACACTAAACCAACTAGAAACCATGGAACACTTATTGGGTGTGAAATCTGATCAAGGAAAAGAAATTGCAGGATAATTCAGAGGAAGAGCTATAAGATTTGATTTCTACTTTTTTTTTTTTTAGGACAAAAGTAAAAAGTGACTTTTAGCTCTTATCACTCCTTGATCTGCTTGCAAATAATTCATCACATACATTTAACTGGTGCTCTAAAAACTGTTCTTTAAGAAAAAATATCATGGCTCATTAGGTAATAAAATCAGTCGAAAGAACTCTAGACACCCTTAAAATAAAGGAGAATTTAATAACTTTATGCAAAGTATTGCCTTTTAGTTCAAATACATAAACTTTAATATTACTGTGATTTGTCAAAAAAGCATCCATGTAAAACCATTGAAATGAAAAATATCCTAAGACCATTTTTATTTATTTTTCCTCATTTATCATGTCAAGCATTAATAAACATAATTAACATTTATGAAAGGCCATTCAAATACATACCAAAAAGGGCCTTCTTTTCCCTGGGAAAAATTACATTTTATATCTTTCAAATAAATCTCATTGTGTCTTTCATCAAGTAGTTCATACTTAGCTCAATTTCATTGTCTGTATCTGGAGTACAAATTGATTCACGCTAACAAATATCTATTCTTATATATCTACAAGCCTCAGAAATTAATGGGTTGTAATGTGGCTACTTAGTCACTTAAATATCCCTAGGCACAGACATTTTTTACTTAGTTTAAAGATAACAGACAAGGTTAAGCAATGCCTGAAGTTTGGCAAGAGGTCAAGAGTTCTCATGACAATAGTATCTTCACTGTGAAGCTGAGGATGCAAGGCAAGGCTTCCCTGAAATGCCCTAGCTGACAAGAATTCTCACCAAAGCATGAAATCTGCCTAATTTTACTATCTCTGGCTGTAGATGGCCCATGTTACAGAATGTTCAGGTTCAGCTGTGGATTGTAAATCCAGAGCTTTCGATGGTGATGAATGACTTATGATGGTTTGAAGACATGAGCTATGCTCTTAGAAATTCACTCTTTGGACTTTCTCATTAATATTTGTGACTGTCCGTTTTCACACAGTCCAAAAGGCCAACTTAGTGAAGCAAAGTGATATGCTAAATCTTAAAGAGAAAATATGTCAAGCCTCCCAAATCTTCCAAATCATGTTTCTACTTTTGTTTGCACATCTTATATTTTCAGGATCTTTGATTTATTTGCTTGTTTTGGGGATAATCACTTGAGTCTCTGCTTTTGAGAAAGTTGGTCAAAGAAAGAGCTCTTATTTGGTCAAAAAAGAAAAAGACCAACAAAGGGAAAAATAGAGAATCTGTGAGTCTGTATGGATTCAAGCTGAATTTTATTGATCAAAATACATTTTTATAAAAACAGAGTGAAAATAAAAAAAAATCTGGACCACAAAAAGTGAGTGACTTCCCTCTGCCTACTATTAAATGTCAGACCTTTGATTAATTATTGATAATACCCATCCTGAAGCCACACTGTAAGGTTTTGAAAAATACATAGATCAGTCCTGTTCTCTCTACTCCTGGAGTTTTGTTTTCTTGTTAACAAACTTTTCTATAAGAAAAAGGAAATAGAACTGTGTCTGGTATATGCTTCAAAACTCTCCTCTAGCCATTGAAGAATCTATCTTGCCTTTCATTCTTCTGCCAATAACATTGCATTTTCATAATTTATCTCATTCCAAAAAAAAAAACTTTCTCAAAATGAAACATAATCAAGCACATATTTTTTAGTAGAATCATGAATCATAAAAGTCCAAAGAAGGTAAAGGGAGAAATTATGTTTTATTCATGCATGAAGTTGATAATTATTTATTCAGTGTTTATCATGTGTTGAGTGAAAATGAATGTCAGAGAATATAGTTGTGATGAAGAAGAAGCCAATCATGCTAAGTATCTTATATTAAAGTAAGTGTATGACTGATAAACATACTCAGTGAACTGTATCACAGCAATTTATGATGAGTGGTCATGGAGAAGTTATATCAGGAATAAGATTTCTTTAAGCAGTAGGAAAAAAAGCTTTTAATGATTTAAGGGAGTGAGACAAATAGAGAAAGCAGCTCCTCGGTGAAGAATAGCATCAAGGATACAAATATACAAAGAATGAGAGAGAAGATCCCACTTCTGAAGTCATTCAGCTAGCATGCTTTGAGCAGCAGGAACCGGGAGTATGATTGGTGAAGATGAAATCAGGGTTTGCCATTGCCACATAGCGAACAACAGAATTAGGAACTGTCTTCAGGTCATGCTCAGCCTGGCAGTGGCAGGTTTTGCTCCTCAAATTGCTGAGGCTATCTACAAAACCACTGTCAGAGACACTAGAGAAAACAAAAGATGCAAAGATTGGAGAACACAGTACAGCTGATTTCAAGACTAAGAAAAAGATATTTTTTTATTTAAGAAAATGGGGGGACCACAGCCAAGTCCCATATTTGCAAGTACTTAATAAAGTACAGCTTTCTTTATAAAATCCTTAGGAGGGATTCGTAGTGGTCATGAAAAATAGTAATAGAGAAATAGATTATGGAGCACATGTATGCAAAGGGCTGAGTCTCTACTAGGGCAAGGGTTAAAGTGGATTATTCAACAGAGATAACAGAAAGCTTGCAATAATAATGTCAGGTATAGTGGTACACTCTGCAATCTCTTCAGTAACAGACACTCTTTATATGGGAACCTTTTTCTAAGACATGCAAGGTGGGGTTCAAGAGTGAGTTTGCAAACAGCAGCCCGCTCTTTCCTTCCTTGAGTAACTGTTGACTGTTGCCTTTAGGCCCATATTTAGTTTGCTACTGACAACAGTCGTGGGTACAGACTGAGACTCTCTCATGCTCTGCAAACTGCTGTCAACACAAGTAAGTCTTACTGAGATTGTTCAGAAAAAAAAATAGCAGAGGGCAACTCTTCCCGGAAATTTATCAGCCATTCCCTTATAGAAGGAATTTGATTGCCAAAGCTCCCAGAAGTCTAAGCATCTTGCCTGATATTAGTATCTGTTTTATTTCATCAGTGTTTTACTCCCAAAGCATTCCTCCCCTCTCTCTCTGTCTGTCTCTGTCTCTCTGTTTCTCTGTCTCTCTTTTCTCTCTGTCTCTGTCTCTGTGTCTCTTTGTGTCTCTGTCTCTCTCTCTTTCTCTCTCTCTCTCTCTCACACACACACACACAGACACAGACACACACACACACACACACACACACACACACACACACACACACACACACACAGCCTGTCAGGCACCATTGGCAAACTCCAAAATTCCTATTATTTGTTTGTCAGTACAATATAATTCTTTATCTACCCCTCCATTCAGATCAAATCAGAAAGTACTTCACAGAAGCAAAGAAACACTATGATCGTCTCACAATCCATAAATAAGCCATTCAAATAACAAAAAAGCATAAAAGCATATCTACGAAGTTTTCTCACTTTTAGAAATATTTTCATGGACTCTATTTGCTGACTTAGTATGACCATGTGTCTAGGGCCCGCATTTGATGTAATATAAAAGAAAAGAAAGACATTTGACAAGATTTTGATTTTGTTTGCCTTTTTTTTTTACAGAATATTTTCAAATACCATCAAGACCTCAATTTTAGGAAGTATAGAATTTATTGTTTAGTGATTGAGGATGGTGAGATCTGGAAACGCAAGTTTTAGAAAATGAACTGGGTTCCTTTCACAAAGTGAAGCAAGACAAGACAATAGGAACACGTTAGTGCTCTTATTGATATATCAAGTTGGGCTAACTCAGAGAGAGAGAGATGAACCCCTTCTAGATACCCTCACCCGCAGCCCAGGTGACATGAGCACTGTGCACTGGGGGAAGGGTAGTGTGCATTCTACTTTCCTGGTGCATCTCATCGGCCATTAGGACCAGAGGTCTTTCCCCATGAAACACACAGCTTCTTTCTAGGTACTTGTTATAGAATTGTCCACTAATTCATTAATTCCAGCTAAGAATAAGCAGGTCAATACAGCTGTTTTGGTTCAGGAGCCAGGAAGAGAGCCAAAAATCAAAGCACCAAATAGTGGAATCGGAGTCTCCCGGTGTCAACTCTGGGTCCGCCATGACTGTGACATTTTGGCCATTTACATGTCCATCTTTTCAGAAGATGGACAGTACCTGCCTCATCTAAGCACTCTGAAGCTTAGATGAGTGGCTGCATTTGAAGAATTTTGCACATGTGTAAGAATCAGTATTTTTTTTTTTTAGAAATTATTTAACAGGACCTTATTTATCATGCTGATTCTCCTGTGTAGTTGAATTGCTTATCTGTCCTCCTCTCTGTCAAAAAAGATTTTGGGTTTAATAAACTAAATTAATGACTTGGAGCAGAAAAATGCAAATTGGCTTTAACTGAGAGTTTCCCACAGTTGGGATATATTTGCTGTCTTCAGAGCACAGATTTATAAAAGCAACTGGAACTGTTTTAACTACAGGAATCTGAGTTATTATCCATATTTTCTCTAAATACACAACTGTCCTTTAGGTACTTTAGAAATTCTGCAGGAAAACTTATATCACCCCAAAAGGTGAAGGGCTCCTCTTTAAGTCCCCCTTTCTTTATGTACAGTAAATGATTTTAAAGTTAGTGCTCATCAAAATGAAAGGAGAATTATTAATGAACTCTCGAAAAAACACATAAGGAGAACTAAGCCCATGTTCGTATTTCTCATCTGGCCTCAAAGAGAGATCATTTGGTCACAGCTTGCACTCAGCCATCCGCTCCACCACAGAAAGAAATGACCTATTTCATTTTGGTATTGCACACAGGAGATAAAAATATATAAAACTTTAAAGATGGTATCTGTTTGAGTAGGTCTGTGGAAAGAAATTGCTATAACTATAGAAGCATTTGTGTGTAAGTGTGTGTGTCTGTCTATATGTGCTTACCTTTATAAGATTGCATAAATATTATGACAAATGTGTTTCATGAATTTTACTGAAAATTTTACGTACTGAAATTTCTGTAAATACTTTATAATAGATTTCAGAGAAAAAATACAGTTTTTAAATGTAATATTTTTATTAATTCTTGAGAATTTTATACATTAGTCTTATTCACCCTCTACTCTTTCCGCTATCTCATCCTAGATCCACTACTGTTTCACTATCCCCAAAATTCATCTTCTTTTTAATTTGTGTATATATATACATATATATGTTCATGTATATATACATATATATATTCATATATATAGTGGCATATTAGTTAAAGATGTGTTACATTTGTTTATGCTGTGGAATATTTATTTATGATGCAAAGATGTGTTGCATTCTTTTACATTGCATTTGTTTAACTCTGCAAAGCTGTGGTACTTTGCCTGCCTATAATTTCTTGGTTTAATAAAGAGCTGAATGGCCAACAGCTAGGTAGGAGAGGTATAGGCAGGGCTGCCAAGCAGAGAGAATAAATGGAAGGAGAAAAAGAGAAGGGGGAGGAATAAAGAAAGGAGAAGGAGAGGAGGACATCAGGGGCCAGCCACCTAGCCACACAGCCAGCTACAGAGTAAGAAGTAAAGAAAGGTATATAGAATAAAAAAAGATAAACCCAGAGGCAAAGGGTAGAGGGGATGTTTTAAGTTAAGAAAAGCTGACTAGAAATAAGCCAAGCTAAGGCCAAGCATTTAAAAGAAAGAATAAGTCTCTGTGTATTTATTTGAGAGTTGGGTGGTAGGACCCCCAAAGAGTAAAAAAGAGTATATAAATAACCAACTACTGTATATATATATATATATATATATATATATATATATATATACACAGTATGTGTGGTGTGTGTGTGTAAATATATGAATATACACACACACATATATATGTGTATATATATTTAAGTTTGTGTGCTCATATACCTACTCCTGGGTGTGGGTCATCCATTGGAGCAGGACCCACACCATTAAAAAATATTGAGTCTTCTCTCAAGAGGCCATCGATTTTCCATAGCTCATTTGTTAGTGGGGATATTGTGAACCCTTGTAACTCCATGCAAAATACTGACTTGCTGTATCTAGCACAGGTCTTATAGAGGCAATACAGGTGCCATGAGCTTGGGAGTACAGCAGGCTTGTCATGTCCAGAAGACACTGTTGTGCTCCAGCCTTTCCCATCATCTGGATCTTAACAACATTTCTCCTTTTTATGAGATGGTTCCTAAACTTTGGGTAGAAGGAGGTGGTATAGTTGTCTCATTTGTGGTGGAGCCATCAGCGTATGTTCTCTGCACTTAGATGAGTTGTGAGTTTCTGTGTTAATCACTGTCTACTGCACGAAGAAATATCTCTCATGAATTCTGATAACTTTACTAATTTGTGGATAAAAATACACATTTAGAAGGTTGTTTGTTGCTATGTCCATTTAGAAGACTAATAGGAGAAGATCACCACTGGGGCATGTAAACTCCTCAACTGAGGGTTCATGACCAGATTTACAGCAGCAGGTATGCGTTTACTCCCATGGAGCTGCCTTACATCCAATCAGAAAGTGGTTTGTTACTCCCATAACAACCTTGCCTCTGTTGCACCCATGGGCACATCATGGCAAGGAATGATGGGGAAGGAGGTTTAAATGGAGAGATGGATGAGAGGGTAGGGCAGAGGAAAGAGGGAATAGATAACTATCATTTAAAGGATGCTTTAAAAAGCCATACGGAGACCTACTATTTTATAAGCTCCCTATTTATAGATTCATATAAAAGAGTTTGATTGGAGTTATCCTTATACTGGGAATAATACTCTTCTCAGAAGCCATGTAGTTAAAAAAAATCCCAGTGCCAGGTATGAGATATTGCCCCTGAAGTTATTGGTCAGAAGTATCCAGAAAACCTCCAAATAATGCAGGCTATTGCCATTGCTCTGGGTTTTCCATCAGAAGTTGATGGTAAGGCCCTGTTGCTGAAGACAGCACATATATTGGTCAAAGAACATGAAGAAGTCAAGTTGGTACAGAAACTCATTAACAGCCTTGCTTATCTGTGAATTTTGTAAACTATAATAATGACAATACAATTTAAAAGAATAATAACAAAGATCTACATTTCACAAACCTTAAGTATTTTTACATGTGGGTTGGAAATAAGAATGAGACTCAATTCTCTTTAACAATATTCTGAAAATAATTATTCAGGTGGTGAGACAAAGCAACATAAGATCCTAAGTTGATTAGAGTGCTGTCCCTGAAGTTCCTTCCTGGGCCTTGAATTCTCGAGGACCCAGCCAGGACAGCAGATAATAGCAAGCACAAGCTGTTCCCAGTCAGGGACAGCTAGATTTCATCTGCTGGAGAGCAAAGAAACCATTGCTGCCACCCTTGCTAGAAGTCAACTGCTTCTGGAGTTGTTTTTTTTTTTTTTTTTTTTTTTTTTTTTTTTTTTTTTTTTTTTACTTCTACTCATCCCAACCCTGTCAGCCTCTGACGTAGGAAATGCCATTGTCTGCACTGTTTCTAAAGGTCAAACCTAGCTATTCACTGTGCAGTCACTTACACCCACATAACCATTACTAGAAATGGGGTGATAGAAAATAAAGAATGCATCATACAAAGAATATAATGTATACTTCTGCACCCAATTAAGTACTAAGTTGGAGAATTGAGTGTGTAATGGCTGCCTGCCATATTTGAGAAAACATTCTTGCTTAAAAACAGTTCTTTGATAAATTTTTACATGTATAGAATGAAATATTTTCACATCCAACTTCTTTCACCTCAACTTCTCTAGGACATCTCCTTAACATTTTCTCAACTTTATATCCTCTTCTTTTGTTTTTTTAAATAACCTAGTAAGTACAATTAGTATTGTCCATATGTGTATAGGTGTGGGCCCATTTACTGGAGCAAGGGTAACCTACCAGTGGCCACACCCCCTAAGAGAAATGATTCTTCCTCCTCCAGTAACTATCAATTACCATTAGCTCTCCTGAGTTGGGGTGGGAGCCTCATAAGCTCCTCCCCACTCCCTGCTGGAAATTTAGCTGTATTGATCTCATGCAGGTACCCACAAATGCTGAGATTTAATGAATACATTGCATACCAAGTCTAGAACAGCACTTCATAACACTGCTTCCCAAGTTTAAGCAAAAGAGGCACAGTTTAATGGATAGTAGAATTAAATAAACTTTGAACTTTATAAAGTCAAAGAAGATGTTGTTGGGCAGATAGGGTGGAGCCTAATTAGACAGGGACTTAGAATCTAACAGAAGAGGCTTGCAATGGTGATGTAGGAAATAAAGCATGTTCAAATGGTTCTTATTAGAAGGAAATCCTCACACCAAACATTAGCATGACAACCTCAGTTTACCAACACAAAAGAATTAAGATCCTTTAGTGAAGCCTGTAATCTCTAAATTTGCATTAACATAAAATTTAACAACACAGTCTGCAAAATTGTCCTTAAAGTCAGCTCCTTACGTAAGAAAAGGAACATCTTATAGCATGTGTCTTTCAGTGCCTACCTTCTTTTGTTTGGCATAATATTCTCTAGATTCATTGGTGTTGTCATCTATGACAAAATATTCTTTTTTATAATGTTTGATTTGTTTTGGTCTTCTTTTTTTCCTTAGACAGGGTTTCTCTATGTAACAGCCGTGGCTGTCCTGGAACTTATTCTGCAGTGGCTGTGGCTGTCCTAGAACTCACTCTGTAGTCCTGGAACTCATAAAGATTCACCTGCCTCTGCCTCTTGAGTGCTGAAATTAAAAGCATGCACCACCAACGCCCTGCCTTTTATAATGTTTGAAAGAATTACACTATGTACATATAAGACATTTTCATCAATTTGTTACAGCTATCTTCTGAATGCCGGTGTAATAAACATGAGAGTCCAGATCTCTTTTCTATATAGTGATTTTGTTCATTTAGATTTAAACTCAGTAGTGGGATTCCTAAACCTATGAGAGTTCTACTGTCATTTTTTTTTTGGCATCTCTATTTTTTTGTCATGGTGGATATACTAATTTATATTCCCATCATCAGTTCGAAGGGGTTCTATTTCTTCATATCTGATCCAACATTTTCTCTTCTTTGATTATTAACCCCGCCCCCCAAAAAAAGCCCAGTCTCATGGGTCCTCTCGCCTCGTAATTTTTAACTTGTAATTATTATAAAAAATTTCCAGCACCTGCCCCCACTTTTATGTCTCCTTTTTTCATGAATGTGATTTACCTTTCGTTTATTATGCTCATCTCATGCCCTGTGTGGGAACATGCAAGGTAAGTAGATTAATGACTAGAACATAGGTTCTGGAACCATAAAAATGACCAGAACACAATGGGGACAGGAAGCACAATGACCTAGGTGTGTACAATAATACTCTTCAAGATGAACTCTAAAACATAAACAACAAAACAAAACTGGAGAGATTGGGTAACTATTAACAATTTTGTACTGCTAAGGAAATAGTGAATGCAGCAGGACAGTCCAGAGAAGGTCAGAAATCAGGTATGAACAGTGCAACTCAAAATAAGTTGCAATCCAAAATATATAAGGAGCCCAAGCAACTCAGTAATAAGAACACAAATTATCTGATGAGTGTTTTGTTGTTGTTGTTGTTTTGTTTGTTTTGTTTTCCTCAAGTGAAGCTATCCTTCTTCCTGGAATTCTGACATACACCATCTAATGAAACAATCCCTCTCTCTTTATTGCAAACTTGGGGTTCTAATGGTATCACAAAATCAGGAGTAGATAAAAAAAAAAAAAAAAAAGCTTAGAAATACAGGTCACTCAGGCAAGGCTGTGACAGGACTCTGGTTCCTGAGCAGGAGATACCAAGCAAAGCATGCATATGGATGCTGGACCAAATGCAGGGTTATCCTTGACAGAGAAGGGTGTCACTAAATCTTGTGGGACACACAAGGAAAAGAACATCTTCCCTTCACTTGTTCCCCCAAGTATTTGCTGAAAGAAGATTTCAGGCAAAAATATAAGACAAGTAATTGTCTTGAAACTTTTATTTAGATCTATACTATATACTTCTCAAGTTTTGTTTGTGTGTTTTTATTTTGTTTTGTTTTGTCGTGTTTTTCCAGACAGATTTTCTCTGTGTAGTCCTGATTGTCCTGGAACTCATTCTGTAAACCAGGATGGCCTCAGTCTCTTCTCAAGATTTCTAAAACAGTAAATTGTTATCTTTTTCCTGAAGGAATAGTTAAGAATAAGCAATAATTGGAAGACACTTTATAAAAATATCATCAGGCACAATATACACTATATATTTATTATATTATTACATAGAAATATATACTAACTTTTTACACATTTAAGCTCACTTTTTTTGTGAAATATTAGTTAAAGATGTGTTCCATTTGTTCATGCTGTGGAATATTTGTCTAATGGTTGCATTATTTTATGTTGCATTTAACTCTGTGAAGCTGTGTTACTTTGCCTGTCTAAAACACCTGATTATTCTAATAAAGAGCTGAATGGATAATAGCTAGGCAGGAGAAAGGATATGCAGGACAGGATGGGCAGGCAGAAAGAATAAATAGAAGGAAAAATCTGGAAAGGAAAGATTGAGGAGGAGCAAGAGAAGGAGGATGACAATAGGGGCTAGCCACCCAGCTACACAACAAGCCGGGGAGTAAGAAGTTAAGAAAGAAATATAGGATAAAGATAAAAAGTCCAGAGGTAAAAGGTAGAAGGGATAATTTAAATAAGAAAAGCTGGCTAGAAACAAGCCAAGCAAAGGCCAAGCATTTATAAGTAAGAATAAGCCATCCTCTGTGTATTTATTTGGGAACTAGGTGGCAAGTCCCCATAAGAGTCAAAAGAGTAAAAACAACCAACTACACATATTATATAGTTTACTTTCATAATGAGAAGATGATTAAGAGTTCCTAAATCACAATAAATACTAATGAGGATAATTTATTTACTGAACTTTCTATTTTTCTCATGCTAGAGACAACAGCTAGAATTCTCTTATATAATCAAGGCAAAACGGTTTGAAATGACTAAGATTATTTGGTACTTTAGTGCTCATTGTAAAAGGCATGTTTAAAAATTAAAGGCCACTGATATGCAGAGTGAGAATAAAAATAGACCTCTCATTGTTAGTATGGAAACTTTCTATAATTGAGTTTTAATTAAGCTATTTTAAATGGATATTTCAAAGCCTGAGTGGGTGTTTTAATCATGCACTAATACATGCAGATGATAATGTCTTTTCTCCTATTGGGTTGTCAGTGAATTTATACTTTGATCAGATTTTCCTCTTGAAACTTCTTTATACTCTTTTGTCTTGTCCTTCGTCTCCAGCACAAGCATTGTGCTGGCCACATTCATAAGACCAGGAACCAGGAACCAAATCTGTAAAGCCATATTGTATGACCTCAAATCAAATCACCCTCCCATTGCAACTCTTTTCACATAGTTCTCCATTTTCTGGGATGCTAAATATTGTTTATGGTTCAAAACCCAGATGATTGCCATATGACCTCTGAAGCAAAAGAAGTTGCTAAGAAGTCAGATCCCCTTGTTTAACATACGATCTACAGAAAACACATCAGGGGAGAAAAATGAACTAGTGAATTCCAAGCATTCTGCTTTCCAGCAGAAGTGCAGTCCCTAAATGATCTCATCCTCCTTTTTTACTGGGTATCATATAGTTTCATGGTGGTATGTACTCCAGATGTCTAAAGATGAGCGCTGGATGAACAAAAG
Source organism: Peromyscus maniculatus bairdii (assembly GCF_049852395.1). Classification (NCBI taxonomy): domain Eukaryota; kingdom Metazoa; phylum Chordata; class Mammalia; order Rodentia; family Cricetidae; genus Peromyscus; species Peromyscus maniculatus. The sequence continues at coordinate 29,276,734 of NC_134868.1, read as the reverse complement.
AGATTCTCCAATGATGCTGTAAGCACTGATTTCATAATAGTGTCCTTTACTGGGAACATTTGCATGGCTATCCCATAAACTGGACCTTTGCCTCCAAACTATGTTTAAGATATACATGGCTGGCTTCAGTTCTGATGACTGCCTCCTGCAGCCTGAAGTAGCTGCAACAAATCTCCACTCCACTTGTCTATTCAAACCTGAGGCTTCTTGTTGCATTTCTACATTTACTTTGCAGATCAGCCATCTTGCACATTCCACCCTCTTCTCCTTATGGTTCAACCATAGCATCACTTGCCTCAGACTCATTCTGTCTAAAGCTGGAAAGCATTCAAGGAAAAGTGAAATACTTGTGAGTTAGTTATGTATCAATATTTCCATTCTCTGGTGCCTTAAAATACTGTCATGGAGGGGGAGAAAAGAATGTGGCCATAGTTTCTCTTCATCCCACTGGTCAAGTCGGGGTTCTTCAAGGTAACCCAATCGTGTTGTTATGCCTAGAAACTACATTGGCTTTGTGATAAAAATACACTCTTTGTAGGAGGATATTAGATATATGGCTTCAAAACAGAAGAAAAATGTGTGTGGTATCATAAATCTAAGCTTCAGACTCCAGACCAGTGTATGTTATTCCAACAGAAAATTTTATAATGCTACTTGGTATGATAAAGCTGTTAAGGGAAAGAAACCAAAGTCAAGCTACCCAGGTCCAAATCTGTTTTTATTTGGTGTGTGTGACACAGGACAAATTTCAAATGCTTTCCCAAGTCTCAGTTTCCTAGGTATTATACGATATTCTGATTTATTAACAAAAAGGCTGTATTTTATAAGTTATAGTCTTGGAAAGCACTCAGGAAGATCTACCTGTAAGTATTATTGATTATTGAGTCAAACAATTCATATAACACAAGTTGGTATGAGTCACTACCAGTAAGTAACTTTGATTCAATTAGATGCAAGTAATCTTTAGAAAAGATGAGTTTGAAAACTAGATTCCACATACAGGTCATAAATGTTCACCTCTGTGAAGGGTGAACACATCTGTTCAGTGAGACTCAGTAAGTTTTTATTGTGTGGATACTTCACTCATTCCTCTTCAGGCTTCTTCTTTACTAATTCTACAAAGTACCCCTGTAAGCTTGATCTTTTGCCCTTTATTTTCAAACTTCCTACATGTGCCAAGTCTTTAATGCCTATTCACTGTGCATTAATCTGTCAGTGTTGATTTGCCTGCTTTCTTCTTGTGCCTTCTTAGGCTTGTGGAAGTTAGTATCTACATTTACTCAAATCACATGTTTCAGCATCTTTATAAAAATTTCCTGCATAATCTGTATTAACACAAGAGTATGTTTTGGGTTAGCAAGATGGTTCAGCGGGAAAAAAAGTACTGTTGAAGTCTGACAACCTGAGATCAACCCTAGGAAACTACACACACACACACACACACACACACACACACACACACACACACACACACACACCAATAAAAATGATAGTCCAAGCAGTGGTGGCACATGCCATTAATCCCAGCACTCTGGAGGCAGAGCTAGGTGGATCTCTGTGAGTTCGAGGCCAGCCTGGACTACAGAGTGAGATTCAGGAAAGGCACAAAGCTACACAGAGAAACCCTGTCTCGAAAAAACAAAAAACAAAACAAAAGGATAGGTTTAACTCAGCCATTGAAAAGGAGTTTAATTCTAGCACAAAGCGCAGAATAGACAACAGTGCATGTAGCCGATTTAGAATTCAGAAACAGAAATTACTGCACATAAGTAATCAGTTAATGAGAACATTAAGTGCCCAAATTATTTGCCCAAGATGTAAGCCAGACATGGTTGACATGAGAAAGTGTCTTGAAGAATCTACAGATATCAGTTACTTAATGTTTTACAGCATTTTTTTCAGCTACTCAAGAGATGTGCACACCTGAAAAGAAAGTTATAATAGGTAATGTTCTTTACTAACTATACCAGGATAATTTCCTTCTATAAATAAATCTATAAGAACTTAGGAGCTAGCTCCATTGGTAAAGTGCTTTGTCTTGCAAACCTGAGGAGTAGGTCAATCCCCAGAATCCATGTGAATGAATGGTATCCAAGATATTTGTCTGGTCTCTGTGTACACATACACACTCATGTACACACACACACACACACGCACGCACACACACACACACACACACACACACACACCAATGTGAAAATGTGTGCATCTATTACATATGTATGTAATTACAAAATGGCTACTTGTGATAATATCCTCAGACTTCCATCAAAAAAAAAAAAACCCACTGTAGACTAGGTAGCTTTGAAAATCATAATTTTTCTTACATATATGAAGGCTAGAAGTCCCAGACAAATGTCTGGTGGTTAGATTCTGTGAGGGCCATCTTCCTGCTTTATAAATGATGTTCTTTATCTGTAACTTTGCATGTTGTATCTTTTGTATGTTCATATGGAGAGAAGGGACACATCTCTTCTTCTCTTTTAAGACCACTGATCCTATAAAACTCAGACTTATAACATCATTTAATCTTAATAACTTCTGAAAGAGCCCACATTACAAAACAGTCGTATTAGAAACTAGGGCTTCAACATATACATTTGATAAATATGTAAATCCATAACATCTGACAATATTAATACCATAATTTATTGATTATATGTTATTTTATTATACATTATGTATATTAATGTATATTAATCCATTGTTAGGTCATTATCCTTACTTTTAGTACACATCAGACATCTCTTTCCTTCTGAACCTATCTCAATAAACATATGAGCATTCTTGAAATTTTCTTTTTATTCTGGCTGGTTTAGTTCCTATACATTGGTTCAGCAGCCATGATATGACTGCAAGATTTTTAGCTGCCTATTCACTTCTTACCTGTATGTGCCTGTTCTGTTTTATGAGTTGAATGTGTTGAACTTTAGCTATTCAGTCTTCTCCCACACCTAAACTTCACAGTACCATTCCTAAACCTGCTTTTTCTTTTCTCCCATTTGAAAGAAGGAAGCTATGCCATAGGTGTTGTTCACACCCATTCATGTGCATTTTGTACTGTTCTCTGAAACAGATTCATGTGCTTCTAAACTCTGTCAATTCATCAAGAAAGAAGAGAGTACTACTTCCTTCAAGTACCGTCACATTTCCTCCTCTCTCCATATTTTTGTTTATTTGTTTACTAGTTTTGTATCTTACCAGTGTATCTCTCCTGGTTTCCTTCCTTGCTACTAAACTTCCTGGTGATTCCTTCTTTTCTTGCCAAGCCAGTTGACATCCCATGTCTACTAGCATATCATCTCTAGGCCTACACACCTTCTTTTCCAAGGTGTTTTGGTTCATGCTCCATTTTCACCATGTATTGACCTATTTGCTGAGAAATGATATAAATGTTTTTAGAGCCCAAAGACCAGCTATTAATGATAGTCAAACACTCTCCTTGCCCCAAAAGTAGCCTTTTGGCAGGGTTGAGTATGTTATTCTAATTGTAGGCTGTAGCAGGCTTTTGTGGACTGCCACATGACATGGAGACTTACTACTAGTTTTGAATGCTTGGCCTCAGTTAAGGCTTGTTTCTGGTTAGCTCTTTTTTTTTTTTTTAAACTTAAATTAACCTGTTTCTCTTCATCTACGTTTCACCTCAGGACTCTTTCCCTTTCTTTAATTTTGTATGTCCTATTTCTAGGCTTCCTCCATGTCTGGCTGGCTAGCAGCTGCTTGGCTGGCTGGCCCTGGTGATCTTCCTTTTTTTTCTTCCTCATTCTCTCTAAAGCCTAGATTCCCCCTCTTATTTTCTCTGCCTGCCTGCCAGCCCTGCCTATCCCTCTACTGCTTAGTAATTGGCCATTCAGCTTTTCATTAGACCAATCTGGTGCCTTATGCAGACCAGGTGAAACAAATGCACCATAAACAAATCTTTACATATTTAAACAAATGAGCATAAAAAAATGCAATACACCTTTACAGAGTTAAAGTAACATTCTGCAACACAACAAATGTAACACATCTTTACATAGTCAAAGTAATATTCCACAACAGTAAGCCACACATTTTGTCTTCTTAACAATTTTCATAAAATTTACTGCAAACTACCTTTTCTTTAGTAAGACAGGTCATCATTATGATACTAGAACTAATATTGATGGTTAAATTATGATGTAGACCAAAGGTGTCCATGAAGCTTAAACTCAAAAACAAGTTTAGATGGTTATGCAGTGTGTGGGATTAGTCATATCTTAATTGGCACCTTAATCAACAATGTCCAAAAGAGTATGAAACCATTAGTTAGCCTTCAGAATATTGTTATTTTATTTAAGATATTTTTGTTAAGTTGATATTGACTTTTTCTTCCTAAGCATCACTTGTCTGATCACTCAGCTATAGTTGAAGTGACTCATTACAGAGGCTTCTGAACTGGCTCACAAAGGTTGATTTCCTCAAGAATTTCGAGTTAAGATTGAGTAGGTTCAGTCATTTTCTGTTTTCTCTTGACTTGAAAGAGGTCTAAGTTTCTAGGCCTAAGAAAGACCTGCAAGTATCCTTTTCTGCCATAGTAGACATGGGCTTCAGAGGAACTAGCCTAAGTAATAGGACAGCCAAAAGCAAACAGAATGAGGGTATGCATGACCTACAAGGAGAAGGTGATTGAAGGCTAGTTTACTTCCAAGGGATACCTAACTGTTACTTCTGATGTTTTTAAGACTCAACTGTCATTTCTTTACTTATGGTCCATGGGCTATGTTGGACAGTAGGTTTCAAAATGATCCTCACATGACACATCCATCCAGAACCACAGAATATGACTTTAGTTGGAATAGAGTGTTTGTCTTTGCAGATGAAATAAAGGCAAAAATATGAGAGTAGATAAAGGGCAAGAAGGAGGGAAGAAGACTAGGGAAGAGAACAAAATGATGCTTGGACAAGAGAAAGACTGCCAAGGGTGACTGAGCATCCACAGAATTTGAAAGAGGCCAGGCTAAGATTCTTGTCTAGGATAGCAAGGAGCAACATGGCCCTGCTGGCCCTGTGATTTTTTACACACCTGCCTTCTAGAAGCCTAAGACAATGGTTTTCGAGCTACCTGCTTTGTGGTGATTTGTTATAACAGCTTCAGGAAATAAAACTCCTTCCTAAGTCTTATCACCCATTCTTGCCTGAACTAGCATAAGTAATGTTTAGTTTTTCCTAATAAACAAAATGTATTTCACTAAAACAGTGATTACTTAATAATATTTATTTTACTGGAACAGCTTAATAATCATTACATTTAATATAAGAAAATTAAATATTTTATTGTAATAAATATGGAAATACTTAATGAAGTACAATCTTAGCACGGAGATGATACATAATGGCATAGTAGCCTCCTCATAAATGCATGTATGATTGTTTGCCATAAATTCAACATTCAATCTGAACAATTTCTTACTATCCCCATATGAAAGATTCTTACATAGACTTAATATTTTGAAGTTTTATTTTCTAATATCCATGTTAGTCAGATTTCTGTCACTGTGAAAAAATCTGAGATAAATAGAAGGATAAATTTGTTTTAGTTCATGATTTCAAATAGTTCAGCCCATGGTCAATGGCCCTTTTTTTTTTTTTTTTTTTTTTTTTTGGTTTTTCGAGACAGGGTTTCTCTGTGTAGCTTTGTGCCTTTCCTGGGACTCACTTGGTAGCCCAGGCTGGCCTCGAACTCACAGAGATCCACCTGGCTCTGCCTCCCGAGTGCTGGGATTAAAGGCATGTGCCACCACTGCCCGGCGGCCCAGTGTTTTTAATCTATAGTAAGATATAATTCTATCATGGTAGGAAGCATGTAGTGGGAAAAATAAAACCTGTTCAGCTCACTAAACTGGACAAGGAAAGAGAGAGAAAGGGACAGAGACAGACACAGAGAGAGAGAGAGACAGACAGGAACACACTAGGGTCCCAATACCATACCCAAACCACCTGCATTAGCTCCGCATAGGCTCCACCCTTAGAGGTTCCACCACCTCTGGTTAGTACCACACACTGGCAATCAAACCTTTAACATATGAATCTTTGGGGAAACATTTAAAATCTAAACTTTTAGTCCCTTCCACAATACGAACAATCACTTTTTCCTAACTTGTAAGTCCAAACACAACAGAAATATATAGATGCTAAGTGTAAATGCCAGAAAACACCAAAAAAGCCATGTGGTAAGAGGGTGGTATAAGCTGGAATCACTGTGTAGTCTCTTATTAACATGGATATGCTCCTTGGATACAGTTTGCTAAGTAGCTGCCTACTGCTCTTTTGAGGTATACTATGAAATTTTTGCCTTCCCATGAGGGGATGTAGTATAGACCTAGAAAATAGACCAAACACAGGAGTAGGAAGTTTTTAAGTCCAACTCTCTTGGTTTACAGGGGGAAGAAAAGGCTCACAAAAGGGACATGAATTCCTACAGCTGCTCAGTAGTTAAGGAGTCACTAATGTGCTTAAGTTCAGGAATAAGAAGCGGGATTTGGCTACTTAGGAACCCACAATTATGTGGAGGAAAAGAAATCAAAACAGCATTGAAACACTCCAAGACTTTAAAATGTAATGTTGTGGTCACTGAAGGAAATTCTGAAGTCTGCCTTCAGTTCAATATACCCAGCCCCAACGTGAATAAGAAACAGAAGTTCATGTTTCTTTTGAAGGGTGTGTTGTCTGTTCAATAAAGTCAGAAAATCAGAAAATGAGTTCTGGCCTGACCCTTGTCTGTAGTTTTCAGTTGAGTCTCTATTTCTAAGCAATGTCATACATCTGTAAGTAAATTAATTCAAACAAAAGTAATATGGGATTTATCTAAAGTTCAAGGCATTTCTTGAATACAAGCATTTTGTCTGATGGGTCACTGATTCCATTTTCAGAATGCTGATAACAAAATTCATATATTTAAGCATTTTTAAAAAATAATAAGGGAACTTTTGTCTTTATTTTTTTTCTTTTCCATGACATTTCTAGAGGGTGTAGGCACTTGGCCCCTAATTTGATTTTCACTTCGCTGCTTTGACAACTGAGCTGCAGAGCTTGGCATTAAAAAGAAAGCACTATGAGTGGTTGAAATATATTTTTTCTTTGTTTAGGGAAGCCTACAAACTCTAGTTCCTTACTACCCAGCTATCTTTCAGCTGCACTGATAAGAAAGGTCACACAGCTTTGTGCAAAGATGTACATTTAAAAGGAGAGGGAATACAATTATCTAGTCTCTGAGTCCAATGGTATAGAGACCAGCTGGGCAGGTTAGCTCTGAAGAATTCTGTCGACTTCCTCATTCCAGCCCAGAAATGGCAGTGCACTGACACTCCTGATTTAATATTCTTGCTATTAAAAGTGAAAACCATCTTTCTTCTTAAGCAGAGGCATTATGTTTTCTGTACTTTTCATAACAGATTGCTTCTAATAACCTCTCCAATCTGGAATGAATGCTCACATTATCTAGGAATTCGTTCCTCCACACCAGACAATGATTTTTATCAGCTTACTGACTGCTGCTATGTCTGGAATGTGTTCCTCCAGAAATCACATCTTGGAACTTAATCACCAATGGGGTAGTGTTAGGAGGTGGACCTTCTAGAGGACATGAAGTCAGATGATCATCAGTTCATGCATGCGATTAATGCCCTCATAAAATAAGCCCACGACTGCTTGGCAACAGAACTGTGTGTGGTATTTTCTTATTGCAGTAGACTAAGATAGACGATGCTTTCTCAGACTGCTAAGTCAGAAAGTGAATCAGGGCAAATCGCTGCTTACCTCCAATCTCTTTACAAATAATTTTCCAGTGAGATGTTTAGGTTCCAAGGCTAGGGACGCCCCCTCCTACTTCCTGTAGCTGTGACTAGGCTTGCTGGTATTTCTTATAGAAAAAGAGCCACCTACACTGAAATCCTTGACTTCTTGAGATCATGTTGAATATTGGCACCATCTCTACTTACATATTGGGGGAAAAAGCAGGACCATGATGAATTTAAAAATCTAAGAAGAATCTGTTGCATGGCTATGTTCATAACCATGTTTGAAAAGAGCATCAGAATCTCCCAGAAGCATCTGCACATGCCAAGCCCATATACTGAGTGAACTGTAAATTATGTTGGAAAAAGATAATAAGAATTATAAATGTCTTTCCCCAAAAATAAGCAGAAATTCAAGTGAATGAAAGTTGACATAATCTTTTTTTCTTCCTACAAGACCTTGTCAGAGCTGTACCGATAGCTGTACAGGCTGTGACTGCAGGTGTGACTCAAATGGTCACAAACAATGATGTCAATAGTTCCCTCTAGAGCCCAGTGCAAGGGACACACCAAGAATTTGGGTGACAGTTGCTGAAGGACACCTTCTTTTTTTACTTAAACTTCTCCAATGCTAGAAAACACCCCAAACATCCACAAGACTACAAAACACACACACACACACACACACACACACACACACACACACACACACACACACACTGAAATCTGAGATGTAAATGCTGGTTTGTTTTTTTTTTTATTTCTAGTGACTCAGTATATTCTGCTTTGAATTATACTACTGAACATTTAGGATCCCTTGACCGTATAGCATAGTAACATCATTATCTCTACTGTTTATCTCATTTCTCTATCATTGTATGATGCCTGTCATTTAGGGGGTTCTATTAAAACATAAAATTGGCTTCAAAGATGTCAAACAACATACTGGGAATGGTGAAATGAGAGAGGCAAGTCAGCTATAGCCAGCTCTATAGCCCCCTCTTCTACATGTCGGATGTGAGTTGTTTTCTTTATATAGAGTGCTTTTGTGGTGATGTAGAAGTGTCGCTATTTAAAATGTACACCCACACACATAAACACGTACCACAACATATCAATTTGTGACAGAGGTAAAAGACCATCAACTGAGCTGTCAGGTTGCCGAATTAAGTCCGTGTTTAATACCATTTCAATTTCAAACTCAGGAAGCGTTGCATGTTGTATTTAGTGATGATATTCAGTATCATCCAATACAAATTCAAGCTGATGGTGCATCTTTAAGCCAAAAGAGAAATTAAAAAGAAGCCAAAACTGAATTATAGCCACAGTGTAGAAAGATATTGTTTTAATCGAACAAGGAACACCAGCAGGCATAGGTTTATATTTCAAATATAACTTCAGAAAATAATGAAAAAATACCTTTTAGGTGCTAAAGAAATGTGGAGATTCTGGTTTTTGTAACTAATTTTAGGGTAATAGGTAAATTTCTCAGCATTGTGGTCTTCTATAAGTTTCTGTGAGGAAAGGAGACTTGGTTTGAGTGATTCCCAAAGTCTTCTGTGACTAAATTATATAAAGTCACATACATTCAGACTGAAAAATATCAGAGAAAGGCCAAAGGCATGGAAGTGGAACCTTTACTGATTGCATGGATAGCATTTGATTTCAGACCCAACTATGTTTACAAATGACTGGCTATTTCTAATTCCCAGATTTATTTTCATGTGTGTCTCCTCTCCTCTGCAATATCATCCAAATCCATGAAAGATGTGCTATAAACCACCACTCAGTAGGGAAACTGAGGCATAGAAACATTGAAGGGCTCAAAAGTACATGATTCAGACTTGTATCAAGCTTTCTAAGGTCAAATACTATATTTATTCTCCCATGTCAAACTGCTTCTTCAAAGTATATAAAAGTAAAAATGACTTTTAAATGAAACATTTAACAGCTATTTAATGCATTGAGATAAACCTCAACAAACCTGGGAAGTAAAAGATAGAAAACAAACGGGACCTTGAAAGGCTCTAAATACTATCTGTAGAAATCTCTCCTCTTTGAAAAAGTGGACATGAGGGGGAACTGTCATTAACACTCGTATGCTGTGAGTGTAACTTGGCTTAGGTAATTACCTAGAAACAGACTTCAAATTAAGGTTTGTGTGCTGGAGATGCACTGGGGATTGTCACAGGAATTACTCATGTAAGGGAATATAAGCAGCAGGATCCAACACAGGCAAAACCACAATGTGGGTGCAACAAAGACCCGAGTAATTCTTCAGGGAACTCGGAGCTGAGGTCCTGTGCAGAGCCACCTTTAAGGGAGGCAAGGGGGCAGCGTTTGTACAGACACTTTGAGCTGCACAAGGTGTAGAGCTTGTACACCTGGGACCAATAGCAGTGACTGTGTGGTTCCTTTCTACCAAAGGCAATTTCCATGTTAATGGACCCCACTATGCTGTGGCAGTACCCCCAATGCCATGTCGAGCACACAATCCATCATCTGCTTATCTGTAATCACTTAGTTAGCCACCCAGAACTCTAAAAGGGATGTGTGTGTGTGTGTGTGTGTGTGTGTGTGTGTGTACAAGAGCAATGGTGTTTATGTAAATGCGTGTGTATGAGTATGTTTATATGTATGAATATGACTGATTGAGCTGTTGGGTTGCTGAATTAAGGTTGTGTTTTGTAGCATGTCACTTGCTATCTCTAAACCACAGAACCTGAAGAGCCTATGGCTGTTCAACTCAAGATACTATATACTCTCATTAGGCTTACTAACTCTCTCAATCTTCAAACGAAATTTTCTTCATGCATTGTTATGATCTGAATCTTAAATCATTCTCACAGGTTCATGCTGGCTCCCCAGTCTATGGCACTATTTTAAGGCACTGGAACCTTTAGGAATGGGACCCTGAGTAGTGGAAGCAGGACACAAAGAACAGGTTTTTGGAAACCACAGTTGCCCTTGATTTCGGTCTACTTTCTGCTTTCTGGATGCTACCATGTGAAGATCCCATACTGTACACTCTAGTTGCTGGGGCTTGAAATCCTCTACTCTGCCTGACATATTATGATGGTCTGAAACTGTGAGCGAAAACAAATCCCTCCTCCCCTGAGTGGCACCTGCAGATATTTTATCACAGCAACAAGACAGGTAAAGAGTGCTTAGGTTCTCTACAAATCAATTGCTCTCCTGTTTGTAAAATATGGGGGATTAACTAAGAATTTTTTTACCCAATATGTATGTGCATAAAATATATAGAATCCAAGAGCTGAGTAGCAGCACTGTCTTGTATTATAGAAACCATGACTTCTGAAGGCAATACTCCAGATTGAGTTGACTCCCATGAGTTCTATGATCATTTTCTTTATCTTTCTTATCAAAAAGCATGCTGTATACAAATCTTATAGTCAATAATGAAGCATTTATTGAAAATATACTATAATTTAATGACAATGATGTACAATATGGCACTAAGGTAGGTAACTTGATGGAATAAAAAAATATATGTATGTCCTGATATTTTTTAGGGTAAATCTTTTTTCTGAGTATTTTTTTATTAATAAAAAAACTTTATTCATTTACATACCAAAGCCTCCCCCCTTTTCTCCTCCTGCTCCTCCAGCCTCCCAACCCACTCCCAATTCCCTCCCACAAGAAGGTAAGGTCTCCCATGAGGAGGTACACTTAGTAGAGGCAGGTCCAAGCCCCTCCTCCTGCCTCACTGTCCTGATTTTGTCCAATTCTTGTATACCTGTCTCCTGGAAAATGGACAAGGTGGCCACGACATACAGGGTAAGATACCAAGGAAGTCAATGAAGACAGGAATTGCATGATATTATGGTGCATTTTGAGTGTCACCTTGACTAGGTTGGGGGATGCCTAGGGAATTAGTAAAGTTTACTTCAAGCAATGTCTGAGAGGTTGTTTCCAGAGAAGTATGGTGAGTGTGTCAGCAATCAAGCAAGAAAGGTATGTGCTAAATATGGGTGCCACTATCATTGCCATCTCTAAAAGGCTGGAGGCCAGATGGGAGGAAACAGCTGCTGAAGGAAACTTACTTTCTGACTCAGTCGAAATCAGCCACTCTTCAGCCCAGAGATACAATCTTTCACCTGCCATCCTCTAGGGTGCCTCCCAGCCATGGGCCTTGGACAAAGTCTCTATCATTAATCCCCCTCTTTTTCTGGGGCTTCTGGCTTCTTGGCATGAATAGCCACAGGCTCTTCTGGGTCTGCATTTTACAGAGAGCCATTGTGGAACTTTTCACTTGTGTGATTATGTGAGCCAGTGTAATAAATTCTTTCTTGCACACATTCTTTCGTTCTCTTTCTCTTGGGACTCTTGCACAGTGCTTATTATATATTGGAAAAATAAAACATGAGTTACTTAGGAATGGTATACCATACAGATTTCATGAAAAAGAGTACAAGAAATAGAAATAGATTTAAAGAGAGATTATATGGCAAGATTGTAGAAGGCTTTAAATGCCAAGCTAATAAATGAGGAAATTGATGCCCAACGAGGCATGTCAGAAGCGTGCAAAATGGACTGAATTAATAGGAACACTCAAGGGTTTGAAAATAGTACTCTGCATCCAAGGGCAGGTTGCCTTTCTTACTCATCAACTTGACAGGTGTGAATAATCAGGTTGTTATAGTAAGGGCATAGAAAAAAATATTGATAATATGAAAATAATAATATCTGTCTATATTTTTATCACCACAGGATATTATTTGTAATGTCTTTTGAATAAATAAAACTTTTGATATATGTTTTCTTGGGGAAAAAAGACTAGCAATTACCTCATGTCTAAACCCACATTGTTCATGAATTTTCCAAAAAGGCAATCTTTCTTTTGAGCTTTCATGAAAAATAAAACATTCAGCAGAGATTTGTCTAGACTATTTAAAGAGTTTCTTAATATTTCTAATACATGCTACCTTTGTTTAACTTCTATTCATTCTGACAATTTTACATCTTGCTGGAAATCTAAACATGTCCTTCCCTTCAAGAAATGTGTTAAACTGCAAAAACATCATATCCAAAGTTTGAACAAGACAAAACAAAACAAACCTAAGATATTCATGAACTTTCAAATCACTTGAAATCCACAGATCTGTATATATGAAGCTACAGGAATTTTAGCAATATGTGAAATGTGACATGCTGTCTGCTTCACATCTAGACAAAATAAATACAAAATAGTAAGGGGTTTATGAAAACCTTAATACATGTGGGCATGATAAGATGTTTTAGGTGGGAATAGATTTTAGAATAGCATCCAATAAATGGATTTGCTTTAAAGATCCTGACCCAAATGCCTGGTGCTACACAGCATCATGTCTTTAGTTATTCAAGCATGCACCATATTCAAGCATGTCCAGCAGTGGGAAATCTTAATGTAATTTTTTCAGTCACTGCCCTTTTCTATTTACTTATAGATCTATGCATGAGCTTCCTTCTTCACCCATTTTTTTAAGTTCTGTAATTTTTTATGTTTCTTATAGCTATGTTCTAAGAACTAGTTCTATATATGTATATGCATGTGTAAGTATATGTGTATGTGTATATGTATATGTTTATGCTGTAGTGGTCATACCCTCCTATGAATGTAGCTATCAAATATAATCTGATAAATGCTAATCATTTCTTTACTTCACACCTTCATGGTAGATCCAGCAATACATGCAACTGCCTATTTGAAAGCTATGCTAAATCAAATAGTTTGAGATGCATCAATAAATTTAAGATGCATTGTTTGGCTCTCTCAGACATGCTATGGGTTGAGTCGTCCATGGTACCATCATCCACTTAAGGTACCAGACAAGAATCAGAGTGTCTGTCCACCCCTTTTCTTTTCCTCCCTACCTATTCTCAGCAGCTTCTTTTCTCCCCCATTGAAGTCTGGTAATTCTTTTCCTCACCCTAACATCCTAGAGCCTGACCCAAGCTAAAGTTTTCTATTGCCTATATTATTTTTCCAAATTCTACCTTTACTCTTTTAAATCTCTTCTCCCATTGAGGAAATAAAATAATATTTTAAAAAATGTCTACCATAAATGTAGAGAGGGCTTGATTAATAAGTTGCTTGCCCCATAAATATGAGGACCTGATTTGGACCCATGTAAAAAGTAAAGGCACTGTGGTGGCTTGCATCTGTAATCTTGGCACTGGGGATAAGGAGCATCCCTGGAGCTTGCCAGCCAGCTAGTTTTGCCAAATCAGTGAGTCCAGGTTCTCTGAAGGGTCTCCTGTCTCAGAAAAATAAGATAACAAGAGATAGGGAAATCAAGTAGATTGACCTTTGAGCTCAGACACACACACACACACACACACACACACACACACACACACACACACACACACACATGCAGAAACACATGTACACACAATACACCACAAACACCTAAACTCACAAACATCAGTCATATCTCATAAGGAAGACACTTCTAATGAAGGAGGGGACCCTGCATGACCTCGCCTTGCCTTCCCTTTTAGTCACCCCAATCCCTGAGTCATACACCAAACTTGCATTCTCAGGGCCTTGATATTTTCTTATTTTTTTCTTCACATGACTAAATTTTTTTTTTGTTCTTTGGATTTCTGCTGACACCTAACCTCAAAGAGGGATCCTAACCCCATCCATATATATATATACAGGTTTTCTCTATTTCAAAGGTAAAGTGTAAAATAAGACAAATCGACACTCTGGATTTTATGTTACTTATATAAGCATTCGTTTATCTTCCCCAGTAAGAATATAACTTGGGTGTCAGGATCTGTTCAGGTAATTTTCCTGTGCCCATCACAGAGAAGATAAGCCCAAAATACTCTTCAGTGAAAGAATGCATGGGTGAATGAACTATTAAATCTTGTTTGAAAATGGGACTAGTACTAAAATTAAAAATTCCATTCTAGTTCTCTTTTGGAGAACTAAGTTCAATAATAAAACTATCAAATAGCCACTGCGTCAGAACTAAGTTCTCATGGGAAAAAAAAGTATATGGAATAAAGTAATTCCATTGAAAAGGGAAGACCATTTGTAGTCAAGGGGGGGAAAGTATATGGGATAAAATATTTCCATGGTAAAAGGAAGACCATTTGTAGTCAATTTGCCACTTCATCTGACTATTTTTAATGGGACTGCAACCTCCAGCTGAAGGCAAGCCAAAGATTTCAAATAGGGTGGGGGTGGGTATCGCAGGCATCACATTTGGCAAAGCTAGAAGAAGAGAACTTTTCAGATGTGGCTTCAACTACATTTGGGTGTGAGCTGGGTCATTAGTCCTTTTCCCTTTCAAGTGTGGGACGATTTACAAGTTTAAGAAAATTAGTTCTTTATTGCTAAAATTGAGCTCTAATTTAATAATCCTTGCATTTAATAAGCTGTGAATTAATAGTGCTTTAAAGTGATGTCATAAGTTGGAAATTTATGAAATACTCCCATTTTATTAAAATTTGCTACAAAATCACTATTGTAATTAAACCTTGAGACATCACTGAACTTGGCATTTCAACAGAGGACTAAACTAGTGGGACGTAGTTCTAATGTTAAAATAAATGTATAAAATTTGGTGGTGCCTTTTGTAATTTTGGAAGGAAAACTAAGTTTCTTCTCAAAGGAAGAAATATTTTCCGACCTCTAATGCAAGTCTATTCTCTGAGGTGTCAACTTCACTGCCAGACTCTAGTCCCCATTCATATTAAAAATGATGCCCTTTGCTCGGTAGAGCAGGGCTATGTGTCCACACAAGAAGAACCACTCCCCAGCACTGATGACAGGGTCTGGACACTTGACTGAATTTGTGCAAAGTGCGTGTGATTCACATTATTCCCAAGCTTGATCCTCTGAGATGCTCTGGGACTCCCTAGCTGCTGATAAGCATCTTCCAGTGAAGCTTCCCAAAGATGTCTTGGGTAGCTATGTTGAATAGAACCTTCCTCCATTTTGACTACTGAATGTCATCACCGTTGGACTTTGGTGCATAAATTAATTAAACCTTTAGTTTATGAATTAATTAAAGCTTTAGTTCCTTAAATACTTGATACTGTGTGTTTGTTCTTAATAACTACAGTACAGAAAAATGAGTCTCTAAAATGAAGTTACTGTTTAAATTAAACTTACAGTCATTTATGATTCTATTATGTGCTTCTGTTAAGCAGCAAACTAACCATATTATACACATCATCTTATTTAGATCTATGGAGTAATTCTTTGACAGTTAGCTTCATTTTATTGCTGTCTTAGTTGGAAGAGTATGGTTTTTGAAGTTGAACAAGCATAGGTTAAATTCTGTTTCTGTTACTGGATCAAGTACTATGGAGGTGAAGTTAGCTGTATTAAAATATGCTATTAAAATATTTTGATATTCTCAATATAGAGCTGTTGATTCCTTGGTTCTTATGAGAAATAAGCAGAATTTAATCCAAAACAGTCATGTAAAATCAACATGGCAGCGCTTAGTAACTTAAAATTGTGTGGCAGCATGCATCATGCAAGAAATAAAATGAGTTTTATTTCATGAAGTATATGTAAATCATACGAAAAAAGTATGAATAAGAAAAAAATGCCACATGTCCTTTTCATTCCTGTTACTTTTGCAATGCCAGGCATCTGCTAGACATATCCTCCATCGATGAGCTACATCTTTGGCCCTGGATGAATTTTAAAAGGCTATTTTTGATCAGCTCATTGCTGTATCTGCAAAATCTTTGTGTTGAAAGAACTTTCTAGTCTGACAATAATGAATAATGAAGAACCTTGATATGTAAACAAGCACTGTAATATTTAAATCTTGCTATGTTTTACATTTGCACACTAAATATGTTAGGACCAGCAACTGACAAAGATCATCCAGCAGTCATTCTTGTTTTAAAGAGAATTTCCCAAAGGAAAAGGATTTAGTGACTCATTAGAAGAGAACAGACAAGGAGGATGACAAGTCATAAGAGCGAAGTAAAACAAATATAAAATTACAGTAGAAAAATAAGTTATTTAGCTATTTAAGAACTGATATACTTTGGGGGCTTCTGCTGAATTTTCTAAAGACTAACTATAACGCAATACTTTGCATATTCCCAAAAGCCTAAGATGAAATTGAGAGAGCTGGCCATGGCAGCTGGAAGATGTAGAATTCAAGGGGTACTTCAGCTACACAGCAAGTCCGAGGCCACAGGAGACTCTGCCTCAATAAACAAAAACAAAACAAAAGTAGAGAAAATAAAGTTTTTCAGAGATATTTTCACTCTCTAAACCTATGCAGATCATTTGAGTGTTTGGGTTGATACCATTAGAACAACCTGAGAAGTCTATTCCTTCATATATTTCACTTTGTCCAATTAGTCCAGAGCACTCATCATGTGCATGTTCCTTGGCTTCTTCTTTAGAAACTTATCTAATGTTCATTGAAGTTTCCCTTTCATCTTATAAAAAAATCACATGTAAATGTCCTAATTAAAATTTAATAATATCATTAGCTCCATAATATTCTGTGATCAAAAGGAATCTCCTTTCTCCCTCTCCCCGCCCCCTCCTTCCTTCCACCTCTCTCTCTAATGCATACTCTCCAAATACTATTAATCATGTGTATCACCAAGAATACTTGTGTTTCTAGTGAGGTTCTCATAAAGTACTTTAGGGATTTTGAATCCAACAGTGAATAGTCACTGCTATGATCACTAATTACATTCCTGAACTGAATTTAAAATTTCCCCCCTTTATTGTGGTGAAGTGAGCGAGTGAGAGGTGGCCACAATCTTCTAACAGCAGAACAAAGTAAGAAAACCTAATTTACAAACTCAATACTGATCATTTTCCTGGAGCAGTGGATGTTCATCTTAAGCTGTAATTACAATGAAATGCTGCCCTATAACTCTGGGGAACTAATTCCAGAGCCATAAATGTTAGAATTTCTTTTGTCTTAAGGTAGATCCCCAAAGGAGTTCTCATCAGGTCCTGTCTCTGCAGTATCTTGTAAATCACCCTGTCTCTTAAATTAAAATTGTTTCTAAAATAGAACTATTCCTTTAAAAATCAGGCTGTCTGTGTTCCAATGCACTACCCTACAGATTCCCACTGAAAACTTCTACCAGAACTACTGATTTATGTGGATCACAGAGTCCCTTCAAAAACAAAGCATTTAAGAGTTTTTAGTTGGAGAGGTTCATAACATGAGATTATATCAAACTTATGATAAATAAATTTCAGACTGATATACAAAAATCTGGTAGACAGGTACCTTAGATACAGATAAATATTTATCACAACAAATAACTGAAACAAAACTTCACTATGTCATTTCTTCTATGTTGGCTTGCATTAAAAAAGTTGAAAGAGAAAACTTCTAGCACAATCAAAATATTTTACAGTTTCTTTACCAAAAGGATTAACGATATTTGACTTGTTTTCACAAATGGAAAAGTTCTTGAAAACTGTTAGTGCAAAAAAAATGTAGTACCAGCCAAAAATATTTTTAAAATTTTTAAGTGTTTCCAACTGAGCTCTCTGAGCCATTGAACTTAATAAAATGAATAGTGGAGAGATTATATATTGCACAGGTTTATTAATTTTGACCTTAATGAGGTGTGGAGTAATCTAAATGTGTTGAAATTGGAATAAAGTATAGCATCAGAGAAGAAACTTGAAGAGGGAGTGGCTTTCTGACAGTAGCCTTTTTTTTTTTCACCTTAGAGGTGTTTCTGCTTTCAGACCCACAAGGATGACAATTCTCGGTTGTCAACTTGACTATATCTGGAATGAACTACAATACAGAAATGGAGGGCACACCTGTGATCCACAACTGGAAGCAGGAAGACAACGTGCCTTTGTTCTACGTCTTGAGGCTGGAAGACACTTTTGATCCAGATCTTGAGGCCAATAGATACACCTTTAATTTGGGCCACATCTTCTGCTGGAAGCCTATATAAGGACAATGGAAGAAGGAAGGTTTCCTTCTTTGCCTGCTTGCCCTAGCCTTGCCAGCACGTCCATTTTTTCACTGGCATTGGAGCCTACTTCTTTGGGATTCCAGAATGTATAGAAGACCAGCTGAGTCACACAGCTTTGTGAAACTGGGCAAGTACTATATTCTTGAACTTTCACTCACAGCTAGCCATCAGTTGGACTACATTCTGTAAGTCATTCCAATAAATTCCTTTGAGAGAATGAGAGAGGGAGAGACAGAGAGATTCATTCCATAAATACTGTGACTCTAGAGAACCCTAACTAATACAATGACCCATTGTCACTGTCTAGGAACTGAAAATGGAGCTTATATAAAGCATTACAAACTGCCACAGAAAGTTGGTTTTGCATGACACACAGAGATGGCCAAGGTCAACAGAAGAGAGCAACACATATTGACAGGGTATGAACATGTGAGGGATGGATAGCTCAGTAGAGAGCTGAAGAGTAAATAGGAACTTAAGAGAAAAAAATGGGCTGTAAAGTAAGCCCACAAAGACCTACATCACAGAAGCTGCCATAGGTACCTTAGTTTTGGACGTGCTAGCTTCCAAGCTATAAAATAAACAAATAAGTAAGTAAGTAATAGACTGTTGTCATTGCTAAATCTCTGGGTCTATGATAGCTCATTATAGCAGTCCAAAATGATGTCACTAGTACTCAGAATAGTGCAGGAAATCTACCCTTAAATCTCTATAAAATCATCAAGTGCCTGTAACCAGTGAGTCATCTCCCTAGCCCACTGTTAGAACTTCTTTAGGAATACAACATAACAGAGGTCAATGAGATGATTCAGTGGGTAAAGACGCTTGCCACCAAGTCTGACATGCTGAGTTAGACCCCTAGAATCCAAGCAAGTGGGAGAATGAGACTCCTATAAATTGTTCTCTGACCTCCATGTTCATGCTGTGGTACACACACACACACACACACACACACACACACACACACACAAAGGGGGGATACAAAGTCTTACTTTGTACTTGTACTTTGTGATATAAGTAATAGAGTGATGTAAGTAATGATTTAAAATACAGGTATAGATGGTTATACACATAGGATAGATGTAGTCAAAACTATAAGGCTAGTTTACATAAATGAGGTGTGTGTGGAGCGATTTTGGCATGCAGAATCTTGGGAACAGTCTGACACAGACACCCTGGACACTGAGGGGCAACCAGTCTGGGGAACTTACGTTTGCAGAGGTAGTGGGGGCAAACCCTAATTCCCACCTCAACTAGAATGAGAAGTGAGAAAGAGCATGCAATAGAAAGCTGCAGAAAGATAAAAGCAGGCCCTAGTTTTGTTTTTTTTTTTAAAGATGCATTTTACCTTGCTATCAGTGATAGACTACGACAGCAAGCATCGTTACCCACTGAATCATCTCATTGGCCTCTGTTATGTTACACTGTTAAAAGAATACTAACAATGGGCTGGAAAGATGGCTCACGGGTTACAGGCACTTTCTGATTTTGTAGAGACTTCAGGTTAAATCCCCAGCACCCACTTGGCAGCTCACAAGCATCTGCAACTCCAGTTCTAGATCTAGCACCCATCCTCTTTTGCCCTCATTAGGCAATGCATGCATGCAGTACACATGATACATGCAGGCAAAATAATCGTACACATAAAAATAGATAAAATAATTTAACTAATTAAAATCTCATTTTAAAAGGAGTACTAACAAGATCTTTCTGTATACATTCAGAACAGATATAGCCATCAAAAGACTTATTACACGGTACACCAGCAAGTGCTCAAGAGGGCTGGAGGATATGACAAATGGCAGGAGGTTCTAGAAGCATGTGCCCATACGTCATTTCATTCCAATGGATTCACTATTGCTTTCAGCATGTGGAAAACTTGTGTTCTGTCTTTGGAAACTCTGGAAATTTCAAACATTTTTGACCAGGGGTTGGAGAATCAACTATGGATATGGAAACTATGGTTAAGGAGAGCCAACGGTAATTTGAAATCCATTTTCTGAGACTACAACCTCAATTTAACTACTTTGGCCTTAAAGAATCAGAATTTATTTTCATGCTAATACACACATGCCAGAAATGTCTATTCATAGTTTGCTAATGTAGTAACTAAATATAGCACTTGCTAAGATTTCACTCATTGTATAAAAGAATAAAATATTTTTAAATGTATGTATACCATTGTTATAACTTTCCCAACTCGGGTTTTGAAGAAACCAAGCATAAAATTGATACGAGCAAAATAAATATTTTATGACTAAAGCCAAGAATGGCCTAACTTAGTTTGATTACATTCTTTTTTCTTACAAATATTTGTAACTAAGGACATGAAGGTGGTCTAACATTGAGGATTTCCTTGAGCAACCATCACTGTATCTTGCTGTGACTCAGGCACTGTACAAAGCTCTAACTTAATGAGTTACCTCAATACAGTCCCATGCTTTCTTTGAAGAGCATTTTGAGTTAGGTCAAAGTGATGGCCATGCTTTCGATGTTTGTATCTTTAAAGAATGGAAATATCTAAACCATCTTGCTCCAACCTCAGTCAGAACAGAATTCCCTGCCTTGTTTAAAACACTTTTTCTATGAAATAACAGATTCTCACTGACATTCATATTCAAAGAGGAGGAGTCAGTGCATCAGTCATACATGAGACTAGGACAGTAAAAGAGAAGCTGTTGAAAGCAACTTGATTTCTAGCATTTGGTCTCAAGGTGGAAGTTGATGGACAAGACCCTATTTGCCACAGGTTCCCCAGTGGAGAGGCATTTGCAGGGTAACTGAGTGACGCTAAGCTGCTGCACTTAGTGAGATGCCCTAACATGCCAGAAATGTGGTGTGGTGTGGTGTGGCCTGGCACATGGCATCCTCAGCAGCTCTCTCCTGCTCAGAGCCTCAAGTAAATTCCAAGACTGTTAGTTCATTTCCTTCAAACTCAGAATCTCTGGATTTGGAGTTAGGATCCTGTGATCACTGAGAAAATATTATAAACACAGCTTGGTCCCAGAAAGGCCTAAAGAAAGTGTGACAGATCCAGTTTGAGCTTGCTCACTTTTAACCCAACACAGAACACTTCCAGTGTGGAACCCTTCAGAATCTAAACGCTAAACTCCTAAAAGACATATTGAAGGAATCCCATACTGTTCACCTTACAAGGATCAGGGTTTGCAAATATGAAGCCCCCTAACAACCATTGATTTGCCCAGGTAACTTTTTATCCCTTTGGATTGCATTTGATTCACTGAAAATTGATTTGGATTTCTACAGTAAAAATTATTAAGGGAATAGACAAATGTATCTTTTGTTGATCATTACCAAAATATCTTCTGGGGTTTTACAGATATATACCTATTCTAAAACAAACAAATAAAATGCCCCACAATAACAATTTCAAATCAAACAAGAAAATACCACTCAAATTCAGCACTTGTTAATACTTTCCTTTTTATTTTAATGTAGATTTGCAGCCTCTATGTATATATATTACTGTATATGTTTATATTTTGAATAATACTTTAAGTAATTTACAGACATTTTTATGTAATGATATACCGACTGCCATTGTTAGATTCTGCTCTCAATGTCATACAAACCTGGAAAGGGAATCTCCATTGAGGAATTGCCTTCATCAAATTGGTCTGTGGTCATGTCTGTATGACACTTTCTTCTTTCTTAATTGCTAAGTGAGCCCAGCCCACCATGAGCAGTACCCTATCTAGGCATGTGAGCCTAGGCTACAGAAGAAAGGGAGCTGAGCAGGCCAAGAGAAGGAAGCCAGTAAGCAGTTTTCCCACACGATCTCTGTTTTAGTTCCTTCCTCTGGGTTTATGCTGCCATGATTTGCCTCAGTGACAGACTGTAACCTGAAAGCCACGTAACTCTTTCCTATATGAGGTATTTTGGCCATGTTAGTCACAGCAACAGACAGCAAAGTAGAATGCCTAAGAATATGTACAGCAGTTCCCAAATACCTTCAGTCTCCATTCAGATTCAAACTTTCTAATTATCTGTCATAGCTCTTCAACTTAAAAAAAAAATCAAGATTTTAATTTAAAAAAATCCCTCTCCATTTATTTCTCTGTTATATCTCTTACGACATTTTTTTTCAAAAACAGCATAATTTCTACTTTTCTCATTATTTCCCCCAAGCTAATGGTTTTATTGTTAAGACTATAATTACATTCTCCCTTCCTTTTCCTCCTTCCAACCCTCCCATATGCCCCGCCCTGCTCTACTTCAAATTCATGGCCTTTTTTCCCACTGTTCTTACACACACACACACACACACACACACACACACACACACACACACACACACACACCTAAAATATAATTTTCTCAGTCTTTAAATTGGTATTTGTATATATGTTTTCAGGGATAACAATTTGGTATTAGATAATCAATTGCCATGCTTTCTCATAATACAGTAAATCAAAAACAAAACAAAATGCAGAGTTGTGGAGCCCAATCCCAATGGATATATCTACAAAACACTCCCATACCTAAGACTCAGGGAACATTAAAGAGGAGGCAGAAAGATTGCAAGAGCCAACGAATCAGGGAGTTTGCTAAAAGAAAGCCAACTTTTTAAAGACTTAAAACAGATGTCATGGAGAATTCCTACATTCTATTTTATGGATCTTTCTTTCTTTCTTTTTTTCTTGCTTTTTTGCATATTTCCCTGTTCTGTATATACTGAATAAAATAGCAATTAAAATTAAATCATGCTTAGACATAGGTTAAATCATTTTGGCAAAAATAACTCATGGGAAAAAAAATCAACATTTCTTGTTTCACTTTTTTTCCTTTTATTTTACAATACCATTCAGTTCTACAGATCAGCCATGGATTCCCTTGTTCTCCCCGCTCCTGCCCCGCTTCCCTTCCCCCCAGCACACGCCCCATTCCCACTTCCTCCAGGGCAAAGCCTCCCCCAAGGACTGAGATCGATCTGGTAGACTCAGTCCAGGCAGGTCCAGTCCCCTCCTCCCAGGTTGAGCCAAGCGTCCCTGCATAAGTCCCAAGTTTCAAACAGTCAACTCATGCAATGAGCACAGGACCTGGTACCATTCCCTAGATGCCTCCCAAACAGATCAAGCCAAACAACTGTCTCACCTATTCAGAGGGCCTGATCCAGTTGGGGGCCCCTCAGCCTTTAGTTCATAGTTCATGTGTTTCCATTCATTTGGCTATTTGTCCCTGTGCTTTATCCAACCTTGGTTTCAACAATTCTCGCTCATATAAACCATCCTCTTTCTCACTAATTAGACTCCTGGCATTCCACCCGGGGCCTCACTGTGGATCTCTGCATCCAGATTCCTCAGTTCTTAGATGGGATTTCTGGCTCAACTGTTAGGGTGTTTGGCCATCCCATCACCCAAGTAGGTCAGTTCCGGCTGTCTCTGGATCATTGCTAGCAGTCTATTGTGGGGGTATCATTGTGGATTTCTGTGGGCCTCTTTAGCACTTTGTTTCTTGCTTTTCTCATGTGGTCTTCATTTACCATGGTCTACTATTCCTTGTTCTCCTCTCTGTTCTTGATCCAACTGGGATCTCCTGCTCCCACAGGCTCTCTTTCCCTCAACCCTCGCCCTTCATGACTCCCACTCATGTCCAGGTTGTTCATGTAGATCTCAGCCATTTCTCCGTCATTGGGTGATCCTCGTGTCTTGCTTGGGGTCCTGTTTTCCAGGTAGCCTCACTGGTGATGTGAGTAGCAGTCCAGTCATCCTTGTTTCACCACTAGTATCCTCCTATGAGTGAGTACATACTATATTTGTCTTTCTGAGTCTGGGTTACCTTACTCAGGATGATTTTTTTCTAGACCCATCCATTTGCCTGCAAACCTCATGATGTCATTGTTTTTCTCAGCTGAGTAGTATTCCATTGTGTATATGTGCCATAATTTATTTTTCCATTCTTCAGTTGAAGGGCATCTAGGTTGTTTCCAGGTTTTGGCTATTACAAACAATGCTGATATGAACATAGCTGAGCAAGTGCTCTTGTGGTATGATTGAGCATTTCTTGGGTATATGCCCAAGAGTGGTATAGCTGGATCTTGGGGGGAGATTGATTCCCAATTTTCTAAGAAAGCGCCATATTGATTTCCAAAGTGGTTGTACAAGCTTGCATTCCCACCAGCAGTGGAGGAGAGTTCCCCTAGTTCCACATCCTCTCCAGCATAAAGTGTCTTCAGTGTTTTTGATCTTAGCCATTCTGACAGGAGTAAGGTGGTATCTCAGAGTTGTTTTGATTTGCATTTCACTGATGATTAGGGATGTTGAGCAATTCCTTAAATGTCTTTCAGCCATTTGAGTTTCCTCTGTTGAGAATTCTCTGTTTAGTTCTATAGCCCAATTCTTAATTGGACTGTTGGTTGTTTTGATCTCTAATTTCTTGTGTTCCTTATATATTCTGGATATCCTCTGTCAGATGTGGTGTTGGTGAAGACCTTTTTCCATTCTGTAGGCTGTTGCTTTGCTTTGTTGACCGTATCCTTTGCTCTACAAAAGCTTCTCAGTTTCAAGAGGTCCCATTGATTGATTGTTTCTCTCAGTGTCTGTGCTACTGGTGTTATATATAGGAAGTGATCTCCTATGCCAATGCGTTCAAGACTACTTCCTATTTTCTCTTCTAGCAGGTTCAGAGTAGCTGGATTTATGTTGAGGTCCTTGATCCACTTGGACTTAAGTTTTGTGCACGATGACAGATATGGATCTATTTGTAGCCTTCTACACGTTGATATCCAGTTATGCCAGCACCATTTGTTGAAGATGCTTTCTTTTTTCCTTTGTACACTTTTGGCTTCTTTGTCAAAAATTATATGTTCATAGGTGTGCAGGTTAATGTCAGGGTATTCAATTCGATTCCATTGGTCCACATGTCGGTTTTTATGCCAATACTAAGCTGTTTTTATTACTGTAGCTCTATAGTAGAGCTTGAAGTCAGGGATCATGATGCCTCCAGAGGTTGTTTTATTGTACGGGATTCTTTTGGCTATCCTGGGTTTTTTGTTTTTCAATATGAAGTTGAATATTATTCTTTTCAGGTCTGTGAAGAATTGTATTGGTATTTTGATGGGGATTGCACTGAATCTGTAGATTGCTTTTGATAAAATTGCCATTTTTACTATGTTGGTCCTGCCTATCCATGAGCATGGGAGATCTTTCCATTTTCTGACATCTTCTTCAATTTCTTTTTTCAGGGACTTAAAGGTCCTCACTTGCTTGGTTAGTGTTACCCCAAGGTATTTTATGTCATTTGTGGCTATTGTAAAAGGTGCTGTATCTCTGACTTCCTTCTCAGCTTCTTTGTCCATTGTATATAAGAGGGCTACTGATTTTTTTTAGTTGATCTTGTATCCTGCTATGTTGCTGAAGGTGTTTATAAGCTTTATCAGTTCCTTGTTGGAATCTTTTGGGTCACTCAAGTATACTATCATGCTATCTGCAAATAGGGAAAGCTTGACTTCTTCCTTTCAATTTGTATCCCCTTAATCTCTTTATGTTGTCTTATTGCTCTTATAGAACTTCAAGTACTATATTGAATAAGTATGGGGAGAGCAGACAGCCTTGCCTCGTTCCTGGTTTTAGTGGAATTGCTTTGAGTTTCTCTCCATTTAATTTGATGTTGGCTGTTGGCTTGCTGTAAATTACCTTTATTATGTTTAGGTATGTTCCCTGTATTCCTGATCACTCCAAGACTTTTATCATAAAGGGGTGTTGGATTTTGTCAAATGCCTTTTCTGCATCTAGTGAGATGATCATGTGGTTTTTTTATTTGAGTTTGTTTATATGGTGTATTACATTGACAGACTTTCATTAGTTGAACCACACTTGCATCCCTGGGATGAAGCCTACTTGATCATGGTGGATAATTGTTTTGATGTGTTCTTGGAGTCTGTTTGCCAGTATTTTATTGAGTATTTTTGCATCAATATTCATGAGGGAAATCGGTCTGTAGTTCTCTTTCTTTGTTGTATCCTTGTTTGGTTTAGGAATCAGAGTAATTGTAGCCTCATAGGAGTTTGGTAATGTTCCTTCTGTTTCTATTGTGTGAAACAATTTAGAGGGTATTGGTATTAACTCTTCTTTGAAGATCTGGTAGAATTCTGTGCTGAAACCATCTGGTCCTGGGCTTTTTTTGGTTGGGAGACTTTTCATGAATTTTTCTATTTCCTTAGGGGTTATTGGACTATTTAAATAGCTTATCTGGTCTTGATTTAACTTAGGTATGTGGAACCTATCCAGAAAATTGTCCATTTCTTTTAGGTTTTCCAGTTTTGTGGAGTAGATGTTTTTGAAATATGACCTGATGATTCTCTGGATTTCCTCAATGTCTGTTGTTATGTTCCCCTTTTCATTTCTGATTTTGTTGATTTGGATTCTCTCTCTCTCTGTGTCTTTTGGTTAGTTTGGATAAGTGCTTGTCTATCTTGTTGATTTTCTCAAAGAACCAACTCTTTGTTTCATTAATTTTCCATATTGTTCTCTTAGTTTCTATTTTATTGATTTCACCTCTCACTTTGATAATTTCCTGGCATCTATTCTTCCTGGGAAACTTTGCTTCTTCTTGTTCTAGAGCTTTCAGGTGTGCTGTTAATTTACTAGTGTGAGATTTCTCCAACTTCTTGATGTGGGCCCTTAGTGCTATGAATTTCCCTCTTAGCACTGCTTTCATAGTGTCTCATAAGTTTGGGTATGTGGTGTCTTCATTTTCATTGATCTCTAGGAAGTCTTTAATTTCTTTCTTTATTTCTTCCTTACCCCATTGGTGATTCAGTTAAGTATTATTCAGTTTCCATGAGAATGTAGGTTTTCTGTAGTTTTTGTTGTTGAATTCTAACTTTAAACCATGGTGGTTTGATAGAACACAGGAGGTTATTCCAATTGTTTTGTATCTGTTGAGATTTGCTTTGTAACCAAGTATGTGGTCGATTTTAGAGAAAGTTCCATGGGATGCTGAGAAGAAGGTATATTCTTTCTTGTTTGGATGGAATGTTCTGTAGATATCTATTAGGTCCATTTGTGTCATGACATCAGTTAAGTCCTTTATTTCTCTGTTAAGTTTCGATTTGTGAGATCTGTCCAGTGGTGAAAGTGGGGTGTTGAGATCTCCCACTATTAATGCGTGGGGTTTTATATGTGGTTTAAGCTTTAGTAATGTTTCTTTTACATATGTGGGTGCCCTTGTGTTTGGGGCATAAATGTTCAGAATTGAAACTTCATCTTGGTGGATCTTTCCTGTGATGAGGATGTAATGCCCTTCTTGATCTCTTTTGATTGATTTTAGTTTGAAGTCTATTTTGTTGGATATCAGGATGGCTACACCCACTTGTTTCTTAAGACTGTTTGATTGGAAAGTCTTTTTCCAGTCTTTTATTCTTAGGTAGTGTCTATCTTTGAATTTGAAATGTGTTTCTTGTATGCAGCAGAAAGATGGGTCCTGCTTTCATATCCATTCTGTAAGCCTATGTCTTTTTATAGGTGAATTAAGTTCATTGATATTAAGGGATATTAATGACCAGTGATTGTTCATCCCTGTTATTTTTGGTGGTAGTGTGTGTGTGTACTTCTCTTCTTTGGGGTTTACTGTTGTGGCTTTATCTATTGCCTGTGTTTTTGAGGGTGTATCTGACTTCCTTAGGTTGGAATTTTCCTTCTAGTGCTTTTTGTAGGGCTGGGTTTGTGGATAAGTATTGTTTAAATCTGGCTTTGTCTTGGAATGTCTTGTTCATTCAATCTATGATTGAAAGTTTTACTGGGTATATTAGTCTGGTCTGGCATCCATGGTCTCTTAGTGTCTGCATTACATCCAGGTCCTTCTGGCTTTCAAAGTCTCCATTGAGAAATTGGGTGTTATTCTGATGGGTTTTCCTTTATAGGTCACTTGGCCTTTTTTCTTTGCTGCTCTTAATATTTTTTCTTTATTCTGTATGTTTAGTTGTTTAATTATTATGTGGCAAGGGGACTTTTTGGGGGGGTCTAGTCTGTTTGGTGTTCTATAGGCATTTTGTATCTTCTTAGGAATTTCCTTCTTTAAGTTGGGAACATTTTCTTCTGTGATTTTGTTGAATACATTTTCTGTGCCTTTGAGTTGGTATTCTTCTCCTTCTTCTATCTCTATTATTCGTAGGTTTGGTCTTTTTATGGTGTCCCAAATTTCTTGGACATTTTGGGTCATGACTTTGTTGGCTTTAGTGTTTTCTTTGACTGATGAATCTATTTCTTCTACTGTATCTTCAACGCCAGAGATCCTCTCTTCCATCTCTGTTGGTTATACTTGCATCTGAATTTCCCGATCGTTTACTCAGATTTTCTATTTCCAGCATTCCCTCTGTTTGTGTCTTCTTCATGTTTTCTATTTCCCTTTTCAGGTCTTGGACTGTTTCCTTTATTTGTTTCATTGCTTTTTTATAATTTTCTTTCGGTACTTTATTGTTTTCTTCCAGGACTTTATTGTTTTTTTTCTAATTTGTTTGCCCTTTCCTCTAGTTGTTTATAGCGTTCTTCCCATTTTTTGTCTTTTCCTCTACACAAGCCTCTACCTTCTTCATGATGTTATTCATAAGGCAGTTTTCTTCTGCTTCTTCCAATTTTTGATGTTCAGGTCTAGATGTTGGAAGCGGGCTAGGTTCTGGTGATGCTGTATTGCTCTTCATTTTGTTGTATGTACTTCTGCCTTGATGTCTGCTCATCTCCTTGTGGTTCGTTCTTGGTCTTATCAGCGCACTTGTTTCAGACAGAGCTGACAGATTCAGGAAGTCTCTCTCTCTTGTTCAGATGGGAGCTCTCTTGTCCAAATGGGAACTCTGGGGCAGGATGGGAACTTTTGTCCAGACAGGAAGTCCGGGGCAGGATGGGTGTTCTTGTCCAAAAGGGAAGTCCAGGGCAGGATAAGTGCTCTAGTCCAGAAGGGAAGACCGGGTAGGATGGGAGCTCTTGTCCACAAGGGAAGTCCGGGGCAGGATGGGAGCTCCTGTCCACAAGGGAAGACCAGGGCAGGATGGGAGCTCTCTCTGGTCCAGAAGGGAAGTCCGGGGCAGCATGGGAGCTCTCTCTCTCTGGTCCAGAAGGGAAATTTGGGGTAGGATGGGAGCTCTTGTCCAGAAGGGAAGTCCAGGGCAGGATGGGAGTCTTCTCTGGTCCAGAAGTTAAGTCCGGGTCAGGATGGGAGCTCTCTCTCTCTCTCTGGTCCAGAAGGGAAGTAGAGGTTGTTTCACTTTTTTTAGTGCATTGAATTTTGCTACTAATGAACAGGTAATGCTGAGCTAGTTTTAAGACAAGCATAGCATTACTCTATAAGTGTATGTTCCTGCTTTTGCAATTTCCGAGTAATCTGTTATGAAATAACCTGTATTATGTGGACATTGTTTCTCGGTATTTCACCAGGAGCAGCTTGTTTCCACAGCAGTTCCAGCTCTTGGGTGTTTTACTGTAGTCAGCTAAACACCCTTCTAATTTCACTCACTCTCCCTTTTACATTTACAGTTCCAGTCTACAAAAACTTTCTTATCAATTAGAATCACTTTCTAAACATTGTGACTGAAGTTCTTCTTAAAAGAAACCAAGGAATATTTTGCTCTCACATGTTAATTGCTAACTTTCAGAGGAAGTGCTTGATAAACTCTTCTCATTGAAAACTTAGCTTGACTTTGATTTGTTCAGTCCAACTGTTGATTCAATGGTAAATATATTTACCTTGTGTGCTTTATATTATTGTGTTGTTATTGATACATGAATATTCTCAAGTTAGGCTAAGGCAGGCCCTGAAAGCTAAGTTATGTACCTTTTAAACAGAATTTCACAAATTCCTAAATATCATTTATATAACTGAGCTAATCTAACACCTACTTCCAGTCCCATACTTCTTTATTTATATTTAATGATTTCCTATCTGTTCCTGTAACCTAATAACTAAGAAACAAATTCTTGGTGTGAAGAACACTGAGCCTAATAAAGGACATTAGCATTTGTTTTTGTTTTTTTCAGTAAAAAGGCTAGAAAGAATCTCTCCAAAAATTATAATTTCATTTCATAGTACTTAATAATTCATAATACCTTAATTTTTCATTGTAGGATTTGATCCTCCTGGTTTATGCTTATATCTCTTTTAATTGTGTTAGGGCTTAATGCTTTTAACATTTTTTATTCATTGTATAGCACAATACATTACATAAAGATATCTTTGTTCAAGTCTATCATGTAATTTGACCACAGTTGTTCTGTGTTACCATCTTTTGTCCCCTCCTTACCACCAGCCACCTTCTTTTCTCAAAATGTGCCCCTAATACTTCCATATCATATACATAAACATATGCACAAGCATACACATATACACAGATATAAGTAATACAGGTTTGACATGTGTGAAATGCAATTCTTAATCAAAACAATGAAATAATTTTTTAGATGCATCTACACTTTTTAATTTTATACCATGCATCACAAAGAATAAAAAAGTATTATGTTGTAAAGTTATGTTGATGTTAATATGTACATTTTCATAGGCTTGCAAGCACAAGGGATGATGACATTTTAAGTTTTTAAAAATCATTTCTCTTCCTCATTCCCATTTTCTGGTCACAAGTGCATTTCAATTATTTGCTTCATAAAAAGGAAGTCAAAATATGCAAAAAATGTGTTCAACTGTCATGAACTGTTAATACTTCTGCTAGGCTTCTAGGTCCTAGACAACGAAAAGAAAAGCAATGTCATCTGTAGCTGTGTGAGCTTTTACTGTTTGATGTCTTCTGACCCAGCCTCCTGCACTTACAATCAGTGCCCTGGCATACACATTAAGTGAAAAGTACTTGGATGATGTCAGTACTTTCAGCCTGCTCTTTTACCATTTGTATCATACCTCATAATTCGTCTTGAAATTTCTTCTCCATTGTTTCAGTAGAGACCTTCCAAAGACTTCCCGTTACTATTAATACAAAGTCTGAATTTGACTCTCTCAACCTTTGATTCCACACAACTGTAATCTCTTTCTGCTTTTAGAATGAGACCTCTGGCTCCAGTGAAAGAAACTCTTCATCTCCTGCCCTTCCATCCACACATCGACTCCCTTAATTCTTTCCTGACCTTTCCGAACTGACCCAAGTTCTTCCTGCAGTATTAACATGTTCTTTTCTTGTAAGACCAGCATTTATCTATTTTGAGAGATGGTTTATTATAGTTTTAGGTTGCCTGACATAGTTACTCTGATAAGAGAGGAAGAAGCTATCCTATACCTATCACAAGCTAACACAAAGACACCCAGAAAACACTAAAATCTAGAAATAATCCAGTTGATCTGAAGAAGAAAATCTTTGAGTTGACAAAGTTATTATGACAACCCAGAGGGGATAAAAAGCAACTGAAGAATAGCACTACTTTGGAAAAAGTTAGGAGGTTGGCCAACATTTTACAAAGTGACTGTCTAATTTGACCAAATCCTCAAAATAACAGATGAGCTTAAATTTCTATTTTTTTCTATTTGACTCCACAGATTTTTTTTAAAGCTGTCAGAGACTCAAGGGAAATAATTCCATTATTATTCTCAATATGTGCATTCTCAATATAATAATCAGCACATTTTCCAAAATTTATTGGTATAGTTTCTTTATGTGGTCATTTGATTTGCTACTCAATATTTAGTGTGTACTTAGTTGAAGACATGTTTCTTGAACAAATAATTTTGGAGTAATATTTATGAAGCTTGAACTGTAGTTTGTCAAATGTTACCATTATTTCCTAAGACTCCACTTATAGTCTGTCTTTGTTCTAGTAAGAAGTCTGAATTCAATGTTGCCTGATGCTAAGTCTTTGTAACAAGATGAAATGATACTGAAATTGGTTTTTACTTACTTCAGAACATTATCAAAGTATACTGGATTACCAAGCATTGCATTTAAAATAAAGTTGATTACATAATGAAACTTGTACTGTATAGGCCCTTCAAGATCTTATAAAACAGTACTAAAAATTTTAGTGTACTATCTCTTATCCAACATTCAATTGTTCTATTTTATTTCATATCAAAACACACAGTTTTGCTCTTAAATGGAATAGAAAACACCAACTTAAAAAAAAAACTAATAGATGTAAGTTTTAAAGAAAACAGAGACACAGAATTTAAGTCCATACAGTCTTAAACCCCATACATGTGTTTTGTTTTAGGCACTATTATAATATCCACGAACATGTCAAAGATATCTAATTTTAAATGAAACAAACAGAACTGTAAGAGCAAATGAGAACTCTTTGCTTTTTAATATTTTGTAAGTCTGACCTTGGGAAATTTCTTACTAGTACTGGGTAGGATGAGCACATGACTTAAGTTCCACATTAGAGATAAGGTAAGTAATGAATCAAAATCCATCCCTTTCAAATCTTCAGTTGGAAACTCTTATTAATGGTAGACAGGAACCATTAGTCAGTCAGAAGAGGCTGAAGAGCATCTGTTATGGTGTGTTTGAGAAATAGCTATTGATAGCAAAAAAAAAATGAATTAAATTCTTAACGAGTATAATGTTACTCAGCAACTGAAGAACATAAGCACTGACATTTGCAGCCATGAACATCCTAAATAAGAGCATCTGTGTATGTGACAGCTGTGGCAGTCAGATAAGGGAAGCATTGTGCAACAGTAGAGAAGTAATTTTCTTGCAACTTATTTATAGTGGCCACAACTATACAGGGAGTAAGGGACTGGTGTGGAAGGACATAGAATATCTAACACCAGCCCAGCATTCAAGAAGAAAAAGGGCTGTATTTATTTTGTAACCATTATACATTGAAACAGTGATACTGTTATTCAACTTCATGTCCCATAGTCTTGAGATATAAATCGGCCCAGGGAAGAGTTCCCGCTACTGCCAAAAAGCATGTTCTTGATATATGTCAAATACAGTAAGACAGCTGTAAAGCTGCTAAGACTCATTCAGTTTTAGCTGATTCTGTTGATGATTGCGTTGACAGAATAATACTCATGGCACATACCTGGACTCAGTTGGAGTCTTTCCTGGAGATCTTGTAACCTTCTGGCCTGACATGAATGCCTATTTGATCTCCCTAAAGAAGTCAACAAGAGTTACATGAAACACTGTACTGAGATACATTGTCCCCTGTTTCTGATTTCTCCTGGGCACTGAGCCAAGATGCTGGTTCAGTTACAGCATATGACACACTTCAAATTAAGTGGGGGGAGGCTTCACCATTGGTCAGAGAGCTGTTGGACCATCTTTGTTCTTTTTCTCTTCCCCTAGACCACCATGTACAGCTACAAGAACATAAAGAATGAGAACAAGTTTTCATCCTTTCTATAGGGAAAGACTATGAAATCATAGGGGGGAGTTTTTTTCTGACAAAACATACAGTATAATCTCTTTAAAGTGTTCTTTTATACTGAGCACTTCAACTGTGAAAATAATATGCTTTAAAAACTGTAAAACATGTCTTTCCGGAATTACAATTCAAAAACACATTAGTTATGATGCTGCAGTTATTACCCCTGCTCCATCCCCAGGTGGATTATCTCACTTGCTCAGAGGAAAGAGTAATGCGGTGTATTACTATTCCTAGCAGGACCTGAACCTAACCTGAAATAAGCACTACACCAAAGAACAAGAATTATCACACTAGAGGGACTCCAGGGTCACACCTACAGCCACCAAGGATCACAGTTGCATGTCAGTTCACACCCTCTTCTGTGAGAAGAGCAAGCGCACTGATGTCTTGCTCCCAATGCTGGCCATGTTCAAGGTAACTGTCCATATAACTAAAGGAGTGTTTGAGAAGTTCAGGAATAAAAAAAGTAGAGACTAAAGTGAGAGAAAATAGTGGAAAGAAAACCCATTCAATCTAGAATATATGGGATCAAATATAGAAAATTTGTGAAAAAAAAATAGTTTCTTTATAAGGGTCAGTATGAAGCATTCTTTTTTTCCCCCTACCAATTCCTTTGTAGGAATCTTTTTAGGACTCTGATCTTAAAAGTCTTCCTTTTTCATTTTTCTGCAGGTATCATGCCAGTGATACAGCTTAAGTAAAGATATCTTTCGTCAGACTCAGTTCCCCTCGCCTGAGGCATTTATGCTTCACCTCCCCCTTCCACCAGGCAGGTGTCTCACTATTTAACATCCTGACTTTATGGATTTATCTCTGTCTCTTCTAGTTCCCTTAATAAGGCATAAAATTATTGACCCACAGGATCTTGTCTTATTCAAACTTCCTTCTTCAGAGGCAACAGATCCTTAAGGAGGTCCAAATTTGGTAAGATAATTTGTATTCCTAAAAGCCTGGCTGGGTTCAAACAAAAACTCATCCCAGACATGCCTTTCTTTATCCCTTTGGCAAATATTAACAACTATTTACATGGGGAGACTTTGAATATTGTGGTAGGAACTTGAATAGGAATAGCAGTAAGAATGGATTCCTTTCTTTTTCAAAAAGCACATTTCAATGTTTTTTACATAATTTTACTCTTCATTCTTTTAATTGTGTATTTAGCCTAAATTAGCAGAGTGCCAACTCACTCACAATTATGTATCTTTGCAAACAAAATGTTATGTATTTTTTTAATAGCACATTCTAGTTTTCCTTTTTCACGTCATCTGACTAGAGGGGAAAAAAGGATTACTTTCATTGGTCCATTGTGCGCACTAATTTTAGAGTTCAGGTTAACTGAGATAAAGTACACCACACAAATAGGTAAAAGATTGTTTCTGAGTGTTTCTCTGAGGGTGTTCCAACAACGAACCAGAGATCATCTGCTCCTCTTGGTGTAGGCAGGTGGGATCTGACCTAAGGACAGCAAAATGGAAAATGCTCTCTCTTCTAGTATGCTCTCCAATCTTTGCATATTTGTGTTCCTCTCTCTCCAGCCTTCACACACAGAGACTTTCACCAATGTGCCCTTGACTGTAGTTCTCAGGCCCGAATTTCATCATTGACTCTTAGTAGTTCACAGGTCTTTGGATTTTATCCGGTTGTGCTACTGGATTTTCTGGCAATCCAGCTTGCAGACTTTACCATGAGTCTGCTCAGCCTCTCTAGTTATATGAAACAATTCTCATAATAAATCTCTCATATATCTATATATCTATATATCCTTGGGTTCTCTTTCTCTGGAGACCTTAGATTAATCCATTGATTAATAACATAAGTCATTATTTTAGTATTTAGTCAACAATTCTTCATTAACATCACCTGTTACAGATAAAGACTGTCTTTTCAACTTCAACCCTAACTGCTTTCCCACAATCACATACACAACACGTGCATAGACATATGCACAGGCACACACACACTTGCATGTTTTACCTAGAAATATACTAAGTTCATCTGAGAGATGAATGTAGATAGTTAAATAACAGGGCTCCTTACTGAATCTGCTTCCTTATCAGCCAAAGAGGAAGAAGGTCTTAAGTCAGTGAGCTGACATCACTATATCTTCATCTGTTTTTGTTCCTAAATACCTGGTTAAAATTGATACTTGTTCAATCCTTCCACTAAAGTATGGCAGCTTTGCTTTGGTATTTTGCATTAGAGATGATGCTGAGTCTGAGCTTCATCCAAGATAGGGAAGCCCTGAGGATGCTTCATCAAGCAGTGTCTCTCTCATCCTGGTGGATCTGTGACAGACTTGTTGGCCCTCAGCTGAGAAATTGTCTCCTTCTTGACTGTTTTCATGACACAAAGAATAAAGATGTAACTCGGGCCTACTTTGGCTTAGTTATGTCTTGTCATTTGTGAAAACCCAACAGTTCTGTGGTTCTGAGTGTTTCTGAGGTATCTGTGCCTAATTGGTGCTTCCCCCTGTAAGCCAAATTGTTAGTATGCTGGTAGCAGCCATCTTGTAGCCTTCATTGTTAATAAGGGAATTTCTCACCGAATTTGGGTTAGGAAAAAAAAATCACAGACTCCTGTGAAATCAGTTTTCCTTCTTAAGTTTTCATCTGAGATATGCAAATTGAGAAACAAGGACTCTGTTCTTTTATTCTTTTCTCTTCCTCATTATTATCAAGGCTGTGCCCATCCCTTTTCTCCTACCTGGGAAGATTTCTCACATATCACATCCTCTTTCTCACAATGCCCATTTTTTTTTTTTTTTGCTTCTTCCTTCCAGCAGTCTCCAGGGTGGATGAGGTGCACAGACTGAATGTATAGCTTTGCAAACATGCTTTCCAATTATACATCACAACAGGGGACTCTGCCACACTGTCCAGAAAAGAAAATACTATGTAGAACTGAATTGACTTCTTACCCACAGGGACATCAGAAAGCACAGCAGAGTCTGATGTGGCCAATGCCAGCCCTTCCCTACAGTGAAACACTTCACCCATGGGGTTGGTTTAAATAAGCTACAAAGACAGGGTGATTCCAACCACAAATATTCTTTCTTCAAAATATTAGATTGGTTATATTACAAGAAGAGTTATTCATTTGACACTATCTGGAATGTTCAAGAGTAACACTAAAAAAAAAAAAAAAAACCACTGCAGTATTATCTAAAAACAATTGCTAAATTTTAGAGTCAGTAAAGAATTTAGTGTGAGTTGTGTCCAATTACAGAATCATCGGAAAAATATTTGCACATTGAAAGTAAGAAAAACATCATTGCAACACAGTCTTAAAAAAACCAACTAGTACATATTTTTTCAAATTTCAAAATGTCTCTTGACTTAAGATCTGGAAATAATAGCAAGTGAGAGGAAATGTTGAATAATTTAAAAATCAGTACTGGCTTCCCTCATCCCATCCCAGTCAGCTAGCACGTTTAGCATTGTTTGTGGGCTGTTCACCTGGACTCACAGCTACTTCAGATACATGTCCCCCACCTCCTGGCTACATATAAGCATTGGGATAGATGACACAGATCCAACAGTACCTGATCCTGTGTGCTTTTAATTTCTCAGTTAAGACAGGCATGCACAATTACTGACAATTCATAATATAAAAAGTCATACATCCCAGGAAAAATTCAAAGCTTTAGCCAGGAGACTGAAACATCCATGACTGATTTTTCTTTTTGTGCTCTTGTATAATAAAATTTTTGTGTAAATCTTTTCTTAGTAAAGCTGTGTCCAGAATTAAGCCAGTTTAGGCTATCAGATTTTAAAAATTGTGTTTACTGTATATAATCTCTTAAAATAATAGATAGTTTTATTCAAAGAAAATGAGGTGGATCCAAAAATAAGTTAAAGGATACAAACATATACATACACATCAGCCTTAAGCCTCCATATTATCACAGAGGATATCAATAAGGCAGCTTTATTTTCCCCATGTAAGTGACCACTAAAATGCATTTCACCTGTCTATAGCAACTATTTTCCCTCAAATGAATTCTCATAATTTATTTTATCCTGTTTTTTGCCTGTATTATTTCAGGGTCATGATGTATGTGTAGAACTCATAAACCCCATAAGAATTTTATGGAAGTTAATCCAGATTGACCTATGAAGATCTATGTAGATTTTTTTCTGCAAGAAAGAAAGGGAAAAAATGATTTGATGCTATTAAACTCTAGTAACAGACTGTTAAGCAGGGTCCCATTTCCCTATGATGTTTTCTTATTCGAAAAGATTCAAGATGCAGACAACATCATTTTGTTAGTACTCAGCAATACCTATCAGCAGCCAGTATGCAGCTCTGACTCTTCTTTTACTTCTCATCTTGAACTTACTTCACTTCCAAACATGTATGATACCATTTTTACTATAAAGATGATGCATGTCTCGCTACACAACTCTGACTAGCCCAGAATTCATTCTCTGGTCCAGGATGGCCTTGACCTCACTGCAATCTGCCTGCCTCAGTCTCTCAAGTCCTGGGATTACAGGCTTGAGCAATGCCACATGGCAATAATTTTTGTAATAATAATTTTACATGAGTTTCTCCAACTAAGTATAAATAGCTCAATAGCAACTGTTCAACAATTCTTAGTAAATTTGACATATTTTACAGTTATTTATTTCCATTGCAAAACAGAAACAATGTAGCTTATATGAATATGTAGTAGTCTCCATTATCTATAGTGGAAGCATTTCAAGATCTCAGATGGATACATACCTGAAATCAGGTGTACCAAACCCAATATTAACCTATCGTGTGCAAGCATGCATATCTTCCAGGCATACCATAAAGTTCAACTTATAAATTAATAGTAGTATGTGAACAATAACTAATGATAAAATAGAGTAATTGTAATAATTCACTATAATAAAGGCCATATGCATGCTCATGCTCCCAATTTCTTTTACTGTACTTTACTAATTCTTTTTGCGATGATGTGAGATGATGTGGCAGTGCCAAAGGGATAAGCTGAAGTGTGGTGAACAGCAAAGGCAATGTGACACATTGGCCCAATCAAGACAGTCTGTCTGATGACACACATGACTACCATGTGGGCAACATATACCTAAAAGATTGCCTCCCTTCAAAGTGAAATGGATACAGAGAGTGAAATATTTCACCATGCCATGCAGAACTGCACACAGTTTACAATCATTAAATTGTTTATTTCTAGGGTTTCCCATTTGGTAGTTTTAGGTCACAGCTGACCATAGGTAATTGAAAGTGAAGTAAGTAAATGTTCAACAAGAGGAAGAGCTAGTATGCAGACACATACATACATATATGCATACGTCCATATACATAATTGCTACCTACATATTTACACAGAAAGAAACAAGTACAACTCAGATGGGTTGGAAAAGAAAGAAGGAAAATAAACTTAAAAGGTAAATTAGTTTTGAAACTGAAGACGAAATGGCAGACATGACAGGAAGAGAGAAGTGAATGCACAAAGCCACAAAAGCTTAAGGTAAAAGTTGGGGGTTTTGCAAAAGCATAGGGTTTCATTGTGGTGTCAGTAGAGGGACAGAAGGACAAATGAGGAAGAAAAGAGAAGTGGAAAGATAAAATTTCACAACTTTCTTCACCTTATAGGTGGCAACGATTCATTTGTTTCTGCATCTCTACCTAGCTCTGCTCCAGACAGGCACTCTGGCAACTTCTTACTCCATGATATGATCCAGGGCACATGTGAATCTCTAGGGCGATCTCTCTCCCTCTGTGTTGGAGTGCATGAATGCAGAACCCCAAAACTTCTAGCAGAGCCCAATCTTTGAAAATTACATGTTCAGAAACAGAACATATGTATCTGAAAGATTTAATGTTTCCCAAGGGAAAGTGGATCAGTGAGAGGATCAGAAATGTGGCAGATGCTGTGTGCATAACTCTGAAGGTTGTGGTAAAACCAGGCCAACTGGTAAGAGGACTTGGAGACAGCTTTTTGACAGGGGGAAAGGGAAATTCTCGATCATGCAGGAATATTTTTCTAACAGAATTTTTTTAAGAAAACAATATGTGATAGAAGCTAAATAGAGTATGTCCATTTCTGCACTGTTATCTTTCAGTTCTTCTAAAACAGGCTCAGAATTATGATTATTAGATGATAATTAAAAGGAAGACATATTAAGCACTGCTTTGACTTACTGGGTGATTGTAAATTTGAAAGCCTTGTAGTTCATAAGCATGAGAGTCATTTCTGTTTTAGAGTAGACTGAGCTAAGCTAATGTATATTCCTTAATTGATTAAAAATGTCAGCAGATGCATGATCAATTCGTGACTTTTTCCATAAATATAATCATTAGTTCACCCTGAGTTATGTAATAAAAACACTAAACCCTTTTAAAATTTGTTATAAAGTCATATTTTGATAGAAAACTAAGTGGAGCAAATGCTAGCAAACATACAAGGAAAAGGCGCTGAGAAAGTTTTAGGAATGGCCTCCCTGGGAAGTTTAAACAAGCTTGAACTAATTATAGAGAACTTATTAAAATAAAATCAATTCTAATTTCTCATTAACAAGTACTGTAGAAACACTTACAGTAAACCCAGAGAATAATGGGAAAGTCGACCTGGAAACATCTGAGCTCTGCTTTTGGGCTCCTTCCACCCTGGGACACTTGGGACCAGCCCGGGTACCATCTGCCATATTCTGTCACCATCCCAGGACTGCTCTGTTCCTTCCCTCCTTACACTGTGTGTCTGGGCTCAATTCCTCACCTACGTGAGGACATCCCACAGCTGCGAGGCCATCTCACAGCTGCAGATGCACAAAAAGGAATCTCTCATCTCTGTTTGACTCCGAGAGCACGCTCTGGTGATTCATGGCCAGTGTCACAGAGTGACGAAACTGCTACTTTTCCTTCAAGTGGGCCACACCCCCAACACATTTTTGGCAAACATGGAGAAAAGGTAGAAGACTATGCTTCAGTTGTCCTGAAAATTCTCCAATTCTGATATTGACATTTTGATTTACTAATAAGCCTGTTTTCAGAAGACAATGCGACTGAACTTACTAAGAGGCCAAGAAAAGATGATACACAAATCAGAACCCGGGGGGAGAAACACCACCTGGCTTTTACAGATCTGTCTAGAGATCCGAATGCTGTGGTTATGCAGTGCACATGCCGGGGTTTGCTCTCTCTCTTACCCCTCTTTCCACACTCCCTCTGGGGCACAACAATTAACAGGCAATACTGTGGCAAACTGCAGCAGGCTGTGTGATGACTGCTGGCAACCTCTTTCTGAGTCAGAATCATTCCTTGGCAATTTCTTTTTCAGCCGGTGAGAGACTCCAGATGATGGCTTACTCTCTGCTGCCTTCTTCCTTGATGCCTTCATGGAATGGGGGAAAGGGGCATGGGTTAGCGGCTGCCTTTCCAAAGCTTGTGCATGAAAACTAAAAATTGGAGGCAGTCTGCAAGTCCTCTTATTTAAATAATAGATTTGGAAAAAAAATTTAAAAGCTTTTTAGTTGGTATTGAGCAATGCCAACTTTTGTCTGAGTTATCCATGACTAAAGTGACCTGCGGATCAAGGCAATAACTCAAACTGAATGTCTGCCTTGTGTTTCAAAGATAAATGAAAATGTTGAGCAGTTGTCAGGTGTTAGCCTGATCTTTATTGTAACTCTTTGCAAAGATTATGAGGATTACGCTGAGCACTTGAAGTAAGATTTGGATAGTGATAAATAGTAGGTCACCATTCTCTGGTTTCAGCATCAATCAGAGAAGCATTAAATGATCAGATAATGTCTCCTAGGTCTCAACAAAGTAAATAAACTCCCATTCCAGTTCACACATGCTACTAATCATAAGGAAACTGAAGGATCTATTCAAATAAAAAAAAAACAATAAATGGCACATATGCATCTATTCACAGATCCTGAACTGAGCGAACGTTAAGAATCAAGTCTCCTGCTCTGATGTATCATGATGTCACAAACCATTAGACAAATGAAAAGTGTCTGTGGTGTGCAGCATCACTCCTGGCGTGTAAAGTTCACCGTGGAGCTCCATGCTTGAGATGCCAGTGATTGTCTAATAATTGTCAAGACCCTTTGCAGCCACCTCTAAGAACAGAACTGAAATCATTGTAGACTCATGACACTTGAGGTCCTAATCCGGTCTTCAAACTTGACATTCAAATCTAATCCATTCACTCAATAAATAAGAAAACACATGGTTACAGGGATAGTATTCCTCTGTGGCAGAGATCATCCTTTATTCTAGTTATACTATCTATGTCCACATGACACTACTCACTTTGGCTCTGTTTCCAACTTGGAAACACTCAGAATTATCTAAGGGACCTATGGTCCCACCAATGATGTGAGTGCATTTTATGTGCATTTTCACTGTTAAATGAGGATTGTCTGTGCCAAGATATCAGCATGCCTATTTTAGTATCTACTTGCTGGTGAGCATGGGTGGCTTGGCTGTCCTCCCTGCCTTTCTTGCGTTTCTGTCCTGTGTATGGTGACAATACAGCAGATGGTTTCTTCCTACTCATTGTTCACTGTTCTCTGCAATATGGTTTCCATCTTCCTGGATTTTACTTAGACCTGTGATCCCGAGAGTCTTTCCCCTGCTGTCTATACACGGCGCTCTGCAGAATGCAATGATCCTCCTCACACCCGGCACCCGTATTCTTAGATTCCTTCTTGAAACTCACTTTGTGTCCGAAAACTAAATCCTTGACTTCAAGTTTGTTCGTAGAAGTTGGGGATATTTATGAAACAATTCTGAAACCCTAAGACATTTCCGTGTGAAATTACTTAAAGTACATGACCTAGTACTTCAAAGGCAAAACTCTATCAATGTACCATGCAGCTTTCCTTGCCTTCCTTTACACAGCCTTCTAAGATTGACGTGGTCTTTTCTGAAGCCATAAAAATTATATGATAGAACTCTCCCCTCTTGATGATTGCCTAGTCTGTTAAATAAACCCTTTGACATTAGGTTGTTTTGCTACCCTCACCTGAATACTTTGCTTCACAGCAAATGCTGATCTGGATATTCCCGCTTTGCTTTGCTTGCTTTCAAAGCAACAACAACAACAACAAAAATGTATCTCAGCTCTTCTCTATGTCTGTATCTCTCTCCGCAGCATCTTTGATGCATTCTCTCCTTTCCAGTTGAGTTTCTGTCCTTTCTGCTCCATTGAAATGACTGATGTGAAAGTCATCAGGGGATTCCATATTACCAACTCCCCTGATAATGTCTGTTCAGCTTTTGATGTGGTAGACAATTCCGTTCCCAAATAGTTTTTCTTCTAGATACTCTCATAACCACATCACAGAGAGAGCTGTGTCTCACATGTGGCTTTTTTTCCCTTTTCTATCTACTACAGACCTGATTTTGTAGACAACAGCTAATCCTATCTCATCCATAACAGAGACTTTCAATGCCCACATAGATCTCTGTTAAGGATTCTTTACCCTTAACCTCTGCTCTGATATTCACATTTATATATCTTTCACTGAACGCCATCTCTCTCCGGTAAAATTCAAACTTGACAAGACCACCTCCACATCACCTCTGCCTTATTTTCCATCCTCTCTGTATATGTCACCGGGATCCACTGTAGCTCAAAACCAGTCAGCATCACAGCTTTATTTCATTTCCCGTCCATCAGCTAGCCCTCTGCTTCCGATATCTGAACTGTA
Source organism: Peromyscus maniculatus bairdii (assembly GCF_049852395.1). Lineage (NCBI taxonomy): Eukaryota > Metazoa > Chordata > Mammalia > Rodentia > Cricetidae > Peromyscus > Peromyscus maniculatus. The sequence continues at coordinate 29,233,021 of NC_134868.1, read as the reverse complement.
TTCAGAATGCAAACACTTCTCTGCCTATTTACTACTACATGTTCAATGCAGGCCACCATGCTATATGATTTATAACAATGTGTCAACATTCTAGTCTCCTGACTTTTATTTTGCCTTGGCCTCCATCAGTGCAATACCCATAAAGCTAAACACAAACCAGAGTATCCCTGGCAAGGTAGTACTTCATTATATCTCTCCAACATGGGTAAATAAAAATCTATATATTTTTTGCCAGTATGACACTATTGATATTATTTGACCAATGCTTGCTTCTCCATCTTTATTTTCAATTCTCCAGGTTATTGGCTACTTTTCTAGCATACTGGGCTTATTTCTACAAGTTTTATGGAGATATTACTATTTCAGGGTATAAACCTTTTCTGATTCTAATTTTTTTAACTTCATTCTTATCATTTGCATTTGAACTTAAATGTAAATCTAATGACCTATTCCTTATTTTCAGAGCCCTTCACAAGAATGTAAGCTTCAGGGACACGACCACCTCTGTGTGTTTTTCATATTCCTTTAGGGTTTGGGTATTGCTTCTGGTTTTAATTTTAGGTAGATTAAAGAAGGCCTAAAAGAACATCCAATCTACAGCAGATGTGTTTGTAAAAACGAAGCATGAAGCTCCAATATAGATGGTTTGAACACGTAGCAATGAGTACTGCTGTGCATAGGGAACTTTCTGAGATTACGTGAAAAGCTAAAAAAAAAAAAAATGAATAAGGAAAGAATTTTGTATCCAGACTATTCATGGTATAATAGATAAAATAAGACAAATATAACTTTAATGTAAAGTTAATTTTATTCAGCATGGTAGAAACTGTAAACAGTAATGACCATAGAGAATTTGGGGAAACTTTTAACATATTATCAGAAGTCTATTAGGCATTGCAAAGAAAATAAAATTTCATATCTCAAGAAAACATGAGGTAACAGGTGAAGAATAGCAGAGAATTTTAAAAGCTATGCATGATTACGTCTTGTGAGCATAGGAATAGATAAAGGGAAGAAAACTCAAAAGCAGGTTGGATATACATTTGATAAGGCTGAAGGATTTATATTTTATTTAAGGGAAATGATGTGTCTCTTGAATAAAGGGATCACACAGTCATAGAAATGCAATAGAAAAATTTTCATGTCTTTAGTTATGTGTTACATGACAATTGATTTCACCAGAACTTTGAATAGTATTTTCTCTTCTTTGCTTTCAGATGACTTAGTATTTATCTGTTAATTTTGGATTATTGCCATCTTATCTCCCACTCAATAGACTATCATGAATAGTTGAAATACCTCAAACAATGACTCCTTTGTTCCACTAAGGGTGAGTGGGATTGAAAAGATCATCCTCTTGGTGCCACTTAGACAGGAGTGGAAACTATAAGAAGTGAAACTCTGGGTGTCTTAAGTCTCTCATGGTTTGACACAGTTCTCAGGAGATCCCTGGCTAGTTCCCTCACACAGGTCACAAAAGGAGGAAGTCTAGCCTGTCCCTCCCTCTGTCATTCCCCTCCCTCCCTCTCCCCTAGTTCAAGATATAATTCTCCCACAGCCGTCTCTGGTGGGGTCAAAGCCTACTCTGCCATGCCAACTTTCAGTTTCTGTAATATGGGTTTATCTGATCATGGGTACTGTGCACAGTAATAAAAATTGACACACAAAACAAAAATGGAAGAACGACAAGTTCAAAAGAATAGACAGTAGAAAGGGAAATGTTATGCAGTTTCTTCAAACTCCACATCTAATTTTTCATAGATGCTTAGTGACAATCATTTTCAGTCATTCACACTAGGTATGGGTGCCTTTTAGTTTCATTTCTACTCAAATAAAATGTACTCTCCTCCCCATTTTTCATTTGTGTGTGTAGTGTGTTTGTTTGTCTGTTTATTTATTTATTTATTTATTTATTTGTGTGTGTGTTTCAGTTTTATTTATCTTCTTTTTTATATATTTTGGAGACCTCTCTGTATTAGCAGTTACAGAATTTTATTTTATTTACTTATTTTTTTTTTGTTTATTTATTATGCATACAGTGCTCTGCCTGCACATACACCTGCAGGACAGAAGAGGGCACCAGATCTCATTAAAGATGGTTGTGAGCCACCATGTGGTTGCTGGGAATTGAACTCAGGACCTTTGGAAGAACAGTCAATGCTCTTAACCTCTGAGCCATCTCTCCAGCCCAGAATTTTAAAATTAGATTTATCATATCCCTTCTAATAATTCCATATTTTGGAGCTGTAAGGATAGACTTTATTAAAATAGGGATTCTATGTAGACTCTTGTCTAAGAGCTTGGTTTTGAGTAATAGGCAAAACTCTGTGAGCCCTACAGGAGCGTAGCGACATGGCAACCACCATTGGAAGAAGATGCACGGGTACTAAGATTCTGCATGGATTACTTCCCATCTGAGGGAATAAAGACCTTGCTGGGATCCTTGGCCATTCAAGTTGAGGCTTAGTAAATTCACATAGTATGGGAGAAATAATTATAACCTATAGTAAATCTCACACAATATTTCTCATGGTAGAGGAGATATGCTCTCACTAGAATAAAGCTAGAGCTCAAATTATGAAGAAGTACTACTTGCATTCATTATCTGCCTAGGAAGAAAATTTAGTATTCCTTAAATGCAGTATTATCTAGCCTCATTTACTATACATACATATACACACAATTATATATATATATATATATATATCATTATTATATATAAAACATTACACAAACTGAGCAGATTGTACTTGTGTATTTATGAATACATAGACATAGACATAGACATAGACATATATGTATGTGGTAACAATTAATGAAAAAAGGCCATGAATTTGAAAAGTGAAAGAAGGGGTACGTGGGAGGGATTAAAGGTAAGATAGGGAAGGGGGAAATGGTATATTATATTATAATCTCAGAAAATAAAAGATATAAATTTTCAAACTCTACATAAAACCAAAAATAAAAATTTAAAAAGCAGGAAACTATACTCATTATTATTAATCAGGAAAAATGGTTAATAAAAAAGATTATAGAATCTTTACATTCCAGTAGACAATTTAAATATTTTATTAAAATATAATTATTTTTATACTCTGCCCTTCCTTTCCTTCCTCAAGCTCCCCACAAATCCCCTCCTTCCAACTCTTTTCATTTCCCCTTCTTCAGTCTCAAACTGATACTTTAATATTCCCCTATTATTATTGTTACGTACTTGTGCCTTAGTAAGTAAGTTTAAGTGGTAAAAGAAAAAGATGGACATCAATGAAAAGACAAGAAACTTTACATGCCAGCTAAATGAAAACATGAAGAACTTAAAAGTGCACTATCATTCATCATTTAAGTTTGAAATATCTCCAAAAGACTTGTGTGTTGAAGGCATGATTCCCAAGCTCATGGCACCATGCAAAGGGGTTGAAACTCAAGGGGTGGAACCTGGCTATAGGAAAGCAACTGAAGGTTTGTTTTTGAAGACACATCTATCCCTCTCCTTCTCTCTTTCTGTCTCCCCCATTTCTCCACTCCTTAGCCTCCCCTGCCATGTACTTCTGATGCCATAAAGTGAGAAGCCAGATATGCACAAACTGAAACCTCTACACTAGGCACCTAAGGAAATTTTCTCCTCGTTAAATGTTTTTCTTAGGCATTTTATCACAGTAATAAAAAATTGACTAATACGCCGTTAAGTAAAAGTTCATTAGATAGATTTGGTATCAGATTGGACACTGGTGAAAGACAATAATAATATTATTAATTAATATAGTAGTTATTGTTTTATTCAATATTATTAATACAGTGATGATAATATTTAATAATTAAATGGTAGAAACTATACAATCAGAAGAATGGAGGGTAAAAGAACCTTCAACATTAAGCATTCTAAAATACATGTTTTTTTGTACCAGACACAGTGTTTAGAAAATGCTTAAAAAATAATGATAGCCATCATCTACTCAGCTCCTAGAATCAAAGTAAAGCTGGAGTAAGATAACTGCAAAGGCAGGCATGTCATAATCAAACCAATGAAAACTAAAGTTTGTAAAAGCAACTAGAGATAAAGATGCTTCTAGCAGGGAAAGTAACTTGCATGTGAGTCAGCACCAAATCAAAACAATCAGTCTAGAATTACTCAGAATTTCTGCTAAAATATATTGTAGTAGAATATTATTTTAAGGTGTGTTACTTTAGTTTATGTTACATTTGCTTAACTCTGTGAAGCTGTGTTACTATGCCTATGTAAAGCACCTGATGGTCTAATAAAGAACTGGACAATAGCAAGGCAGGAGAAAGGATAGGCAGGGCAGGCAGGCAGAGAGCATATATATAGAAAGAGAAAACTGGGAGGAGAGCTAGGAGCCAGAGAAGGAGGAGGACTTCAGGGCCAGCCACCCAGCTACACAGTGAGCCACAGAGTAAGAGTAAGACTTACAAAAGTTAAGGAATGAGAAAAGCCCAGAGGCAAAACATAGTCAGAATAAGTTATGGAAAGCTGGCAAGGAACTAAGCCAAGCTAAGGCTGGGCATTTATAATTTTTTTTTTTTTTTTTTTTTTTTTTTTGGTTTTTCGAGACAGGGTTTCTCTGCGTAGCTTTGCGCCTTTCCTGGAGCTCACTTGGTAGCCCAGGCTGGCCTCGAACTCACGGAGATCCGCCTGGCTCTGCCTCCCGAGTGCTGGGATTAAAGGCGTGAGCCACCACCGCCCGGCTGGGCATTTATAATTAAGAAAAAGCTTTTGTGTGTGATTCATTTGGGAGCTGGTTGGCGGGCCCCCCAAAAGAGAGCAAAAACCAACAACAATAGTATATTATTCTTCTGGGAGGTGGTGGCACACACTTTTAATCCAAGCACTCTAGAGGCAGAGGCCAGTGGATTTCTGTAAATTTAAGGCCAGACTGGTCTACAGAGTGAATTCTAGGACAGCCAGGGCTACACAGAGAAAACCTGCCTTAATCCCCCAAAAAAGTGTGTTATTCTTTTATAAGCAAAAACCCTTCAAGCTGTCAATCAGATAATGATAATCTCAAATAAATACTACTTGAGCAAATCTGTTGCCAGTAAACTTGCACTCTGAGAAATAGAAAAGGAACTCTACAGGATGAAGGAAAACTATCTTCAGGAATGAAAATGTGTACTAGGAATGATAAGAAAGTGTGATAAGAAAAAAATAGTTCAAACAAACTTATGTTTCAACTTGACCCCTTATTTTTATAATATTCTCAGATTTGGTGGCATGCCTTCATGTCTACAACACAGTAAAGGTTCTATTATAAACCTGAGCTGTGTCTCATGCAGAGAGCTGAGAAAGGCCACAAGTCACAATACGCTGTGATTTCGTTCATTGCATAATTTCAATGCTGGTCATTATCCATGGTGTTCACAGAGCTATGAATATCTATGATGTTTGGGTGGATATTGATGCCATCTATGTTTATGAGAAATTCGATGTGTGTATACTTGATGCTTCCTCCATGATTTGGAGAAGATACATGAGGTGTCAAATAACACCACTGTAGGTTCCATTTAGAACATGTAATATGTAGTCTGCTCTGTGCATTTAAGCCTTTTTATCTCCACATAAATATTATCTACTATTTCACCTAAAAAATCTATTAGTATTTTAACTAGGGTCACATTGAATCTAGAATATGGACATGTTAGCAAAACTGACTCTTCCAACTCTCTTCTTTTTTAAAGTTTTTCCTTTGTTGTGAATTTATAGAAGTCTTGTGAATTTCCTATCATGTGGTTCCCAATGAGAGTCTTATGATTTACAAAGGCATAATACTGGCACATGGACATGCACTAGTAGAAAGAACAGAAAGGGATAGATATAAATGTTATCATCTGACCAATGACTGTCAGACATGAAAATGCACCTGACAAAAGAGACATGCCTTATTAATGTATAAACACAATTATCATCAGGAAAAAATGAACTTGATCAATACCTCTCACACTACAGAGAAACAGTCTAGAGTAAAATATAAGAGGATATCTTCAGTAACTTAGGACCAACAGGTGCAAAATGCTCGATTCATAAAACAAAAGACTGATGAATTAAAGCCTTCTAAACACAGAAACTTATTTGTCAATACAATGTGAGTACAAAAACCACAAACCAAAAGCTATGCACTTAAGAAAAGTTTTGTAATACATAGAATATGACAAGTTCTCTGTCTTACACCAAACAGAGGAGAACTTGAATTGGAAAGAATGAAACAAGGCAAAAGAACAAAAACAAAACCAATAAAACATCTGAACAAACATTACACAAAAGAATACATTCCTGTGTCCAATAACCACAGGCAAATGAAATCAACATATTCATCATCAAGGGAAAGCAAATTAAAATCATTGTGAGATGCCAGTATATTCACATGATATGTCTAAAGTTACACAGCTAGTCCTGGCAAAAATGTGAAGCAAATATCATGGTCTTTAAGAGGATGGTGCAATAACTTAAAAAACTGACATATTCATAATAATCTAACACCTAGCAATTCTACATTTAAATAAAAATGAAAAAGAGAGTGGCTAAAATATAGTAAGTTCATGGTGGAATACTATATAGCAACATAAATCAATGGGGCACAGTTAAGTACAGCAACATAGAAAACTCTCAGACAGCATACTGAGTAAAAGCATCTAGACACTGAAGAGTACAGTATATATAATTTGATTCCGATGAGATGCAAACCAAACAGAACTAAGACATGATAACAGAAAGTAGAAGAGTGGTTGCTTTTAGTACTTGTGCTGAGCAATGGGTGGCAGCCCCAGGAATGGGCAGGAACAACATGAGGAAGCCATACTGAGTTCCAACAATGTCCAGTAGCTAATAATTAATAGTGCATAAGTATACATGCTAATTTGTCAATATATAAACTTAGAGTTTATAAGTTATATGAAAGTTTAATTGAAATTACTTATTGAATTTTTGTAAATGTAATGATACATTTTAAACAAAATTTATATGATATTTTAAACAAAATTAACTTTGGTTATATATACTCTTTTACATGTCCATACCAATTTTAAAAAAAATCTTCAATGTTTGCAAATCCTGCCATTATTTGGAGTTGCATATTCAATATATGCAGTCAACGTGGTCAGAATTATCATCTTTCCAGTCTTCAAGCTAGGAAGACGATGTCTAGAGTCACCTTTAGGCTTTTTTAATGTTATGTAATTATCAAATGTAGGGACACAACTACTCTATACTTTATTCCCTGATATTTGATATTATGATGTTATTTTTAAATTTTTACATCTTGGAATAAATTTATTCACATTACTTTGTGACTGATGAACTGACTTATCAATACTAAAGGATAATTAATTAAATTAATAATTTACATTCTCATAGTAGATTAAGAACAATATCAAGAATAGATTCAATCAAGTGTACAAATTATCAAAGGCCATAAAGAGTATGACAGAGTTATGAGGAATAAGGAAATAAATCATTATTAATAAGGCCAGATAAGATTGCAAACCTTTTACCTCTATAAAGAATATGGTCACAGGAAATGTACATATTCCCTAGATTCATATATATTAATGTCAGGACTAAATCAAATCTGTTTTCAATTTAAAACTATGACCAAGTATAAAGATATCTACTCAAAGAAAGAATAGGTCATCTCTAAAAGGGACCATTGAATTAGACACCTGTTGGTACTAAAATTTAATGACAGTTATTATATGCAAGGCACTCTATAGAGGTTTTTACATATTAATTGATTTTCAGCATCATCTATACATGATTACTTTGTTTTAATCAAGAGATAATTGAGCTTGGAAATGTTTCTCAATGTAACAGGGTTCTGAGTAGTAGGAAAGTCACAAAAAGCAGTGTTATCCAACTCTCTGATTTCATGTTTAAATAAAAAAAAATCTCTGTATATATTTTCAACCAAAGAGAAAATAGTATGTGCTAATCAGCTATATTTTTGAAAACTATCCCATTTTACTTATCTGTTGCATGCGTGTGCATGTACTTGCATGGCTTGGATTGGTCTATTTCACCCTATGGGTTCCAAAGATCAAATTCAGGTCATCTGGCTTAATGGCCAGTTCCTTAACCTACTGAACCATCTTATATTCCAGGCCCTCATCACATAGATTTTTGAGAAAGATATGAACAGGAGTTGAGAGCAAGTTTCAGCATTCTAAATGAAGGTAGCATCTAATACAACACTGGAAAATGTCATATTTAGTTTCGATATCCAAAGGCCATTTCTGTTTCCAATGTCTGCATCATTTTCAGACAATCTGTCTATTTAAATGAAAAAATTCCTTAGCATACAAATATTATTATAACACTGTTAAATATAAAATTCAAATGTTTTATGAAAGCTTCACACAGTGAGGTATGCCTGAGAAAGCACATGGGCTATCAAATGTTAATAGAGATTTAGGTATTGAGATTGGAGGATAGCTTTGTTTTCTTCCTTCTTTGTTTTGTTTGTTTATTTTGGTAGGATCTCATTAATTAGCTTCTACTGCCCTGGAGCCTCAGTCTCCCTCCTGCACCTGCCTAGCAACGTTGGGATTATAGACATGCATGTCCACATCTGGCTTAGCCACTGCCATCTAAAACTCGGCTTCCGCCTTGAGCCCTCTCTGCATTTGCTGTTATTCTCACGTTATCAGAGGACAGAAATGGGATGAGTGTGTTTGTGTACATAATGACTGCTGAAATGTGTGGATGAGGGAATGTGTGCATATGCTCTGCCAGAAAGGGTAACACATGGTCCAGGGATGACATTTCTAGGACAAGAGAATTGTAACCTTAGTGCCCAACTGCCTTCTGGAAGACTTTGAATACAAAAGAGGTTCACTGTGGATTTTTGACTAGAGTCCAATTCAATAGATGGTTGCATTTCTCAAATGTGCATTTGTAGTCGTATATATCTGTTTGTTTATTCTGTAATGCTATTGGGATTTCCAGGATTTAAACTCTTAACACTTCTTAAGTGTAATTTGCCAAGGCTATTTATATATTCTCTTTCATGTACACCAACAAATTGGGCTCAGAAACCCAAGGCAAGGGTATTTTCTATGTCCTAACCCTTAAAGTTAATGACTTCTAATTAGCCCAGCAAGAAGCTAATGACTTGTAATCACTTGCCAATTGATTCTGAATGTTTTCTTCATAAATTTAGTCTAGGTGAACTGGGGAGGGTTTGATGGAGTACATGCAGAGGAAGACCAGGGACTGAAATGCCAGGACAATGTGGAGGTGTCCATTTGGGACAATTCCCTGTTTAAAATGTGTGAATAGCATTGTCCTAGTTTGGTTCCTGTTGCTGGGGTAAAATATTCTGACCAAATTCAACTTGGGGAGATAAAGGCTTATTTGGCTTACAGACTAAAGTCCATCATCATGGGAAGTCAAAACCAAAACCTGGAGACAAAAACTGAAACAGAGACAGTGGATGTCAACTGCTTACTGATTGTTCTCACTTGATTAACTTCCTTTCAGATACAGCCTTGGCCGAACTGCCAAGGGTGGTACTACACAGTGGGTGTGGTGGTTTGAAAGAAAATGGCCCCCAAAGGAAGTCGCACTATTGGGAGGTGTGGTCTTGTTGGAGGAAGTGTGTCACCATGGGAGCGGGCTTTGAAGTCTCAATTTCTCAAGCTTCCTTCAGTGTGACAGTCAATTAACTTCCTGTTGCCTGAAAGATGTAGCACTCTCAGCTCCAGCACCACATCTGCCTACAAGCTCCCATGCTCCCCTTCATGATCCTAATGGACTGAACATGGGAAACAGTAAGCGAGCCACCCTCAATTAAATATTTTCTTTATAAGAGTTGCCATGATCATGGTGTCTCTTCACAGCAATAGAAGCCCTAACTAACACAGTGGACTAGTGGGCCTACATCAACTAACACTCAAGAAAATGTCCCCCAGACATGTCCACAAGACAATTTGATGGAGACAGTTTCTTAAGTTGAGGTTCCCTCTTCCTTGGTATGTCAACTTGATGAATGAGATTAGTCATCAAAGGTAGTGAAAGTAACGATAAAAGGATTGGGGATTTTATAATGAAAATTGTTAGCCAATGACAGGGAAATAACCTTGGTGCTCATCATCTGCACCGACTCTAACAGAACTCAACAGAAGAGTCAGCACGCAAAATTATATATCAAGCGATTGATCTGGCCAGACACTTCATTTACAGTTGTATTTATTTTACCTGACTATGGTTGTCCTATTAGAAGAAAGACATGTATGATTATAAATCAAGCAAGCATTTATCAAGAATTGCACTTGAACTAGCATTGAGAGACGGTAACTAATCACAAAACCTTCTCTCTAGAGGACTGCAATTTGCAGCTGAGTTTATTCTGCGCCAGATTAAAAGACAATCACCTATGGTAAAGAGCTAAACAACCAAAGAATACTCCACAATGGTGCTAAGAGTTATTTACAGCCTAGCTCTCTCAGAGCCTTCATATGACAAATACATGTATTTCTTTCTCTCATAATATCTGCCATGTACTGATGGGAGGACATGCAAAGATGACCAGCCACACTAGTGGAAGCCCATGAACTGTGGGCTGGTGGCTGTAGAGCCCCTATGGGACTGGACTAGGCCCTCTGGATATGGAAGACAGTTGTTTGGCTCGAACTATTTGGGAGCAACCAGGCAGGGAGATTGGGATCTGTCTCTGGTGCATGGGCAGGCTTCTGGGAATCCAGTGCCTGTGGTGTGATGCCTTGTGCAGTCTTGGTGCAGTGGGAAGGGGCTTGGACCTGCCTAGGCTCAGTGTGCCAGGCTCTGCTGACTCCCCATGGGAGGGAGACCTTGATTTGGGGGATGTGGAAATGTGGGGTAGCTTGGGAGAGAGTGCTGGGGGTGGGGGAAGGGAGGAGGTAGGATCTGTGGATAGTATGTGGAGTGAGTAGAAAATTTCTTAATAAAGAAAAATTTCTAAAAAATCTGCCATGTACAAGCTGCATTGCTTTCAGAGACTGAGAAGTCAGTCTCACTTTGAGGAAGATTTGACAGAGAATGGCAAAGGCTAATTTTACTAGAATTGTATCCAATGTTCTTGGCTCTAAAATCCAGAGGATTTTCAAAAACAGTTTGTATAAACTTCAGCCATGGAATAGCTTGAGAATTTTACCACTACTTAAAAGCATTATACACTAAAAAGACTGATTTCTGAAAAGCAACTGTAGAAGAGTGATAAACAACTAAAAAAAATTCCATTGTTACTTATGAAAATACACAAAATGTCTGGTGTTATGAAACATCGTATATACTTGCATTTCAAAGTTAGTTATATATATTTCCCATGGGTATGGGGCCATCCTCTGGAGTATGGTCGACCTACCAGAGGCCATATCCGTAAAGAAAGCTGATTATCCTTCCCTCAGCTGCCATCACTGTCAATATCACTTTAGTTAGGAGTGAGAGCTCATAAGCTTCTCCCCCTTCCCATGCCAGAATGTTGACTGGCTTGATCTTATGGAAGTCTTGTGCATATAACTGCTGGTGTCATGAGATCATGGGTGCAGTGATCCTGTCATTTTCCAAAGACAGTATTTCAATCTTCTCTGATGTCTGCCTTCTACAGTCTTTTTACCAAACTTGTCTGCAATGATCCCAGAGCCTTGGGAGAAGGGTGATAAATATGTCATACCTGTAGGTGAGCAGCCCATTAACACGCATTCTCTGTATTTTGACCAGTTGCAATCTTCTGCATTAGCCATCATCCATCATAGAAAGAAACTTCTTTGATGAGGTCTAATTACTGTACTATTCTATGGGCAATAAGAATATGGAGGGCAATTTGATACTATGTCCATTTAGCAGAACAATAGTAGTAAATTCATCTCTGGAGTTTGTAAGTGCACAATCACTGTTTCTTGGTCAGACTTACAGTATTAGATAAGTGTTTTCCTGAGAAGTAGACCTTAACCCCAACCAGAAAGTGAACCCTGTATTAGTCGGGGTTTCCTAGAGTAACAGAACTTATAGAATGAATATCTCTCTCTATATATAGAAAGATCATTTATTAGAATTACTTACAGGCTGTGGTCTAGCTAATCCAATAATGGCTGCCTGTGAACAGAAGGCAAGAAGGTCCAAGAATCCAGTAGTTGTTCAATCTGTGTGTCTCATGAACTCTTCAGCATAGTCTGGAATCATGAAGAAGTAGGCTCTAATGCCAGTGAAGGTATGGACTTGCTAGCAAGCAGAGAGCAAGCAAACAAAGAACAAAAGCATCCTTCTTCCCTATCCTTATATAAGCTTTCAGCAGAGGGCATGGCTCAGATGAAGGGTGGGTTTTCCCAGCTCAAAAGATCAGCATTAAAGGCCTGTCTTCCTACCTCAAAGTCCTGGACTAGAAGTGGATCTTCCTACTTCAAATTAAACAAAACTCTGTCAAAGGTGTGCCCTCCATTTTGTGGTTTTACTTAATTCCAGATGTAGTCAAATTGAGAACCACAAAGAACCATCACACTCCCATAACATTTATACTACTGTCACACCCATAGTAGGACCCTGGTTGCAAAGAATCAAGGTGTTGCTTAACCAGGAATGCTAGATTTTTTTCCTGAGTGAAAAGGGACAGTCACCAACAATCTTACCCAGCTATGAACTCTGTGGATTAAAATAATAGAATAATAAATAATAAAAATTTTGTTTTAAAATCTAATAAAACAAAAGCTTAAATGTTTCAGACACTATCTTTTTTTTTCTCCTTATAACTAGAGAGCAGTTTGGACCTATCATATTTTCCTAACAGACTTACACCAGTTCAGAGTTACCAGCAACATGGGTATTCACCGAGCAATAGCCTGTGCTGCCTACAAACACTGTTAATAGCTAATTCTCCCCAGTCTTGTAGAAGAGTCACACACAGACCATTTCAATTTTATTTAACATTCTTCCTTTTAAGTGTCTGCCAAAATATCCTAATTAAGAGCTATGGGATGAAAAGTGATCAAATTAGGAGAGTAAAGAAAAAATCAGGCATATTGTTTGTGCAGAAACACACCATACTGGCTTGTTCTTTTCCTCAGGGGGGAACCTTGAAATGAATTCACAGCCCAGAGTCTGGGTTCCATTCTCACATCGGTATGTACAACCCCAGGCAAGACTTTGGTTGCCCTATTTTTCCATTATATGTGAGAAGACCTGTGCGTGTGTGTGTGTGTGTGTGTGTGTGTGTGTGTGTGTGTGTGTACTTGAATGTGAATGGGCAAATATCTAGAAAAAGCTGTTTGTTTAACTTTAGTTTTAGGGGATATTCCCCTAATTCTCTGTTATGTGATTTGGCAGTTCATTGATCCCAATAATTCACACTTACATATCTAGGTGAGTATGTACATACATGTGTGTGTGTGTATGTGTGTGTCTGTGTGTGTCTGTGTGTGTCTGTGTCTGTGTGTGAATGGATATATACATATATATGTAATGTAATGTGTGCAGAATTATATGATATAGTATAATGAAGCTTATGCAAATACATAAACCGCTAAAAATGAACAATGCTTTGTAATCAGCCCATTCTTCTGTGTACTTTTTATAAGTATGGGGGCCAGTCTGACAATACTTGGATTACGAATCAGAAATGTCTATTCTGAAAGATTCATGGGGCTTTTTCTAAGGATAGAAATGAAATGATCATTTGGCACAATACTGGTAGTCAGGCACCAAACAAGCTCAGCTATGTTCCTTACAAAACAAAGATTCAACCAGGACAGGTTTTTGCTATTTGAAAACAGAGGCTGATTTTTCTTCTGCTTTTCCTTCTCAGTCACCAAAGCCACTTTTTGTGATGTTGCTCACTCTGTAATGACTCTCTGCCCCACTGAACCCAAGACATCTTGTTTTGGAAATGGGAGTAAATTCAACTCTAACTTTTACTTGGGTCTATAAAACGCTATGTGTTATCCCCACAGATAAATTCAGACAGAGGTCAATTGTTCTTTTTTCTGAACTACAGAACACTCTGAGGAAAATTAATAAGAATATAAGCAAAGTACACTGATATATATATGTCATGCACACATATATATTTATGCATTCATATACCCAAAATGTTACAATTAAATCCACTGTTTTGTACACTAACTAAACATACACTTTACAGAGATCTTCCTCAGAAAAGAGAAGATGCACATCCTATTATCTTGGAAAAATTATTTACATAATGAACTCCTCTACCAACATGGGAAATGTAGAGGGTAGTAAGTCAAAGGTACAGGGTCTTTGCTTGTTACTAGACTCTGTAAGTTAAAGTTTAATCTAGTAGATTTTTTTCCCCTCATTTTTCATTATTGATGGTTCAGCTCAGACCATCTACTGGGAACAGCCATTCCTCACGGTTCCATCTGATAGGGTGAGCCAACCTTGTCTTTTCATATTATGGCATTTAGCTTCTACTGCACTGGGATCTTTATTTATTGTTCTTTTGTTAACTGTCTGTTTTCTCCATTATCCTCTAAGCGGTGTGAGGCTGAGCACCTTCCTCTCTGCCTCACGGCTAGGTTTGTAGTACTGGGATATTGCCTGCTGCATAGAATATTCTCATGAATATCCAATCACTGAAGGAATAAGTGAGTAAGTGAGATGTTCATTTTCTTATTGCGTAGAAAAGGATCCAATAGAAGGAAATGGGGTATCAGTTACAAACCAAGACCAAAACTAATTTCACCTGATAGTGCTTATAGTCTATTGGACAATGATTATTGAGCACTTGAATTTTCAGACTTCAGGATGTTGATCTCCCTGAAATTTTATGTCTAAGAGCCACCCAAGAGAAGTATAGAGGACATTTAAAGAGGACTACATAAATAATAACAGCAAGTAGAAAGTGTATTGAGAAATGAATCAAAAATTCTAAGTTCCCTTAAGTAAAAACTGACTCAAAGTGATTTCCTACATAGCTGAATCAGAATCATTTCAATATTTTAACAATTATAGATTCAGACATACTGGTTTTGACAACTTTAAAATCTGCTAAAACAGCATTTATATATTAAATAAATATCTAGTCGGGCGGTGGTGGTGCACGCCTTTAATCCCAGCACTCGGGAGGCAGAGGCAGGCGAATCTCTGTGAGTTCGAGGCCAGCCTGGGCTACCAGGTGAGTCCCAGGAAAGGCACAAAGCTACACAGAGAAACCCTGTCTCGAAAAACCAAAAAATAAATAAAATAAAATAAAATAAATAAATAAATAAATAAATAAATATCTATAATATATACCTGAGATACCTGAGTGGTAGGACAAGGAAAATCAGGAGTTCATGGCCATCTTCAACTACACATCAGGTTTGAGGCCAGGTTAAGCTACATGAACCCTATTAAAATAGTTCACAGTGTGATTCCCTCATAGTTCATTCATGGACAACCAATCAAACAATGCAGCACAACATAGCAGGAGTGTCTAGAGCAATATCTGTGTTAAGAACTGCTGTGTTAATTTCATTTTGAATTCTCATTCAATGGAAATATTTTTTAAAAAATTATTTTATCTTCCTTATAACCAGAGTGTAAGTTGTGTTATTCTCAAAAACTCTTGTTATGACTGATCCTTCTGTTATGAGAAGTCAGGCTGTGGTTGGTGTATGCCTTTGATCATAGCACTCAGGAAGCAGAGATAGGTGGATCTCTATGAGTTCAAGGCCAGCCTGGTCTACAAATTGAGTTTTAGGGCAGCCAGAGCTACACAGAGAAACCCTGTCTCAAACAAAAAAATAAATAAATAAAAATGGAAAACAAAACAAACATCAAAAAATACGATAAGTTATCATACAGGTTGGAAACACAATACATAAAAACAAAATAATTGGAAGGTTTTTTATCAAACCATAGTTCACCAATAATTATCAAAGTGTTTCTTTCCCCCCCCCACACATTTTAATATAAAATCTACAATAAATATCAGAACTTTTGATACTAGCTGCAAACTCAAAGCTTCCCCACTTCAGAGGTACCCTGTTGCTTCCTAGTACAGAAAGACACCATGGGAACTCACCGTGTGCCATGCTGGAAAAAGGAGCAGAAAATGATGAATTTTATTTATAAATTGTTTGATTTTGCTATTTGGGAAATTTTTCATTTTTATCTTAAACTACAATGAGGAAGATATTCAATTCCCTCTAAATTCTGTTATGGGGGGGGGGAGTTAACAATAGCCAGGTGATGGTGGTACACATCTTTAATCTCAGCACTCAGGAGGCAGAGGCAGGTGAATCTCTGAGTCTGAGGCCAGCTTGGCCTACAGAGTGAGTTCCAGGACAGCCAGGGCTACTCAGAGAAACCCTGGCTTGAGTGGTTGGGAGAAAGGTAAACTAGGATAAAGAAATTTTAGAAACAGACTTGTTTTCTAAATTTAAGTATTTGATTTTCTTTGTAGAGGAGCCATTGTCACTCTCTTTAACGTGATATACTTTAAGAGAGACATCTGAGAAAGCTAATCCTGAAACTCTCACGCAACTAGGCTAGAATTTTCTAATTCATACTAAAGCTTTGCTAATAAATACACACGTAGGCATAGCTGAAGTTTGGCGGAGAGAGTTAATCTGTTTAGATAATAAATGCCAATTTGCTAGAAATCAATAACAGAAATTGTGAAGTAAATAGAAAAATTGCTAAGGGAACATGAATACCGCGTATGAATCTGGAACGAGCCAGGTGAAGTGATACTTCCAGAGATTCATTGTTATTTTTATTTATGTGTGTCTGTGTGAGTGGGCACCATGTGTGGATGCTCGCCAAGGACAGAAGAAGGTATCAGATCTCCTGGAGCTGGAGTTACAAGTAGTTTCCAGTCACCCAATGTGGGTGCTGGGCACAAAACCCTGCCCCTCAGGAAAAGCAGTATGTGTTCATGACCACAGAGAAGGCCGTGGACAAAATGAGTGTAAGTATGAAAGACAGAAAGATAGTATTATCTGAGAGCATCTAACAGAATTTTTTTCATTGCTTTAATGTTTTTATTTTTAGTTTAAATAGCTTTGAACTCAAACTACTTCTATTTTCTAAATTCTTGTATATGTTTTTTTTCAGAATCACTGCAAGAAATAAACTTACTCTTTTCCTCATGGAATTCTGTTAAGGACATAGTTGTTTGACTGTCTGAATGTGGCTTATTTTGTTTCAAAATAAATCTGGAAATATTATTGTAGGTCAGCATCTCATGACACACTGACCATAATTCCAGAAATATGAAATATATTATTACCTTCAAATAAAAAACATTGGTAACATTTTTGGAAATCAGGCTCTATGGCAGATTAATATGCATTCTGTGAAAAAAAATAGGTTAAAGGAAATAGTATTCTTTAATCTTATATTTATTTTATATTAATTTTAGATTTCCCATCTATCAAGTTAAAGTCAAGATCACTCTTCTCTTTTACATTAATTTTTAAATCAAAGTAAAGTTACATCATTTCTCCTTTTTCATTTTCTCCCTGTAGCCCTTCCCACTCCACCTTGCCTTCTCAAATTTGTGGCCTCATTTTCTTTGTTCTTGTTGCGTACATATAAAGTGTGTGTGGTGGTTTTAAAGAAAGTGGCCCCTAAATGGAGTGGCATTATTAAAAGTTGTGAATTTGTTAGAGGAGGTGGAGGGAGTGTGCCACTTTGGGGGTAAGCTTTGAGGTCTCCTTTGCTCAATCTACACTCAGTGTAGTAGACAGTCTACTTCCTGTTGCCTGTAGATCAAGATGTAGAACTCTCAGCTCTTTCTCCAGCCTGCATGCCATATCTGCCTTCATGCCACCATGTCCCACCATGATGATAATGGATTAATCCTCTCAAACTGTAAGCCACCTCAGTTAAATGCTTTCCTTTATAAGAGTTGACATGGTCATGGTGTCTCTTCTGAGTAATAAAAACCCTAACTAAGACAATGAATAAATACATGAATATAACTGATGATTCTGTTTGGCATTGCTTATATGCATAGGTCTTTGGGTCTTTGTATCACCATGATACAAAGATGAATAAAAACAATTAATAGTAGAATTAATACTCCTCTAGAACAAGAAAGAAACATGATGATGATGATAAAAACACAAACTAAGCTGTGCAGAAACCAGTCAACCATTTACACTGTTGATGGGAGCCTAACATGGGGCTGTCAGCTTGGAAAAATTGTATTTCTCTAAAGTATTAAACACAAAATTATCATATCATCCAGAAATCCCATGCCTTGAATTTAACCTCAGAATAATAAAGACATATCCACACAAGAATTGCACAAGAACATTGTAGCTGCCTTGTTCAGAATATCCCTAACATAGAACTAGCCCAATAACTATCTGCTGATAAATATAAAAACAAAATATGTTACTGTCATAGAACAAGAGGATGTTCTAAATGATTGAGTAGTGAAAAGCTACCATTTTGATGAAGGAAGAGAAGTGGGGTGATAGAGAATCTTAAGAAACAAAACTTAAAGGTAAAAAGTGAAGCAAGAGTAGGAAAGAAGTGTAGGTGCATCCACAGGATGGCTAAAACTCAAAAACCTTCTAAGTGAAAAATGTCAGCATCAGAAGACCAGTTATTACTTTCCTGTTTCTATGAAATGTCCATTATGGGCAAGGGTATAATGGATAACACAGAGTAGTAGTTTCCTTGATTTGAGGACAGAGAGGTAGATAGAGATGGGCCAAGGGGCAGGGAATCCATCCCTGGTGCCCACAATCATCTACAGATAGAAGCATTCTAAGGAGAAAAGCCAACAAAATATCACCCAGCTAAAATTCTTGTGACCTTCGATGGCGACCTGCCTAGTTCAATAGTGGTACAGATGTTATGGCAATAATCAACTACTTTTTGCTTCTGTTTAAGGCCTCCTCCATGAGATGGAACCCATATATAGCACTGCTAAAATGGCCAGGAAACTGAAACTAGATAGGGTCTGGGCTCTAAGGGAAACCCTACTGCTATTATTCTGCTAAAGGAACATAGCAATAAAATAACACCTATTAACATATTGTTATGTCTGTAGACCAATGCATTGTTCAATTCTCATTAGAGAAACCATGTAGTAGATGGTACTTAACAAAGACACACACCAAGGAAAAATGTGCAGAGATGAGAGATTATTGAGGGCTCACTTGCAAATGGGGTGTCTTTCTCAAACCCTCCCTTCAAGGGATCTATGCAGAAAAGGAGGTGGAAGTGTTGTAAAAGCCAGAGGTGGTAGATGACTCCATAGAAACAGCATTTTCCAGGTACAAGAGGACTGTGACATGTACGAACTCACAGAGACTATAACAGCATGCACAAGTTCAAACCAGACAAAACCACAGCATGGAGAAGAGAGGATAAATACAAATTTCCACCCCTTAACAAGAAGCTATTTGCAACTCATACCTACTAAAACACTAGATGATGGGTAATGTCATAAAATAACAACAAAAATTGAGTAGTCCTAAAGGATGCTAAAAAGAATAATTGGTGACATGGTAAGGTGAGGACAGACTATATGAGTATCCCTAGAAATAAAACTTTTGAGCTGAATTTTGATAAATGAAAGTTCTCTAAGTTCACAAATCATGTTAGGCAGAGAGGAGAGGTATGAACATAGAAAATATAATGCCTTAAGGGTCACACAATTACTTAGAGAAATGTCTTTTTATGAAAAAAATGTGGTGGTAGAATGCAAGTTCAAAAGTCTCCAAAAACAGGTAGAAACCAACATCATAAATGCCTTGCAGCCAACACTAACGAATTATACATTTCCTTGTAGATGACAGAAAGCTATTAGAAGTTTTTAAAGAGAGTTGGAAAAAATCATTTTTATGGTTTACAAATAAAATTTAGCTTCTTCAGATAAGATTTGTATGTCTGACAAAAATTGTCCAGGAAATCTAGGAATTAGTGAAACACTGGTTTGATTTCCTAGCAATCTGTTTTTTCAGTTAACAAACAAAATTCTTCTATTTTCTGGGAAATATTACTTTTAGCATCATGGCTGTGGAGGGAGCCAACATGTACTGTAAATATATGGGGCTGACATAAAAATGTCCTTGAATCAAGTTAGGTCAATTGCAGTATATCGTTGTGCTATCAAAAGTCTTTGGCCGCAGCCGGGCTGTGGTGGCACATGCCTTTAATCTCAGCACTCAGGAGGCAGAGGCAGGTGGATCTCTGTGAGTTTGAGGCCAGCCTGGTCTCCAAAGAGAGTTCCAGGAAAGGCACAAAGCTACACAGAGAAACCCATCTTGAAAAACCAAGAGAAAAAAAAAAGTCTTTGGCCCTTTATCAATTATTTTTTCTTTCTGTAATTGGGACTAACAAATGATAGCTCCCTCCTTTGACATGATTAGAAATAATAAGAAAAAGATGATTTTGCCCCAAACATACTGTGCCTTTAAGGTCAACTTGATAGAGGATATTTGCTTTAGAAAAATCATAGAAGGGCTCTCAGGAACAGCTCAATAGATAAAAGCACTTGCCACACAAGTCTGATGACCAGAGTTCAAATCTCCAGAATCCACAGAAAAAGGCAGATGTGGCAATCCACATCTGTAATGCCAGGGTCCCTGGCCTGCTGTAAGGAGAAGGGAAGTGGATGCGGAGGCAATAAGTAGAAGATTCGCCCTGATGCTCCCTGCCTCAAACAAAGTAGAAGGTGGTAACTGACTCCCAAAAGTTGATGAACTTACACTCATTGCAGCATATGCGTGCCCGCACTTACACTTATACACATACCCTGTAAATAAAAACATATTAACGCCCCCCCCCCAAAAAAAAAAAAAACAACAAAGGGAAATTAACCACAGAAAAAAAGGCTAGAGAGTAAAAAAACCAAAGCCATCCTGATGGAATTCAAGAAACAGCTCTGGAAGTCTTTCAGGACACACCCTCGCACTGTGCCATTTGCTTACATGCAATGCAGATTTATTTCACTTATAGCATTTCTAACATTTCTAACAGGGGTAGAGTTAGCCAGTTTTAGCAGACAAAAGGAGATACTTTCTGACTTATTTGGTACATCTATTATTATCAGCCATCTAAAATTCATGGCTTTAGTCGCAGGGACTGGTAGTGCACACCTTTAAATTCCAGCACCCAGGAGGCAGAGGCAGGCAGATCTCTATGAGTTCAAGGCCAGCCTGGTCTACAGGGTGAGTTCCAGGACAAACAGAGCTACATAATGAGACCCTATCTTTGCAAAATTAATTAATTAACTAGTTAGTTAATTAATTAATTAATTGTAAAAGTAAAAAGCAAAATCCATGGCTTTTGGGCTCGCTGGAACTGGGGAAGTCAAAACAATGTCCATGTACAGCAGGAAAGGAGACCCATAGAGAAGAAATGGAAGAGGGTGCTTGCTCCCTTAGTGAATTCTCATCATTTCCTGACCAATAAACAATGATATGGTGAAAAGACGTACTGACTTTTGTAAGCCATTTGCAGTTAGCAATGTAGAACATAGACAGCAAAGATCTAGCATATGTGCACCAACTCTCCTTGGATACACTTGGCAGCCATAGCCAGCTGACTATAAACCTGTTTCTCCTACCCTGGACTATCTGAGAATTCTTCCTAAACAATCTCTTAGGAAATCACTGGCAACTAAGTTGAGTTTGTGTGGAACATAAAGTCTGCCTGCCAAACCTGGGTTAGGAAAGTAATTATCTTAACTGAGAAAATCCTTCCAGCTTCTTTTCTATTTTATGTAAAATTCCACTACAAGTTCAATATGAAAAGAATTCTCCCTCTCTGTCTCTGTCTCACTCTCTCTCTCCCTGTCAGCCTCTCTGTCTCTGTCTCTCTGTCTCACTGTTTCTTTCTGTCTCTCTGTCTCTGTCTCTCTGTCTATGTCTCTGTCTCTCTGTCTCTCTCTCTCTCTCTCTCTCTCTCTCTCTCTCTCTCTCTCTCTCTCTCTCTCTCTCTCTCTGTGTGTGTGTGTATTCATGTCTGTGTCCTGTGCATTGACCAGAGGTTGACACTTGTCTTGGTCAGTCACTCAATCACTCTCCATTTTATTTTTCTGCATAGGTCTTTCAATAAGCCTGGTGCTTGCTGATTTTGTTCAACAGGCTGTCCAACAATGGCCAGGACTCTTCCCAAATTCCAGAATTGAGGTTACAGGCATGCACTGCTCTCCCCAGAGTTTTATACAGGTTCTGAGAGATCAGAACTCAGGTCTTTAAGCTCGCATAGCAAATGTGTTATCCACTGAACTGTCTCTCCAAGCCCAGAAAATTTTAACCATGTATGTCATACTATCGCTTTAACTGAGGAGTCGCTTTGTCCCATGTATACTCATTTTAATCCTTTACTGCAAACATTGGATAAATGGATTTCCTTCTGGCGATAAAGAATTCCAGGCATCTGAGAACAAATGGAACAGTTATTTTAGGAAGACCTTTTCCCAGAGCCCTTGTAAGCACACCGTGTGTTTGGGAATAATCCACATTTTTTTCAGAAGTTAGACTGCCAATATTCAATGCACCAATCCTACTCTACACAGAGAATTTCAAAGAAATCCTAATGGGCTTCATTAAAGTATAATTCATAAAGGCAAAGATGGCAAAAAAGCTTATTTTACAAATCAGTTCAGAAGACTAAGACATCATATTTTTATCCCCCCCCCAATATCCCACAGACCTAATGTTGAAGCAATACGTGGTTTTTCTTTTATCTTAGCCAATGTGAAAATCAGCCAGCTGTTTTAAGAATGTATGCTGCTAAATCTTTGCAACAACTGTCAGAAATATGTTCTCTTATAAACACAAACACACACACATACACATACACACAAATATTATTACACACTAAAAAAAGCATTAATTTAATGCATATTCACAATGATAGCAATGTCAAAAGTCAGTGTATATGGAGGCAAAATGCTGTTACTGCCCTCTGTCAATGATGTCAGGAACAAAGGAGAGTTTGGGCTTCTATATTTTATGTTGCCTGGAAGCTAATAAGTTTGTTTGCCAAAGTTTCATGGATTCTGTTAAAAGTCATGAAACTCACAGGTCAGAGATGAAGGACTACTGCTCAACAAAGCCCACAGCCAGACTGCTGGCATCTCCTAGCTGCAGTTCCACAGCATAATTCCCAGAAGATAACTCAAAGAAACATATAGTCAGGGACACTCGCCGCTGTAGCAAGATACAGGAAGGGAATCTTGAACTTGGGAAGCCCATGTATTTTATGCTTGGCAATAAGTTATATTGCCTGCCATTGCTCTAAAGCAGTGGTTCTCAACATTTTCCTAATGCTGTGACCTTTTAAGACAGTTCCTTGTGCTGTGGAGAACCCCGACCATAACATTATCTGTTGCTACTTTATAACTATAATTTTGCTACTGTTCTGAATTGTAATATCTGATTTGCAAGGTGTCTGATATGTGATGCCCATGAAAGGGCCATTGGAACCCTGAAGGGCTTGTGACCCATAGGTTGAGAACAGCTGCTCTAAAGCAATAGTACTTTATATTATTACTAGGCTTTAAGGGAAAAAATTACTGTTTGCCCTGGAGAAAGACTCTACATCTTCCAAAGAAATTTGCTATAAAACAAAACTATATGGGGCACGAGGGGGGGCGGGGATTGCACTGAACCAAAGGATTCAATCCCTGTGCCCACAAGACATCAGGCAGTACACAGACACAGGGAGAATCCGCTGCTCCCAGCAATGGATGACGAATTCTAATTTGTTAGGCAGGACAGATGAGTTCTACAGAGGCAAAATCCGACTAAACTGATAGTCATCGGTCCATTTCATGAAAGACGTTGTCAGCAAGAATTTTCTAAGTATTCTACTGATTGATTACTCTCATGTAACTTTTAGAGAAATACTGTGGACGTGTAAATTGGAAAAGTGACATATTTCAGAAGGAAGTACTTGCCATTTTATTTCTGTCTCATTCCAAGTTAGTAAATACACTGAAAGGAGTTGGGGAACAGTTTCATAGAGGAGCCTCATCCATTTAAATCAATCTCTTCAACACACTGTGGCATAAATTGGATATTGCTTCTTTGTGACAAATGTGTTACAACCATTCAAATTAAAATCTTAAAATTAATCTGTGGGGCCCAGAAACTCAAGCTTTATTTTAGATGAAAATATGCAGTTTAACTAGAATAAATTTCAAATGTTTACACTACAAAATAACAACTCATTCTACATTTTTTAATCTAAATCTATCGTTGAACAGTTCGGTACTGTGAACAAGAATGCAATTTGGCATACACTGTGCTATAGTATTTAGTCAACAAACTGAAGTAACTCTGACACTGTGTCTGTGGCCTGGTCAGGTTCAGAAATGCCATCCCACGTACACTTGAGTTACACAGGATCTCTGCTCGGTTTAGTTCAGGCAATGATCTCACTTCCACACTCATTTCCACCTCTGAATGACTCTCACTTCTCACCCAGGGACTATTGAGCCCTGTATTCCCCGGTAGCTGCAGGGCTGTATTTCTTCTCTGTTACTGCTTTAACGAGGGATATATTTCTAGGTGTGCTCACAGATTTAATATAAATATTTTAAGTTGTATACCAACCATGAATCCAGACTGTTTGATCTGAGACCTTTGCTGGTGAGCTATAGACTAGAGTGAAAATCTTGGGACATATGTGCTCTCAGCTATTATTTATAAAGGCTCCTGTGTTGTCAAACCTTTAAATCTTCCACATGCTAGAAGATTCCTTTGGTTTCTGTGCTCTTAAATTGTCTATTCCTTTATAAATATAAGCTGAAAGAACTATATACTGTTACTATAGAACAATTAAAGACTTTTGTGGAGGCAAAGTAGTGAGCAAGCTAATCCTAAAACATGCTTTTTCCCTCTCTTTCTGTTCTCTTGTTTGTAAACTGTGCTGTATGCCAGAGTTTTCTGCTCACATTAATATTAAACTTGTCATCAGATCACCATACCCTATCCTAACAATTCCCTCATTCTTCAAACCCTACCTATAAATCTTCACCCTGTCCAAATTGGCTCACTTCAAATTATTCCTCTCAAGTGTGGCTTCCTAATCAGCATGTTGCTGCCAGCTCCCCATATGAAGGAAAATCAGCAAGCCGTCAATGCTTTA
The DNA here is from genome assembly GCF_049852395.1 of Peromyscus maniculatus bairdii. NCBI lineage: Eukaryota > Metazoa > Chordata > Mammalia > Rodentia > Cricetidae > Peromyscus > Peromyscus maniculatus. The sequence goes on along the minus strand of NC_134868.1, from coordinate 29,207,976 downwards.
GAGAGAGTTGATGCAATGGCATTTTACACCTTTTATAAGCACACGCAGCATGCAGGCTACTGACCACATTCGCTTTTCTATTCTGTGTTATGCCTGTCTGGGAAACAAGGAACACAGGGAAGGTAAAACTGAATGAACCCAGTTAACAGTGAACTAGTTCATATTTTTTTTCTCAGTGCAAAGCCATAATTACTTTTTTTAAAAAGAAACCCAGAATGAAAGAGATGAAATAGAGCGCTTTCCTCAAGTAATTATGTAATTAAGACAGATGTACACTTCTAAGTGAGTTCAAAATCTTTGTGAAAAGTCTTTTCAATTAAGAGTCATGTATAATAAGCAATGTTTTAACTTTTTAAAAATTTCCATGAGTGCTTATTTTTTTCTCTTAACCTTCAGAGACTTGACTGGCTTATTGGACTACAAAATATTTTCTTTTGCTTATATTTAAATTATAGTTGGCATGGAAATAACCTGCGAAGGCTTGTGACAGAGCTTGAAAACTTTGACTTACCTTATGAGGACACATTATAGCTGCCCCCATGCCTTCACTGAAAATTCTAGGCAACAGCTTGAGCTGTATGAGCACCCTCTTTGTAAGAGCTTGCTGTGAGTTAGTTAAACTTATAAAACCCCACAGTAGCTGTATCTGAACATTCAAAATTAATTACCTTGCTGTGAATATTCTTCAAGAACTGATTTAGATCAGTGTTACCTACACACCAGATTTGTTTCCTTCCTAACACAAGTTAGCCACCATTATGTTCAGACCTCCCTTGGTATTCTTGCCCATAGCCCTAGCCATCCCAGAATGAAGAGGAAATTTGTTTATTTAGGATCCATAGCTGTCATTCAATAAATGCCATCTCAAGAACCAGGAAGCACTCTAACTCACAGTTATTCCTGTGCCTGCCTTGTATTCTCTGGAATCTTGTCCGAAGCCAAAGCACACAGGACAAGGCATCGACTATGGAAACATGCCTATTTTTCAGAAGGGGAGAAAAAAGAAAGGAGATCCAAATGGATTCTTTTGGGAGAGAGGAATGAAAAAGATGGAATGAGAGATGGGGAATGGGCTTTCAGATTTTTATTGACCATTTTAGGCACTTTCCTGAGTTTACTATGAGATTAACTTTAAATAAACACATCGGGGAAAGATTCCAGTGAACACAACATTTTGATCTTGATAGTGAGATCACTAGATTATTTTTTTAATTATGGATAACTTTCACTTTCAAAAGTAAGAGATATGAAAGTATGGGCTTTTCACCTTCCATTTGGCTTGTCCAATATCAGGCAGCTCACACCATCCAATATTTCAGCTCCAAGGGATCCAATACCTACAGTTTTTGCAGGTACCTACCCTCTTATGTACACACCCACAAACAGACTCTGACACATCATTTAAAAAATAAGAAATAAATCTTTTTTAAATAATAAAAAATAGGTATCAAAAGGTTAGGATATTGTTACACATTTTCTTAGTCTTCGCTACCCAACACTAGAAAAATTTCATTGAGAAAATATCTCTTCCTAATCAAGGTCTGCCATAAATACTTCAGCTCATAGCCCATTGCAGAGATCCTGGCATTGTGCCAAATATATATTCCTTTGACTCATGATCCAGTTAGGGATTGCATTCTTGAATAACACTATAGACCAACTGGACCCAGTAGACAGATACAGGACATTCCATCCAACAACAGCAGAACTTACTCATTCACCTCAAGGACACAGAGAACCTTTTCCAGGATAGACTGTATTTGAGGGCTCAAAACAGGGCTTTGCAATTCAAAAATGTTAAAAATCATATCTACCATCCATTTTAACTATAATAGCATAAAACTAGAAGTCAATAATAGGAAGTCTGGAGAAACTAAGTAAATAAAAAAATATGAAATAAAGAGAAGAATTAAAAGAATAAAAGAAAACTAAATGTAATTACAAAGAAGAAAATGAACACATAACATAGGACAATATGCGGAATATAGTAAAAATAGTTCCAGGAGAGCTGCCTTTATCTGCCTCTGTCTAGAGGAAGGTTATCTGAGTAACTGCTAATATTAGACATCAAAGAAATGCAAAAGAACATACAACGCTAAAATTCAACAAAAAGAAAAGACAAGTTAGAGTGGAGTGGGAGAAATGTAGACCAGAAACACAACAGAAAATAATAATAAAACCGAGGGCTCAAATTGTTGGCACTCACCAAGGTTTCCTAGTGGCTTTACCCAGCAGGTCTGCATAAGAGGATGATTGGACCTTGGGCCTGAGTACCAGGTGTTTGTAAGTGTCTACACTTGGCTGTAACTATCAAGGGGGAAGTCTTTTGCCCCAACCCTTGGCATTGTTATAAACAGCCCTTTGGAATAAAGTTCTGGGTCAGTGGATAAGGATCCAGGCCTACCTGAGGCTATCCTGCGTTTCTCTGTTTTTCTCCCCTCTCTATTTCTAACTAAGTCTTTTATCCCTCATTCCTCAAGAGACCCTGGGGTAAATAAATGTGGGAGCTGGTCTCCCACATTCAATTTTTGAAAATAATAGTAACAACGACTTGAAAAACCGTTTTCTAGACCACAAAAGAAAGAGAAGATTCAGGCAGTGAAATCACAGGAGGAATTATAGCAAAGAAAAAAGAATACAGAGGAGGAACTAAGTCAAATAATTCAGAAGGAAAAAAACTGTGTTTCTAGAGACATGTGATCTTTCAAAACAGAATTATGAAGAAATAGAAGGTATGAGCAGACCAAAAGAAGATTGAGTTAGTAATGAAAAACTTCTGAGCAGTGAGCATCTCAGCTGAGGACTTGATTGCCTCAGTCTCTAATTCCATAAAACATTTGTTTAAAAAAAAAAATCAATCCTTCCACCCTTTCAGAAGTAAAAACTTTAAAAGGAAGAACCCTTCCAATTTAGTTTTTCAGGCTATCAGTATTCTGATTCTAAAACCAGAGAAGGATGCTCCAGGAAAAGAAAATGACTGCACAATAGCCCTCATAAACAGAAACATAATTCTAAAATGGAATAGCAAACTGAATTCAGCCCCACATTAAAAGGATCACTCATTATAACAGAGTTGGGTTTATACCAGAGATGCAACAATGTTTCAACACACAAAGACCGATAAATGAGATTACACATTAGCAGAATGTAGACAGAGTCCCGTGAATATTTCAACAGATGCAAGAAAAACATTGAGAAACCTTTATATCTTTTCATGATAAAAAAAAAAAGTATTCTCAGCAAAGTAGCTGTAGAAGGAATGTGCAATACAATAAAAGCCACAGGAAACAACACTACAGGTAACATCAAACTCAGCAGTGGATGGCTGAACACTTTTCCTCTAAGATCAGGAACAAAGACACCATTCCATCACTCCTATTCGACAGAGTGCTAGAAGTTCTGTCTGGAGAAATTGGAAAAGAGAAAGCCGTAAAAGTCATACAAATCGATATGTTCTCTTTGTTCCCAGACTATGAGTATGTGTTTACAATTCCTGTCTTTGGCTTACTGTTGCTGTAATAAAACATGGCAACCAAAACCAACTTGAGGAGGAAAGGGTTTATTAGGCTTACATATCCCTAGTCATAGTCTATTGCAGGAAGCCAAGGTAGGAACTCAAACCAGGTGTGAACCTGGAGGCAGGAGCTGATGAGGAGACATAGAGGGGGGCTGCTTACTGGCTTGTTCCTCAACGCTTGCTCAAACTGCTTTCTTACATAACCCTGGGCCACCAGCCCAGGGCGCTACCAACCACAATGGGCTGGACCCTCCCACATCTCTCACTAATTAAGAAAATGCTCTATAACAGTGATTCTAAACCTGTGGGTTGTAACATATAAGATATCCTGCATAACAGATATTTACATTACAGTTTGTAATAATAAGAAAATTATAGATACGAAGTAGCAACAAAATAATTTTGTGGTTAGACATCACCACAACATGAGGAGCGCAGAATTAGGAAGGCTGAGAACCAATGCTCTATGGGCTTGCCTACTACCCAGACTTATGGCGGTATTTCCTCAATTGTGGTTCCCTCCTCTCAGATGGTTATAGCCTGTGTCATGTTGACATAAAAGTACCCAACACAATACCTTATAACCCATGCCTAAACAGGTAAAATAAAATAAATCAACTTAGTAAAATTAAAAGACATATATACACATCCATTCATCAGTAACATGTCTATACAGTAACCGTGAGCTGTTGTCCCAAATGCTAAGAAAATAACTTCCTTTAAGCAGCACCGAAGGACAAAACACTTAGGAATAAACTTAACAAACGAGAGGAAGGATGTGAATAGGGGACTGTAAAAGAGTAGCATAAAGAAACAAGGATTTCCTGTGAACTGTGAAGGATTTCCTTGATCAAACTGTTGAAAGTGAGGATGGACTATTTCAGTAAAATCTCCACCGAAATCCCAATGCCATTTTCCAGAGAAATGGAGAGAAATCCCAAAATTTATATGAAAGTGCAAAAAACTCTAAATAGCCAAAACCACCTTGAGACATAAAACTAGAAGTAGAGCCATCTTATTTTTAAAAATATGTTATAAAGCTATAGTAATAAAATGTCGTGGGAGTGGGATAAAATTAGATATACAGGCTAATGGGATATAGTAGAGAGCCCAGAAATGAATTGACACATAGGTAGTAAACTGAATTTTGACAACAGTATTGAGAACATAAATGAAAATCAGACATCACCTACAATAAGTCATGTTGGGAAAACAGAGTGTTCACATTCAGAAGAATGAAACTGTATTCTTGTTTCAAATTATATAAAAAATCAACTTAAATTAATTAAAAACATAGACAAAATAGGAAACTATAAAACTATCAGAACAAAAATAGGCAGGAAAATATCCTTTTCCCCCATTGGTGCATAGTCATTGCACATAGTACTGGATTACTTAAGGACTTCATATTGTGTTCATGTGTGTATACAATGTACTTCCAGCATATTTGTTCCACACTCCCTTTTCTTACTCACCTACTTATAATTAACCTCGTTGTCCAGACAATTTCGTCTCTGTATTCATGTCATATATACATAAAAGATTTTCTATATCTGTATAAAATCTAGCAACTGAGGCTGGAAAGATGGCCTAGTGGTTAAGAGCACTTGCTGCTTTGCCAGGGGATGTAGGTTTAACCCACATCACCCACATAGCAGCTCATAATCATATATAACTCCAGTTCCAGGGAATCCAATGCCCTCTTCTGGCCTCCGTGTACACTAGGCACCAATATGGTACATAGACAAACATTCAGGCAAAATCACACATACACATAAAATGATAATAAAATATAGGAACTACAAATGAGAGAAAATGAGTGATTCTTTCTGGGAGACACTTGACATTTTTAATATGATTGTCTGTGGCACATTCATTTTCCTGAAAAGGACCCAACTTTGTTTCTTATAGCCGAACAAATTCCAATGAGTATATATAGCATATCTCTGTCTAGTCCTTTGTTGAAGAATATGTAGGTAAGTTCCATGATTTTACTGCTGTGAGTAATGTGATAATAAATACTGATATGCATATATCTCTGTGATATGCTTATATGGCGTCCGTTGGTTAAATAACCAAGGGTCATACAACTGAGTTATATGGCAGATTTGTTTTGGGGTTTGGTTTGGTTTGGTTTGGTTTTGCCTGTTTGTTTTGATGAATTTTCATGTTGATTTCCATACTGCTAGTTTATGCTCTCATAAGCACTGTATAAAAGACTTCCTCCACATTATCACCAACATTTGTTGCTATGTGTTTTCTTATGACTGCTAAGGTCATTTTAATTTGCATTTCTCTGAATTCTTGTTTAGTATGTGGAGTTCACACGATATTCTAGACACTAATCTGTTGTCTAATGCACGGTTAGGAAAGATTTTCTCCAATTTTGTAGGTTGTCTCTTTGCTTGATTGAATCATTCCTTTGCTCTGCAGAAGTTTTAGAGTTTTCTGAGGTCCTGTTTGTAAATTGTTGGTATTATTTTCTTTGCCTGTGCCTATCATGATATATTTTTTTCTGTACTTTTTTTCAATAACAGCTTCAAGGTTCAGGCCTTATGTTGAAATGTTTAATCTTTGTATCCATGTGTGCACCATCAGCAATAGACATCTAGTTTCACTCTTCTGTATGTAGATATCCAGGTCAGGAAAATAACCTTGACATTGGACTAGGCAGTGATTTCTTTTTTGTAAGACATCACAAGTATACTTAACAAAAGCAGTTAAAGAAGATCGAACTGAACTAAGGCCATCTACACAGCAAGAGAAAAGGTCAGTAAGGACAAAATAAGACTTGGTGAATGGAAAGAAATATTTGCAAACAATTCTTATAATAATGGATGAATACACTTAACATGAAAGAGATGTGAACAGGTCCACAGCAGGAAAAGAAATAGCCTGATTATAAAATGAACAAAAGATCTGAACAGACATCTCTCTAAAGATGACATAAATGAGTAACAGGAATGTGAAGAAATGCTTGTCAAAAGTAATTATCAGGAAACTGAAAATTAAAATTCAGTAAGTCATTTCTTCATATCTAGTTGAATGGCTATTATCACCATATGAGGCTATAGATACAATAATTAGCTTAAGATGTAATAATTTGTGTACCAAATACGACATTGTAAACCTTAAATGTAGCTAATTTTATGAAAATTATATCTCTGTAAGTCTGGGGAATCCCATTTATAGAAGTATCCAAAATAAAGTAAATGACATGTACAAAAATATATTTAATGGAAGTGTATTCTGAAAAAAAATATCTGCACAATTGTGTTCAAAACAAGCCTTATTAACAATTAGAACTTGGAGGCAGTCTACACATCAGATGAAAGAATAAACAAGCTATGAGTCTGTCTTGTACCGTTAGCTCTCAGTATTTCCTTTGCCATTCCTTCAGATCACATGTGTTCCACTATCCCATTTTATTATATTTTTCACTTCAGTTGAAAGACCATAGTTTTCCTGCAACTTCACTGCTCTGCAATCTAATGAAAGTATAGTTCTTAAGGAATTGGAGCTGTGGTACTATACCTAAGGGTAAACAATGATGTTCCCAGAAGGCATGAGTTGTAATTTTTTTCTATGTCAGACAGGTTTCTTCCCTAGGATTTATTGGCCAGGGAGACCCCAGACGCACCCATAAGAAGGCAGGCTGTTGCTAATGGTTTTGGTTGCCTATCACTACTAGCTGGAAAGACCTTATTGCCACATACTTAGGTTGCCGGCCACAAAGAAATCAATCTTGAACTGCCCAGGAAACTCTCTGCTGCCTAACTTCAATAATGTTGCAAAGTTCTGTGAAGGTTGCTGGGGGAAAAAATGAATCAATGGTTTTATCTAGTACTGCATGCTATAACAATGACCTACTGGGAAAGATGTGCCTGCCCACTGCCGCAATATTGGGAAGACTGATTGTTGTTATAATCAACTGCTCTCTTGATTGGATTTAAGACCTGCTCCATGGGAGGAAACTCATGTTTGGTGTGGTAAGACAGATCAAAACCCTTAGCTAACAGAATGTATGCCCTACGAGAGAACCTATTGATTTTGTTCTTCTAGATGATCATGTTGCCAAACTTCCCTCTAAACATTTACATTTATGTCCATAGACATTGGTCAGAAAAGCTTTTATTGAAGAGGGTTGTTTGAAGGCATGAAAATAAGTAACAGTGAGTTCTTAGCCATAGATGGGACACTGATATTAACAATAAAACTCTTTCCTCAGACTCAAGAAACATTGTGGAAGAGAAGGTAGAAAGAACATAAGAGTCAGAAGATAGGGAGGCATATTGGGCATCCTCAGAACATAACATCACTATTATATTCATAAACCCACAGCTCCTAAGTTTACTCATATAAGATTCATATAAATCAAGCCAGTGACAAGTTCTGTCATGCTTGTGGGTCACTCATGATGTCCTATGTTTAACTGTGGAGATAATGGCAGTTGATGACTCTGTGGAATGGTTACTTTTCTTTGTGGGAGCAGCATTAATAGGTCACCCATGCCCTGGTGGCTGACACCACACACATGTGCATATGGAGAGCATTATTTGGACTTAGTGGGTTATTTATAAAAAAAAGATAGCTGAGAAGGAGATGGGAGGGGGCAAGAAGATCTAGAAGGAGGAAGCAGGAGAATGGATATAACAAAAATACACAATATATGTATATGAAAATTTGAAAACCTAAATCTTTAAAAAGGAAAAAATAAAAAATGAAGTACTCTTGGGTTAGAAATCACAAATCAGAATTTTTAATTAATTAATTTGTTTGTTTGTTTGTTTTGCATCCTGGATGCAGTTTCCTCTCCCTCTTCTCCTCCCAAGCCCCCACCCCACCCCAACCCCTGTCTTCTCAACCCCCATCTACTCCTCCACCATTTTTGTTTAGTAAAGGACAGGTCTCCCATGAATATCAGGATTCCAAAGGAGACTGAATCTCACATATCCCATGAAAGAATTTTGAAAGTGAAAAGAAAGCATCTGACTCATTTAGTCAAAGTCCACAGACAGCAAAACTACCCTTACAAAAATCAGAGCACTGCCTCCCTGTACAGATGTTAATTAACTAAAAGGAAAAAGTAAGAAACTTTGTGACTCGATAAAAGCTACGAGAAGTTAATGCCCTTATTGATGTGAGTGAGCTACTCACGCTCCAGTGGGGAGCTTTACACTCGTGCCCATGCAGGTACCCCTTGGTAAAAGAACGAAAACAAAAACCTCAATGTGGGATGGAGAATTGAAGGTAAGAATGTAAAAGGATGATAGGTGGATAAGGTGTTGGAGAGATGGGACCAGAATGTATTATATGCGTGTTTAAAATCATCAAGGAATTGATTTTTTAAAGTATATCTTGGTTGGAATAATGGTAACAGGGTGGATTGCACTTAATACTCTACATCTTTCTCTTTGAAAAGCTTACATTTACTCATGGGAACAAAAATCAGCTCTTATATGTAGAGTGATACTGCTGGTTCAAATCAACCCAACATTAACAAACAAAATCATCAACAAACAGGAGAAACTGTCATTTCATGGTGCTACTGGATGCTAATTGATGATGAAAAGGTTAGAGATGAGCAAGTAAGTAGTTCCGTATGAAGAAAACCTCCAAATATTTCAGATTTTTCTATGCTTTACCAAGTATTTGGTGGAGAAACTAGGTTCTGAAGATTCTGAGTGTAAACAGTTGCTATGGCTTTCATACCACAGTAAGCTAAGATGCTCTGTGTGGCCTTTATTAACTAGCAATTTTATTTGAGTCTTCACCTTAAATTTTCCAGAGACTTACCTTACTCTTGTTGGAGGGGCACTAATGAATGCATTTTTCACTGAGCTCCCTAGGTAATCTACAGTCCTATGGTGATTTTTAAAACATAAGCTACACAAAAAAATAAAAATATGGAAATTTCCATTCCATAAAATTACACTTTATTGGTTACCCAAAGGTAAGTCTTCGCCTGTCATATGGACAAAGAAAAACCATCAACTTCTCCATCTTCATCTGTTCTCATTCTTTTCCAAAGAGCTGCTTTTTTTCAGGTTAAGGAGGGTTGGGAGTTGAGAAAAATTATTTACTGGCTACAAGGGTAGGCAGATTGCATTGAGCAAACTAAGTGTGCAAACAACTAGATTTTCTGAACTCTCCCTCTTCACCTTTTTCTCACTTTTCACTCATCAGTAGGAATGTTTGACCCATACTTCTCCTTACTTACTTACCCATACTTACTCTTTCCACGACTTCTCAGAATTTAATGGCCAAGCTCCAGCATCTCTAACCATGAGTGGAAACACAGAACTTGAAGTGGTGGTGTTGGATGGGACAGGAGGAGAGTAAACAAGCCATGGCCGCAAGGGTGACATTTTCCATCATGCTCTGCTCACCAGCCAACTCAGACATTGGTTGGCAAGTGAAATATTGTAAGAAGTGGCAATGGGGTGAAATACTGAAGAAACAAGAAATAGAAAGGAGGGGGAAACACACTCTAGAAAATCTGCTTCCACTTAGCCTCCAAAACAGTGAGGTGTCTGTGTTTCAGACTCATCAATTACACACACACTGTATTTCTTAAAAACTCTGAAGTCATGTAATGTTTGAAAAATATATCCTCTTATGACAGGAAGATTCTGTTTCTTCTCCATTCTGATTTAGAAATAAATAAACTTAAAACCGCAAACAATTGGTTTCGTCCAATGGCACCCAAGGCTTGACCTAACTTGCTCACTGGTGGAATTCTGTCTCAAATTCAATTCTTTCTGTTACATGGGCATTTTTAAGCTGAAATTGCCTAAGACCTTTAATTTGACTTCTAATCAACGGTGTGTAAAATCCCACAATGACAAAAAATTTTGGCAGCTAGCATGGAAAAGTGAACGTTGTAAGGACAAAAGGACAGACCTCACCCCTGAAAGTAATCAGACACTCTTCAAAGAAGGCCTCTGAAAATCAAAGCATGTACTGGCTGGGCAGAAACTCCACACCAGCCATTTCTCCCAGAAGGTTAAAATTACACCCATTCAATATTGGAGCTTTCAGTGCGGAGTTGATATTGAAGTGTGATATTCAATTCAATGGGATAGAATTATCCAGTACAATTAAATCCAAAGCTATGACTAATTTGAACTATAAAAAAGGACACTTGGTTTTATAAATGTCCTACTCAGAGAACCTGCTTACTCATTCAAAATGTTTGAGATATGTAAATGTTTGGAAATAATTAGATGGTGGCAGGGAGAAAAGAGAGAGGAGGATATGGGGGGGACGACAAGAAGATTTAAAGAGAAATCTAGACCTCTTGTTTCTTATTTCTACAATTTTCTCTTGATTTTTGTTACTCATGATTTTTAAAAAAAAAATGCTGTTTGACAGTGTATGTATCCATGGACTTAGCAGTAGCAACCACATTTTTTAAAAATTACAACAGATTTTTAATTGTCCAACACCAAATTATGAATTCACAGCTTTGGTCTTATGAAACTGTAAGGAAAACCTGGTCAGCTAACTGAGCACATGCTAGCCAGGGCCAACATCAAGTCAGTCACGGCCACTGGGCAGCACAAAGTGGGATTCATGAACATGCATGCAGAGGAATAAACACGATTTACCTATTTAATAATGCTAGGTGTGAACAATGGCTATAAAATCTCTACATTCACATCATTTTTGTATTGATATGCATCTATGATCTATGCATTAGTGTCCCAATTTACTCTATCGTCTTCCAAATATAATCATGTTATGAATACTGTTACTAATCAATTTACTGAAAACAATTGCTAATATGAGCTTCATACTACAGTTAAAAAAAATTTAAACACCTTGTATTCAGATGGAAAACTTGGAACTTCGCTTTTTCAGTTATCTTATCAAGGCCACCTACAGGGCTACACAGCATCAAAGGCAGAGATGGAATGAATATCTTACTGAATTCCTGGACCAAGCTCAAAAGCACCAAGCTATTTCCATCTCCTTCCTCACGGTTGTCCTTTCATTCTCAACTCTTCTGTAGTCCCATCGACCTGGAGATCTGTTCTCATTTAACCTGTGTAATATCAAGGGAGCCAAAAGGCGAGGGTGGATAGGGAAGTAGACCATCAAGTCTCACTCAAGGATCTATTTGTAGCTGATGGCTACTGGGGAAGGGAGAGTCCCCTTTGTTCAGAGATACAGCCCCTGGTCGCTTGCCCATGCTCCAGTGAATGGCGCTATAACACTGGAAGACTAAATGGAGTTAAATGGACTCAGTAGGCTTAGAGAGAGAGAGGGGGGGGGGAGGGAGGGAGGGAGGGAGGGAGGGAGAGAGAGAGAGAGAGAGAGAAAAGAAAGAAAGAAAGAAAGAAAGAAAGAAAGAAAGAAAGAAAGAAAGAAAGAAAGAAAGAAAGAAAGAAAGAAAGAAAGAAAGAGAGGGGGAGGCAAGAGAGAACATGATGTTGGGGGGAGGGGTGTAGGAGGGGTCAAGAATGAGAGGATGAGGATGAACTTGGCAAAACACATTATACACATTTATAATTTCTTAAACAATTTTTAAAAAGTGAAAAACATTGCTATAATGTTGAGTCCTGATTATTCTGGTCAATATGTCACTCCAATCAAGGAACTGCAATTTCACAGATGCTATCCAAATTTCAGAATATCCAGGACTAAGTCTCTGAAAGAACATCCTACATGATGCTTTGGTCATAGAGAACAGAAGAAATACTAGGGTTTGGTTTTCTCTGTTGTCACATTATGTACACAACTTCTATTACCACCAAAAACTAAAGAATAGAACTGTCTTGGTTCCCCCCTGCCATGTCCCAGCATGTACACCACTGAAGCACATGATGACAGTGTTGGGTTTACATCACTCCCTATAATCCTTGAGCGTTTCTATTCTATTTTTTTAAAAAATCCAATTGTATAAACACAACACAAATATTTTAATTCGTTGAAGAAATGACATATATATCAGGCCCACCCAATTTCTTCTATGAATTTCATTTCCAAGAATTATATTGGCTACTTTCTTCAGCCCATTATCAAACAACCCAGTTGTCTTTCCCACACATAAATCAGCATTCTTAGAATTTTTGTAGATCTCATTTGCAATGCATGTTGTAATTGAGTCATTTTTTCCATATGACCTAAAATAAACTAAGGGTTGTGCTGTCACATTTTGCATAACACTGGCTTCCCTTCTGTCATACTCAGAAGTCCTTTAACCCCGCGATAAGTTTCCACTCTCCTCTTGTTATCCAAATCTCCCATTCCTGAAGACATCAAGGGGATGCCTCCCTGATGGCTCCCTTTGTAAAAATTCATACTTTGGAGTCATCTGTCTTCAATTTCCCCTTTTGACTTTTCTCTCACTCAAGTTTCAGTAAGATATCACCTGCCATTCAGATGACATTACCATAGTTGCAATGTTATGAATACCATTTTAAGAGTTCCCATATTTGAAGTGCCCTCAAGGCTTAAGTCCTCTCCTCTGGGAAACACTATGCCTTCCCAGAGCTGGTTGCCTGGGTCCTTTATTGATGATGCTCATCACAGTTAAGGGTGTCAGGGCTGAGGGTGAGAAACTATTACACCTTGGGTAGAACCAAATAAAACAAGTGACATGTGAGATGGAGTACCACACCTCTCCCTTACTGAGAATTTACTGCATGCCAGTGTGCTGAGTTCATTTCATCCTCACTGAAGCCCAGGAAGAATACACCATCCTCAGAACTGGCAGAAGTGAGGGGTTAAAGCAGAGAAAACTCAAGGCATTAGGCCAATGCTGCACAGGAGCAGCCAGGAAAGAGGAGAGTGGCACCCAGGCAGGCTGACTCCAGAGCCTGTCACTGACAACACTTCTGCTTGCCTGTGGTAGTTTGCTGGGCAATGATGTGGAAAAGACATTGCAATGGGAAGCAAGGAGAATAAGGCTGGGTGGACATTCTCAAGAACAGGGCTGGTTACACCTCAGATTCTACAGTTGTCCCGAAAAGTCAGCATGAAGGAGACTGCAAGGAGGAATGCTTTTGAGACTCTAAATTCATTTGATTCAATCTAGGTGCACAAGAATACAGATGGCTGCATAATTTATAGTATTCTATGTAAATGATTGGCAAAATAGCAAAAGCCCTCGGCTTTGGGGGAAATTGTCAGTATGGCTGCAGATGCTTAGATATGCTCCCCAGACTAAATCAGGCGGGAGCCCTTGGGTGAATTACTACCATTCTGCAAATCACATCCCAAGCTTGTAAGCTATGCACTGTATTTTTATTTATTAAGCAGCCATGAAAGACAATGCTGCAGAGAATTCCCGAAGCGCCAATAAACAATTCAAGAAAGCCCAAATGTTGTTTTGTTCACATTTCAGTTCCCCCACATGCCCTTCTTCCCAAACTGCAAAATCACTATCCATCCCCATGTTGACTTTAACAAAACGTGATAATCTGTGGAGATCATTTTCTTTTACGAGCAGATAGCAATGAGGCTTGCTAGTTAAGTCTTCTTTCCATTGATACACTTGAGTATTTAAATTGCACAGTTAAAAAGAATGAGCACTTAGTAACGTTCCTATCTACATCAAACTGTTCTCTCCCATTATCTCAGAAAAGGAGTTTTATTTTGAGCTTCTCGAATAAAATAGAAAAGAATTTTTACCAGTTTTTTTAAAATTCTTTTAATACCTTCTTTCCTCAAACCTTAGCCTAGCTGCTTTTTTCATATTTTCATGATTGCTTTGAAAGATAAACTGTTCCTTAGAATTTTCAGCAATGACACCTTCTGCCTCCAGTAACAAAGAGAGCTGTCAAAAATTAGAAAATCCATGGTGTGTGTGTTTCTCTTATCACATTTCTTCCAAATGGATGATAATAGGTCTGCTCCCATGAAATTCCCTACAAAACAGTAAGGATATGATTAACCTACTTCACTTGTAACTCAATGTGTAACTTGCTCTTCTGCCAAGTCTGCAATGGCCCAGCAGAGATGTCACCATAAAAAAATCAATGACTTAAAAATAAACATGGATGTTCAGTGACCAGGGCTTTAGAGCTGAGGATTCACCTACCCCTTAATTCTCATCATTTTGAAGGAGTCATCCTCTGAAATCTAAGATGTAACATCTGGTTTTCAGCGAATTGTCCTTTCTCTTAAGCATGGAGTAATTGAAAGACAAGGCGGTAAATTGGCCTATGAAGGGCTGTGCCCTGTGTCAACAGGTCATACTTGTATCCTGTTGAATGGCTTTGATGGAAAGCGGGAGTCTGCTTTTCTGTCCTCCTACCCTTGGTCTGCCTTGGTTTGAAAAAGGAGCAAACAGAATAAACATTCCAGCAACCTCCTCCACAAAGAATGATAAACTACCAAACAAGACATCTTTTGACCCATCCCATGTCCACCCATTGCCTTACCTCCTATCCCTTAGGATTCCATGTCATACTAAACACTTTAACAGAAAATGTATTTTTAAAAACGAAAAATCAGGATAAATGCTGGAATAACTTACTTTTCCTAGAACTAGATTTCTTTACAAAAAATTGAGTAAGACCCAATGAAATGGAGAAGGGTTTGCTTTTTCAAAATCAAACAATATAGGAAGCGTGAAATCTTCCTTAAGATAATTTTCAGTAATTTGACCAAAAGATCATAAGTTTATATTTAGTATTTTAAGTGTATGTGAGATAGTGTTTTTAGGTAAGGAGAAAAGGAAACTCAAAGTTTATTCTACCGAAATAAGAATTCATGCTTAGCTTCAATTTTGTTGTATGTTTCAGTTATTTAAAAAAAATGTCAAATATCTATATAGTATACTTAAAATAAGACAAATATTCATTTAGCTACCAGTGTATATCTTTCATATTTTATTAAATTTAATTTATTTGATTTTATACAAAATATTCATATTCCTAAGTAATCGTTATTTAGTTAACTTGATTTTTAGTTTATACTATCAAGTCATATCAAGCTTATGTATGGATTTACTGTGATTTTCTTTTATTGCTTAATAATGTTTTTGAGATTCATGTTAAATGTGGACTTTCCTTCATTCATGATGATCTTATCAGACACTAAGTTCTTTCCAAGTCTTATTTTTGTGAAAACACCGGTATAAAAACCATTCTATGTATATCCTGCTGCACATAGGTAAAAATTTTTTTCAGATGATAACACAAGGAACATTCTTACATTTATAGATAATCCACATATTTACCCTTATTAGGTAATGCCAAACTGCTTCCCATAAATGAGAGTCCCAGTCTTATAAACACTTATAAGATTTCAAATGTCTTCTCAATGTGTTCATGTCAAAGGGTGACTGTGATTGGGTATCATTCACATATTAGCCAATCTTGACTACACTCTAGTCCATTACTTGTTCATACTTCTGCACATGTTTCTGTGGAGTTATTTCTTTATATATTCAATTTTATGTGTTTTGGGAACTGTAGAAAAATGACAGTGTTTTAAAGTGTTTGAAAACATTTCTACATTCAAATTCAAGTTGTTACAATGGTCACTGAGAACATGGAAAATTGTTTGGTTATATCTCTACTAGCAAACTTAAGAAGACAATAAGCTTAACTAATTCAAACTAGCAGTGTTAGAAACAGAAACAGCTTTCACCATCTTGCATATGTAAACAAGACTTTTTCAACCCAAGATTCTTAAATGTCTTTGGAAAATAAAGCCTCTCACAAGCTAACTGTAAGTCATTAGCAATGGTCATCACCTAACAACTTCTAGGGAAGAGTCATTCAAGGGAGATACATAGTGGATTCTTTTTCTTAAATAAACCTCTAAAATTTCAACTTATGCAGGAAATATGGAAATAATATAACAATATTTAATCAATCTTGACCGAAGTAGTTCTAAAGATGTAATTTTGGCTCTGTGTCTGTGAGAGGCAATTCCTTGGGAGAATTAGTAACCCCTCAATATGTCTCAGGTCTCCAAGAATTGTTATTATCTTATGTCCCATCTCCTTTCCTGTCTTTGGGGGATGAAGTCATGCATAAATGGAGATAACACTTTGATGGAATGATGTAAAATATTATACACTCTTCCATTTCTTTACCTACTTCAATTACTGGAGCTTTTAATATATTCATACCTAGCAATGACATAACAAAATATAAATATATTATAAACATATAATATATGTGTATATACCAAATGTAGACAATATTTAACTTACAAAGGTGTAAATACCTCACAGGTGTTACATTCATCAGAAAGAATAAAACTATAATGAGCTCTATAATCTTTAGAACACTTTTATTGATTTGTTTAAATATGCAAATTGATGTGAAATTTTAAGACGTATTGACTATAATTTTCTCTTAATATGAATAAAACTTTATATAATATTTTCTTGAAATTATTTCCTTGTAAAATCGGGTCTTTTTATAAATATTTTTATTTTATAATTAATTTAATTTTACATATCAGCCACGGATTCCCCTGTCCTCCCTCCTCCCACCCCCCAGCCTTACCCTCCAATCCACCCACCATTCCCACCTCCTTCAAGGCAAGGTCTCCCCTGGGGATTCAGCCCAGCCTGGTAGATTCAGTTGAGGCAGATCCAGTCCCCTCCTCCCTGCACCAAGGCTGAGAAAAGTGTCTCAGCTTAGGCCCTAGATTCCAAAAAGCCAGCTCATGCACCAAGGACAGGTCCCAGTCTCTCTGCCTGGGGGCCTCCTAAACAGTTCAAGCTCATCAGCTGTCTCACTTATCCAGAGGGCCTGGTCCAGTTCCATGGGGGTAATATCAGGTCTTAATGATGTTTCCATAATTATTCATTCAAATATTTTATGCAAACACCACACAAATGTCGTTGTTGGTTTTTTTTGAAATGATATATAACCATTCCATTACTAATAAAAATGTACAATATTCACATAGAGATATGTTTCTATTGTATGTATGTACATGTCCTTTCTGTAGTAAATATCCTTCTAAAAGCCCTTTTTTACATAAGTCAACAATATCAGAGAACAAAATTTGAAATTATAATTTCCTAAATTCTCTACCTTCACACTTTTACATTGACAAAATAAAAATGATCCACTATCCAGGAACTGCTTACTTTCTTCCTTGGCCTACATATATATAGAAGATTTATTTATCCTACCTCTTGAGCTAATTCTCATATCCAAGTACTATTTTCCTCCATGTTCTCTTGCCTATATAAGATCCCAAAATATTCTCTCTTCTAACTAACTCTTGCCCTCTGTGTTGACTGATACATGATGCAATTCAGGATTTATATGGCAGAAGAACATTCTTTAAATTATCTGATTACAGGTTGTTGTCTGAAATCTCTACTTTTCAATACAAAATTGGTACAACATTAGCAAGTACAAGAACTATTTTCAAATGAAGTATCACTAGGAAATAGTTTTGAAAGTGTTAAATCTACTATTTAATTAGAAACTACAATTATGTGAGTGTTGGTGAAATAGTCTATGGATGCTATGGGAGTAACCAACCATGTTCTGACTGAATTTAAGGCCTTCTACCTAAGACAGAACTTGTGCTTCATACTGTTAATTAAGCCAAGAACCTGTGGCTGGATAGGACAGTGTCCTAATCAATAACCTACTACTATTATTTTGTTGAATGAACATATCATCAAACTGCCTTCTAAATATTTATAATTATATCCATAGACTAAAGAAACTCTCAACCTTAAGCAAAGAAATTTCTTTTTGCAGTAGATGGCAATCTGCACAAAGAATCACAACAGATAATATGAGATCGTGTGCTCTGACTCAAATAGGACATTTATATCATTCTGTCCTTTCCTAATGTGATCATCAGTAGAAGAAGGACAGAAAGATTTTTAAGAGCCACATGTCACTGTGGCCTGCTGAAATACCGTTTTTCAGTTAGGACAGGAACATTTCACATAAACTCAAGGAGGCTGTGACTGAATGTACAAGACCTGCATGAGATTAAGCCAGCCAAAATCCTGGTATGAATTTGGGAAGGGCCTACAAAATTCCGACATAGCTGTAGGCAGATAATGCCTAGTAGGGAAAGAGTCAGTTTTCTATAAGGATGCAAGCCATGCTGGGTTACACATGTTCCTGTGCATGCCCTTACAGCCATGTATATATAAAAAGCAGCAAATAGAGCCAGTAGGTTTAAAAAAAGAGAGAGAACATGAAGTTAGAAGGATGAAAACAAGGAGTAGGGGGTGAGCATATGGAGAATTGAAGAGGAGTAGGAACAGATTTAATCAAATACATTATACAGATGTATGAATTTAAGTATTAAAAATAAAAATACATAAAAAGATGCACTAAACAATAAATTAATAATAATAATAATTTTAAAAGAAAGGCATAGAAATAATGTTTTATTCATCTGAATCATCCATTAATATTTTTATTATCTATTCTTTTGTATTATATGTGAAATACCTTAAAAAATATAAATATTTTTATCTTGTAACCTAACATCATCTACTCAGGCAATTAATTAAATGTTAGATATTTAATTTGTTTCAATATCTCCATCCTCTTATGTTAAAAATATTTCAGGAATAATTTAAAACTGTACTCAAAATGTAAAGACTAGAACTGAAGGACTGGCTCAGCAGCTAAGAGCATTTATTGAATTTTCAAAGGTCCTGATCTTATTTCCTAGCTCCTAAGTCAGATGGTTTACAACTGCCTATAACTCCAGCTCCATGGGTACAAGCAAGCACGTTCACATATACACACATAGACACATGGACAAATATAAAATACATGTTTTTTAAATGCAAATGGGGAGGAAGTGGGAAGATGGGAGGGGGGGAGTATGGGGAAGGACAACTAAACTAAGGGCCACTGGAGGAACTATCTGAAAAGATGAGACAGTAGAAGCTTCCTAAATAAACAACTGCAAGAAGGGGATCTAAATAAAACTGCCAAACGATAGGGGAGACAGAGCCCCAACCGGACATTTCTCATCATAACATGAAGCTCCCAATCCTGGAAATGGAATCAAGGTCCTGACCAAAGGAGCCCATGGTAACTTGCAAACAATCCAGCACGTTTACAAGGCTGTTGGTTGCTCTCCACAGACAACAAGACCCTGTTGCTGAAGATAACGCCTATGCAATTCACTGAACATGGAAATAGAAAAGTCGAGCTGATGCCTACCAGAGCCTTCACCCCTATGGACTCGTGTTCATGGTACTGGAAGGTACCCTGCATGCTACAAAACTTTTAACTAAACCTTTTAACTAAAAAAAAAAAAAAAAAAAAAAAAAAAGCCCGGCTAGCTCAGTCGGTAGAGCATGAGACTCTTAATCTCAGGGTCGTGGGTTCGGGCCCCACGTTGGGCGCCAGATGTTGGAAAAATTATTTTGGCCACTCCACGTAGTTAAAAGGATATTTATTTAAGGGCGTAACTCACAAATTAAGTAATGGGTAGGTCGCAGGGTCTGGGGAAGGTGTATTGCAATCCAGTGGTGTTCTCCGGAGCTCTGCACAGTCCACCTTTCACCGTCCCGTGTCCCGGCACCGAGAGAGCGCCCAGAGCGAGCGCTGGCCCATCCAGCTCTCGGGTCCCCAGGTGCCTCCCCTCGCCCCGCCTCATAGGCGTGACAGTTGCCAGAGTCTCAATGCAGGTTGGAACTTCCAGATCCAAGCTGGAATGGCTACCCACTACATCCCTATTGTGGTTTGTTGTCTGTTCTTGTTTTATATTATCTTATTTTCTTATTATTAGATGCCTGTTTTCTATCTTTTTGTTTATTTGATTTTTTTAATGGAAAAGATTCTCATCCAATATACTCTGACTATGGTTCCCCTCCCCTGCCTCTCCTCTTCTCCCCACTTCCCCACCCACCCAATTCCACACTCTTTCTTTCTCTCTCATTAGAAAATAAACAGACATCTAAAAAGAAAGAAAGGAAGGAAGGAAGGAAGGAAGGAAGGAAAGGAGGGAGGGAGGGAGAGAGAGAAAGACAGAAAGAAAGAAAGAGAGAGAGAGAGAGAAAGAAAGAAAAAGAAAGAAAGAAAGAAAGAAAGAAAGAAAGAAAGAAAGAAAGAAAGAAAGAAAACTGAAAACAAATCAGAATATGGAAAGAATGAACAGAAAAAGAAACAAAGAAAAAGCACAAGAAACACATATAGAAATAGAAACACACATTGACATGCATAGAACTCCCCTAAATCACAAAATCAGAAATCATAATATATAAGCAAAAGACATGTAGGAGAAGAAAAAAATATCCTGACACAGCATTATGAGAAAACAAGACCTCTAAAAATACCATTAAGTCTATTTTATGATGGCCATCTACTACAGGGCATGGGGCCTGGCTTAAGAGTGGCTTGTATGTCTGAGGCTCCATTACAGAAAACTGATATTCCATTGACCAACATGTTTGTTTTTATGCCAATACCATGCTGTTTTTACTACTATAGCTCAAATTATGCTATACAATTTAAAGTCATGGATAACGATATCTCTAACAGTCCTTTTATTACTCAGGAGTGTTTTAGCTATCCTGGGTTTTTTTGTGTATACATATGAGTCTGATAATTGTCTGCTAAAGTTATGTGAATAATTGTGTTGGAGTTTTGATGGAGATTGTATTGAATCTGTAGATTTCTTTTGGTAGGAAGGCCATTTGTTCTATATTAATCCAAGAAATCTGGGAGAATGGAATATCTTTCCATCTTCTGATATCTTCAATTTCTTTCTGTAATGTCTTTAAGATTTTTTAGTAAAATTCACTTGTTTGCTTAGAGTTATCTCAAGATATTTTACATTTTTGAGGCTCTTCTGAAAGTATTATTTCACTGATTTTTTTCCTCAATTCATTTATCCTTCATATATGTAAATTCTACTGATTTTTGTTTATTAATTTTGTATCCGGCTACTTTGCTGTAATTGTTTATCAACTGTAAGAATTTCCTTGAGGAATTAGAGTTCCACTTATGTATACTAAAATACCATCTTCAAATAAATATATTTGGAATTTTTCCTTTCCTATTTTTATCCCCTTGATCTCCTTCAGTTGCCTATTGCTCTAGCTAAGAATTTAAATATGATGTGGATTAGGTGTGGAGAAAGTGGACAAGCTTTAGATTGTTCTTATTTTAGTGGAAATGCTTTGATTTTTTCCCTCTATTTAGGGTGATATCTGTGGTCTTACTGCAAATCACCTTTATTACATTGAGGTCTGTCCTTTGTACCCCTAATCTCTCTTTAATTTTTATCATGAAAGGGTACTTGATTTTGTCAAAGGCCTTTCTGCATCTAATGAGATGATAATATGGATTTTGCCTTTCAGTTTGTTTATATGATAGCTTATATTTATGATTTAATTATGTTGAATTATCTCTGCATCTCCAATATGAAGCCCACTTCATTATTGTGGATGATCTTTTTGATGTGTCTTGGATTTGGCTTGCAGGCATTTTATTAAAAAGTTTGCATCTGTACTTATAGGGGAAATTGGTCTGTAATTCTCTTTCTTTGTTGGATCTTTATGTGGTTTAGATATCAGCTATTATATCTTCATAAAATGATTTTGACAATGGTCCTTCTGCTTCTAGTTTTTGGAATAATTTTAGGAGAATTGGAGTTAATTCTTCTTTGAATATCTGGTAGAATTCTATGTGAAAATCATCTGGCTCCAGGTTTTTTGTTTTTGTTTTTTTGTTTTTTTTTTTTTTTTAGAGTTGGGAGAGACATTACTGTTTCTTATTTACTAGGAGTTATAGGTCTTTTTAAATGATTAGAAGCCACCAGATAATTTGGCTAATGGTTTGTCAATTTTATTGGTTTTTCTCAAAGAACCAAATCTGTGTTTCATTTATCCTTGGTTATTTTAATGCAAAATATTTTAGCTTGTGGCTTCTTATAAGGGAATTCAGACCATTTATGTTGGGAGATATCAATAAGTAGTGCTTGTTGATTTCCATTATTTTGTTCTTAGAGAGTAGGTTACACACACACACACACACACACACACACACACACACACATACACACACACACACACACACACTTTGATTTGTTGGTTTGGAATTATTTATTCCTTGTGTTTTCTTGAGTGTGGTTAACCTCATATAGAGCTGGATTTGAAGATAAATGTTGCTTCAATTTGGTTTTTAGATTGGAAAGTCTTTCTTCCTCCATCTATTGTGATTGAAAGTTTTGCTGGGTAAAATAGTCTGCTAGCATCTGTGGGCTCTTAGAGTCAGCAGGACATCAGTCCAGGCCTGTCTGGCTTTTAGATTCTCCATTGAGAAATCAGGAATCATTCTAATAGGTCTGCCCTTTATATGCTACTTATATGCAGCTTTTATTTCTCTTCCTTTGCTCTGTATGTTAAGTGCTTTGATTATTACATGCTGAGTGAAATTTCTTTTCTCATACAGTCTGTTTGGTGTTCTGTATGCTTCTTGTACCTTAACAGGCATCTCCTCTTTAGGCTAGGGATATTTTCTTTTCTTTTTTTTTTTTTTTTTTTTTTTTTTTTTTTTTTTTGGTTTTTCGAGACAGGGTTTCTCTGTGTAGCTTTGCGCCTTTCCTGGAACTCACTTGGTAGCCCAGGTTGGCCTCAAACTCACAGAGATCCGCCTGCCTCTGCCTCCCAAGTGCTGGGATTAAAGGCATTCGCCACCACCGCCCGGCTGGATATTTTCTTCTATAATTTTTTGAAAATATTTTCTATGCCTTTTATCTGGGTTTCTTCTCCTTTCTCTATTCCTATTACTCATAGATTTGGTCTTTGATAATGCTCCAGATTTCCTGCATTTTTTGCCTGCAGCTTTTTAGATTTAACTGGGGTATCCTAGTTAAATCTTTGACTGGGATATCCATTTCTTCTATCATGTCTTCAATACCTAAGATTTTCTCTTCCATCTCTTTGTGTTCTGTGTGGTAAAGCTTGTCTCTGAGGTTCCTTTTCAAGTTCCCAAATTTTTCATTTCCAGAGTTCCCTCAGTTTAGATTTTCTTTGTTGATTCTATTTCTACTTTCAGGTCTTGAACAGCATTATCCATTTCCTTCCACTATTTGTGTTTTTATTGATTTCTGTAATGCATGTATTCATTTCATCTTTAAAGACCTATACCATATTCATAAAGTCTATTTTAAGTGTTCCCCCCCCCATGTTCCATTTGTCAGGCCCTATTGTTGTAGGCTTGCTGAGCTCTAGTGGAGACATATTGTTCTGGCTGTTGCTGATCATGTATTTATGACAGTGTCTAGTCAGCTGGGTTTCAGATGATTGTAATTCCAGAAGTTGATATCTGGTCTTGTCTTTGTTGGGCAGGTTTTCTGGTCTTCAGTTTCTGCTCCCCTTGTCTGCATTTTATGATCACATGATGGCTGTGGATTGCTAAGTAGGAAGTGCTTCTGAATCACTGTGTGGTGTGACTGCTGTAGGTCTCAGGTAGAACTTGTTTCTAAGTATTGGGAGGTGAAATGCAGGAATCAGGATGGGTTGGAAGGAGAGGTGCCGAAAGGGTCCACAACAGAGAGGAAGCTTGGGTCTGCCAGGAGGATCTGTGGGCTACACAGGGAATGGAGGAAAAGTGGAAAGACAAGACCCTGTTAGTGATCTACTACAAGGCTGGGGGTGACAGTAGGGAATTGGAATTGGGACATGGCAAGGAGAATGAAGATAACCTATAAGAATCTCGGCTGGAACAGCCAGAGGAGTTTACAGAAAGACTGCTTGAGTCTTGGCATGTGATACAAAGGAATGCAATGAGAAAAGAAGGCCGTAGGAGAAGGTCTGTTTAGTCTCTTTGTAATGGGGTCAGAGAAGAAGACAGCCCACCAGGTGGTCTGCTATCAAGCTAAGGTTAAGGCTGTGGATTTGGAAATGGAATTGGAGGGGAGAGAGTGAAAAATTCCCTACTCAATTTCCTGGCCAGTTGGTTCCAGGGAAAGAGTACCTGGGGTATTCAGCAAGAAAAGGGGAAGGGGTGAGGAAGGAAGGCTGTAAGAAAGAATCTGCTTAGGTTCTTGGGAGAGGGGGTAGAACCTGTTTGTTTTCTAAAGATAGACAGAAAGGGTATGGATGTTAGGTGGGTGAAGAAGTAGGGAGGATCTCAGAGGAGTTGGAGGAAGAATCATAATCACAATACAGTATCTGAAAAATAAATCAATTTTCCATAAAAGAAAACTAGAAAAAAATGTAAAAAAACAAAAGATAATAAATCTTGAAAAACAATTGGTTCAACATGAAAAAATAGAACTGAAACCACATAAAATAATAAAAGTTAATATTTTTATTATTAACTGCAAATGCCTGAAATGTACCCAGAAACTGCAAACTAATGCATAAAGATACATGAAAGTTTGCAAAGTGTGCTAATGGCACACCAAAAAATGACCAATATTAGAAAATATCAGTTTCATTATTTGTCATAGTTACAATTTCTATTACTGTGAAGAGACACCATGACCATGGCAACTCTTACAAAGGAAAACATTTAATTGGGGCTGGATTATAGTTCAGAGGTTTAGTCTATTATTGTCATGGTAGGAAGCATGGTGGCCTGCAGGCAGACATGGTGCTGGAGAAGAAGCTGAGAGTTCTACTCCAGATTGGCAGGCAGCAGGCAGAGAACTGGTTTGAGCACTTGAGATCTCAAACCCCACCCACTAGTGACATACTTCCTTCAGCAAAAGCACACCTACTGCAACAAGGCCATACCTCAGAATAGTGCCCCTCTCTATGAGCCTATGGGGGGCATTTTCTTTCAAACCACCATAGTGCTTTTGTCTAAAACTTATGATTTGAGTCAAGATGATCTAATCAATTTTCTTTTGATAAATTAATTTTAACTATTTTATAAAATTATGACTCAACAAATTCCTTTTGTTATGTTTTCTTATTTCTTTTTCTTTTTTTAATGGTTCCATAGCATGATACGACCAAGATAGGGAGCTAAAAGTCATTTTCAACTCATTCTCAGTTCTTGTCTCTGTCTTTCTTTCAAATCATCTAAATTTTTACACCTTTTCAAAACTTTCTTCCTCCCATCATGCCTTCAGAGAGATAGTGATAGCATTTAGATCATACAATTTCTAACTCTGGTTCTCTGTTTCCTGGTTTGAAAGATTCTAACTCGGTAGTTTTCAAACTAAAGTTCATGAATCATGTTTTGTAGTTTTCAAACTAAAGTTCATGAATCATGTTTTATCTGTCCTCACCTGGTGATGACTAAGCATTTCAAGTGAACCCCTGCTGTAAAATTCAGCCACTCCATAAGGATAAAGATAAAAAGGAAAGGACATAACTGCTCCTAAGTATAGTGGAGGCAAAAGTTTATTGTATATAAAATGGAGAGCGTAGCCAGAGGCAGAGACATCTGGGAGAGTCCAGAGTGGGCATGATCCTGAGCCAAGTGAGCAGAGGGAGGAGAGAAAAGGATAAGGAAGAGAGGGGAACCAGGTGTTGCCGCCAAGAGGGCAAATGGCTAAAAAAAGGAAGGAGGGGTGTGGGCACCATGGGCCCTGACCCCCGACTGTGAGTGGCTGCAGCCTTGCTTGCTGACCAGGTGTCCTCCCTATTCAGATTCCCTGCCGGTGTCCTTCTCACCTTAGGATCATCGGAGAGCTTACCGGAGGTTCTTTGTTCCTACATCCTGCTTGTGGTGTAGACAACTTAGGTGCATCCTGTATTTGGTGTAAACAACTTAGATGCAAGAATGCAGAACTTTGGGTCTAAAATGTAGACCATTGGTAGCGAACTTCTGCCCTCAGGGGATCCTCCATTTGTGTTGTAAGCCTGTATTTAAGGTTTCTTCCCTCTTTCAATAAACGGCATTCGACATCCAATCGTACGAATGACTCGCTGTCTCTTGTCTCTATTTTTTAATCCGCAGCCCTTCGCTCGGACATGGTGAACGCGTATTGGTAACGCGGGCGTTACTGCTACAGATGGAGGTTCCTACCGAGATCTGAGTAAGAAGGACCAGCTGACGGACACTCTTGGAAGGCCGGCCGGCATTTTTCAGGTAAGAGTGGATTGAAATGGGTACAGCTAGCTCACAGTCAGTTAATTGGACTGTTGAAGCAGGAAGGCACCAAAGTTAAGTAAGGGCAAGACAGCTAAAGATTTTAAATAAAAAGAAAGAAAATCTTCCCAAAAGAGAAGAGGGAAGGAAAGGAAATTTCCCGTTAAAAATGGGGGAAAAATTTTAATCAAGAAAAAAGAATTTTCCCGGTAAAAAGGGGAAAAATTTTTAAAACTAGGCCTAAAGATTGGGGCCCTGTAGAGGAAAGATAAAGGAAAGAGAGAAGCCTCTTCCAATGGTAATGGAGAATGTAAAGACTTTTTCCAGTTGTAGAGTTTTCAGGATAGCTGAAAACTCTTGAGTTTTTTCTTCCCGCCAGTGCAGAGCGGCAGCATCTGAATTACAAAGAATCGGCAGGTAGGCCTCATTGTTGCTGGCTGAATAGCAAGCGAGCCCAGGGGTTAGAAGTTTTGCTGTCTGTTTGCTTAATTTGGGTTCAAATGTTTTTTATTTTTCCCTCAGAGTGGGAATAATTCAATATTTAGGATCCCTTCGTGGGAAATGTTTTTCTGTTTTTCCCTTATGGTGGGAATAACTCGTTATTAGGTATTCCCTTCATGGGAGTAGGAAGTTTAAACGTGAGTTTATGTGTGCGGGGCGCGCCCAGCGACTGTGGCGGACAAAGGCAAAGGCGTGCACGAGATAGCCCAAAGCAGCGGGCGGACAGATACACGCTGGTGGGAGACAGAGCCGTGATAGAGTGCAAATGCGGCCCAGGCAGGTGCTGGCAATAGAGCCTGAGCACTGGGCAGAGCCAGCGAGCTGAGCCTGGGAAGGGACTAGCGCTAAAAGTTTAAACCAGGCCTAACTTCTGGTGAAAAATGGTTTCGGTCAGGACATTGAATGCTAAGTCAATGCTGTTTGAATAAAGGATGTTCTGTTCTTTTGATTGTCTTGATAAATGTTTGGATGAATGTTTGATCCTCATGGTTGAAAAACTAAAGGAACAAAATTCATAATTTTGAACTATATATTAGGTATGGTCTTGTCTGTTGATCATTGATTGTTGATCATTGTTGATCACTGAAAATTTGGCTCTGCAATTTAAGTTGCTTTCTAGAAATTCTTGGTTTAATTCTATAAAAAATATAACACCTGAAATGGATTGGGTTGTTAGCTTATTAAATAATGTTGCTAAGATAAACCCATAAAGGATAATCTCTTACTGATAAAGAGGTTACAAAATTAATTTTCCAGTAAATAAAATACAGGTAAATTGTTTGGTCCACATTGTTAATAATTGGCTATTTGTGCTAATGTGTTACTTGAAATTTATAAGAAAGGATCCTCTTTTTAAGATTTTATAAAATACTACTGAAAAGTATTACCTAAAGTTTTACCTTTTCAAATCCTATAGAGATTATATTTAATGCTTTTATAATTGACATATGTAAAAAGGACCATGGAAACAGAAGCTGGTGATAAAATTGCTCAATTATTATTGCTTTCATATTTTAAATTCAAAATGGCGCCGATATGTATAACTGGAGGCTTTGGAAGTACAGGAAAAAGGTGTTTTGACAAACAGTTATCAATGATAAACAGCCTAAATTAAAAACAAAATTATATGGGATTGAGATTGGAAGATTATTGGATTCTAGTGCTGGATATACCTATAATTTCACAAGAATCCTGAGATCCTAATTGGCCCCTTAAAGATTCTACCTCTCACCTACAAGGTATTGCCACAGCTCAGACGCCATTACAGAGCAAGCTACTTTTAAATTGAAAGGATGAGGAAGGTCATGCAAGAACTTTTCAACCCTTTGTACTACCTGACATTCCAGTAAACTTGTGGGGACGGGATGTGTTGGATGGCATGGGAGCGGTGCTTACTACACAGCCTGTACAACAGATGCTGAAGAGTCAGGGCTACTGCCCGGACAAAGGCTTAGGAAAAATGTTGCAAGGAGACCCGCTCCCTGCGGCAGACAAAAACTGTCACTAGGGGTCCTGGCGATACTAGAGGATTAGGGTCTTTTCCATAGAGGTCACTGCACAGCAGCCTTCAATAATACAACCGATAAAAATCACTTGGAAGAGTGATGACCCTGTATGGGTGGAGCAGTGGCCCCTTGCTAAGGAAAAATTGGAGGCTGCGTATGCATTGGTTAAGGAGCAGTTAGATGCTGGACATATCATTCCTTCCACTTCACCTTGGAACTCACCTATATTTGTTATTAAAAAGAAATCAGGAAAATGGAGGCTATTACAGGATCTTAGAGCTGTAAATAAAACCATGCTTCTCATGGGAGCAACACAGCCTGGCCTGCCTGCCCCTGTGGCAATTCCTAAGCATTGGCACTTAATTGTGGTTGACTTGAGGGATTGTTTCTTCACCATTCCTTTGCATCCCGAGGACAGTCCTCGCTTTGCTTTCAGTGTTCCTTCAGAAAATCTTAAGGAACCTTATCAGAGATATCAGTGGGTGGTATTGCCTCAAGGAATGGCCAATAGCCCTACTATATGTCAAATTTATGTGTCTTTGGCCCTAGTTCCAGTTCGAAAAGCTTTTCCAGATGTTTATATAATTCACTATATGGATGATATATTAATGGCTGCTAAAGATAAAAAACTTGTTTTTGATGCCTTTTCTTATTTACAAGAGGTTCTTAGCTTGGCTAATTTACAGATAGCCCCAGAAAAGGTACAGGTATCTTTTCCCTATCATTATTTAGGTCATGAATTGTTACGCACGGGCATATGCCCACAAAAGATTACTCTACACATGGATCAGCTACGCACACTTAATGATTTCCAAACCTTTCTGGGAGATATTCAATGGCTTCGGCCCACTTTAAAAATTCCAACAGGTCAGCTTCACCCCTTGTATGATGTCTTAAAGGGCGACCCTGACCCTTCATCTCCCCGTAAATTTACAGCTGAAGGACGTGTAGCCCTACAACGTGTACAAGAGGCCCTGGAACAGGCTCACGTACAGTATATAGATCTTAATTCTCCCTTATTGTATTTGATATTTTGTTTTACTCATTCACCTACTGGAGTGTTTTGGCAAACAGGTCCTATTTTATGGGTACATTCCCCAGCTTCTCCAGCAGAAATCATCACTCCTTATCCACAGGCTGTCGCTCAGATTATATTTAAGGAAATCAAGATCAGTGTTCAAACTTTTGGTAAGGAGCCAGATATTGTGGTGACCCCATACACCCAGTCTCAAGTAACATGGTTACAAGCTAATAACAATGATTGGGCCATATTGACATGCTCCATACAGGGTCAGTTTGATACTTACTACCCCTCCAATGATGTGTGTCAATTTTTTAAATTGCATCCTGTTATATTTCCCAAGATAGTACAAATGACTCCTATTCCTCAGGCCCGTGTGGTATTTACTGATGGCACTTCACGTGGTTTTGCTGTGGTGGTTTCTGGTAACATAGTAAAGAGAATAAAAGTCCAGGTCACTTCTGCCCAGGTGGCAGAGGTACAGGAGCTGTTGCTTGCTTTACAGATGTTTTCTGATAA
The DNA here is from genome assembly GCF_049852395.1 of Peromyscus maniculatus bairdii. Lineage (NCBI taxonomy): Eukaryota > Metazoa > Chordata > Mammalia > Rodentia > Cricetidae > Peromyscus > Peromyscus maniculatus. The sequence continues at coordinate 29,177,949 of NC_134868.1, read as the reverse complement.
GAGTGTAAATATTTATACCGATAGTCAATATGTGGCACATGCCATTATGCCTTTGGAAACAGCAGCCTACATACCATCCATTTCTTCCATTCATGAATACTTATTGCAAGTGCAAGGACTTATATGGTCCCGCTCACATAACCTTTATGTGGGCCACATTAGAGCTCATACTCAATTGCCTGGACCTCTAAGTGAAGGTAATCAGAGGGCTGACACCATTACTCGTATGGCTGTCACATTAGTCTGTTCTGCCTTTGATAAGGCTACTCAGTTACATCAGCGTTATCATCTTAATGCTGGATCTCTCCGTTATCATACAGGCATAACCCGGGAACAAGCCATCCAGATAGTTAAATCATGCCCTATTTGTGTAGAATTTTTACCTGTTCCTCATTTGGGAGTTAATCCTCAAGGACTTTTACCTAATCATGTGTGGCAGATGGACGTCACACACGTGCCTTCCTTTAAAAAATTACAATATGTCCATATGCCTATTGATACATATTCTTCTTTAATTTTTGCTTCTGTCCATTCAGGGAAAAGGTTAAGGATGTAAAGAATCATTGTCTTCATGCTTTTGCTTACATGGGAGTGCCAAAATGCATAAAGACTGGTAATGGTCCCGCCTACAGTAGTACGGGATTTTCAAAATTCTGCCAAGATTTTTCTATTGTTAATAAGACTGGTATTCCTTATAATCCTCAAGGGCAGGCTATAGTAGAACGCTGCCATCGTACCTTAAAAACTTATATTGCTAAAGTAAAAAGGGGGGAGTTAGGGGCTCATCTCTCCTCTCCACATTCTATTCTTTCCCTTGTTTTATATATTTTAAATTTTTTATCAGTGGATTCTGCTGGAGTATCTGCTGCAGATAAGCACTGGAGGGCTCCTGTTGCAAATCATCCTCTGGTGCGATGGAAAGATCTTTCTACTGGCACTTGGAGGGGACCCGATCCGGTGTTGGTGTGGGCCCGGGGATCTGTTTGTGTCTTTCCGCAGGACAATGAAATTCCTCTGTGGGTTCCTGAACGCTGTGTGCGCCCTGTGGCTGCTGCTGAATCCCAACATGGCAGAGACCTATTGGGCCTTCGTAAAAAACTCTCCCCTTCTGATGCCAATGGGGATTGAGAGCCCAATATGGCCAGCCTTGGCAAACATTATTGTAAGCCTAGGAACTGTAGCCATGTAGTTGGATTCTTCAGAAGGTAATGTATGGTAACTTTTTTCAAAAAACATTGAGAATGTATCACACCTTGGAGATTAAGGATAACTCTGAAGGTCAATGAACTTCATTTGCTAACAGTAGCATGCCAGCTAAGCTTTTCGCATTTTGCAACCCTCCTCAAGCTGGTGTAGTACCTACTTTTCAGGAATGGCTCTGTGCAACATTTATTTGCCTCCTGAAATTCATTTAGCCTTTCTGAAGATACCTCAAAATTTGTGAGCCTGAATGTAGCCATTACTGAGGCCATTAGTTCTGCTCCTTGTTTGCTCTTTTTGTTTTCTGTTTTCTTTATGTTTCTCAGTTGTTCTCTTGCAGACCTGCCAGCCTAAGTAGTGCTGGGATCAAGAAAAATGGGCCTTGGTGGTTCGTGTTCCTGGAGCCGTGTCCATGCCAGTGGACCGTGGCAGCTAGACACAGATGATGCTCACAAGCTCCAAAAGAGACTCTGACATCGCTGTTGCCGTTGTTGCTGTTATAACAGTGGTGGCCACTGCTGCTATTGTTTCTGGGATTGCTATTTCATAATTGGTTACTACAGCTAGCACAATGGAGACCCTGGCGACAAAAGTAGCTACCACAGTTAGCTAATCTTTCTTCTTATTGGACATGATAAATTTAATTCCACTTTTATACATTATAATTGGCTTTGTAAGTTGTAAATTATTTAAAACTCAAGTTCCATTTGCTCGGGATACCACCTTACAGGACTCCTATTTGCGGTAAGGCTCGTTTAAATAGGGAATGGTTCAATTGCCTGTAGCCTTCTGGCTATGGGTGGGTTAGGACTTCTGTTGGTCTTTTCTGTGTCACACAGATTGCAAGCCCAGTGCCACTTTGAGATCTTTGGCAGCAGTCACTCTACAGCTCACGTGGTTGAGTCTGTATGATAATAAGTATTCAGAGACGGGTAATGCTTGGGGGGCTGCCACCAACCTAAGACAGAACACTTGTGTGGCCTGGACAGGTGTCTCTATGACGGGTAAGGTGGTCTGCTGGTCCCACGCAACCTAAGTCAAAAGCTCATTTAATAAAAAGGGGGGACCTGTGGGCACCATGGGCCCTGACCCCCGACTGTGAGTGGCTGCAGCCTTGCTTGCTGACCAGGTGTCCTCCCTATTCAGATTCCCTGCCGGTGTCCTTCTCACCTTAGGATCATCGGAGAGCTTACCGGAGGTTCTTTGTTCCTACATCCTGCTTGTGGTGTAGACAACTTAGGTGCATCCTGTATTTGGTGTAAACAACTTAGATGCAAGAATGCAGAACTTTGGGTCTAAAATGTAGACCATTGGTAGCGAACTTCTGCCCTCAGGGGATCCTCCATTTGTGTTGTAAGCCTGTATTTAAGGTTTCTTCCCTCTTTCAATAAACGGCATTCGACATCCAATCGTACAAATGACTCGCTGTCTCTTGTCTCTATTTTTTAATCCGCAGCCCTTCGCTCGGACATGGTGAACGCGTATTGGTAACGCGGGCGTTACTGCTACAGAGGGGCAGGTAACCAAAATGGCTAAATTATATGGACTATACAGAGAAGAGCTTCTGAGGAAAGGACCAGTCCCTGGGTTGGAGAGTTTTGGGTAGAGGGTGGGTTATGTGGGGTGTGCCAGCCATACCCTGCAATGGGTAAGGATTGAGGGATGCTGGAAGAACCTGGTGACCAGGTCTATTTTTATATGTAAAATAGGCAGGTCCTCCATTTGTCCCAGGGTGTGAGACTAAACAAGAATAAAGCAGCCACCCTGCTGCATAGTTCACTAGAAATTGTTATGGTATCATGAATTGTAGCTACCCAAAATGCTCTTCTTACCTTGTAGGATGGAGTTATCCTCCCATTTCCCAAAGCCTTTACAATAGCATTGTAATGGAAATATTTCTCCAGCATCCACTGCCTTTCTCCTCTGAATCCCAAAGATTCATGCTTGAACTGTCACCTATTGGGACTGGGGAGATGGCCAGTTAAAAGCACATACCGCTTTTGCAGAGGACCCAAGTTCCATTCCCAGAACCCATATTCTGCAGCTCAAAACCTACTGTAATTTCAGGGGATCCACCACGCTCTTCTAACATCTACAGGGACCTGCATTCACATGCATGTATTTATAACACTCACACACACACACACACTATATATATATATATATATATATATATATATATATATATATATATATCAGTTTCTTATGGCCAGTTAAAAGTCTTTATTCCAGATTACTGGGAACACATTCAGATATTCAGGTCTCAAGAATAGCACCAAATGTTTAGAGTAAAGAGTTTTTAAAGGCCAAACACCACATCCTGTTATCTCGCTCTGCATCTAGAGGGGCAGGTTTTGTGAAAGCAAACAGTTTAACAGAAGTTAACATAAGCAGTTAGCTGGAGGGGGAGATTTGTGCATGCAGGAAGTTTAACAGAAGCTAAGATGATCTGTTAGCTGGGGCATGTTGGCCTTGGGTTCCTAGGATAGAGTTGAATAAATTTCCTTAGGATTCTCCATGAAGGAGATCAAATTCTAGTTAAACTTAAAATGACCACAGCAGAAATATAAGATGGAGGGGCCTCTGCACTGTTTTACACTGTCATACAACTGCATCCCAAAATCCAAGCAGCTAGCTGTCAGTGAGAATACAATTGTCCCACCTTGTTTCACCAAAGCACAAGAGTAGAGTGACTCAATCACATAGAACAGAAAGAGCTCTAAAATCAATGACATGCATGACTATCTTTTTTAAATTTAATTTAATTTAATTTTTTATTTTATTACATTAAGAAAATTTCTACTCACTCCTCATGCTATCCACAACCCCCCTCCTCCCTCTTCCTAGACTGCAGTCCTCTTTCCCAAGCCACCCTGCATCCCCCAAATCCAGGTCTCCCATGGGGAGTCAGCAGAGCCCAGCTCACTGAGCCTAGGTAGGGCACGACTAACTTTTAAATGCAAATGTATAATGATATACTGACTTCACAAGTGTTAATCAAATGAAGCGAGAGAGGTGGAGAAAATAAATGAAATGACATCCTAACACAGAGTCTGCTTTTGTGTGTGTGTGTGTGTGTGTGTGTGTGTGTGTGTGTGTGAGAGAGAGAGAGAGAGAGAGAGAGAGAGAAACTTTCCCAAATTTATACTTACTTAGAGAAAGAAAAACATGAAAACCCCATCATTTCTCAAAAGCATATATAGAATACTCAGTGTGTGAGAGACAGAGTAGGATGCATGGGCTTGAATTGTTTAAAAAAAAGAGAGACAGTATATATCCTTCAGGGCTCTGCATGGTCCTCAAAACATCAGTGTTTTCCTTTGATCATGACTTTTCAGGTTCTGGGTCATGAAAGGACAAAGCTTATTTATATAGTCTCCTGGTCACAAGCTTAATAAGTTGTTCTGATCACTTTCTCACAGGCAAAATTAGAATAAAAGCCATCCTCCACTAATGTCAAGGGCTTAGGGAATACACCAATATCAAGGGCAAACCTGTTCCTGTCATACTTTCTGTACCATCCAGAAAGAGAAGTACCAATCACTAGATCTCAATTGCATTTCCTCTCAAATTCCTCTCTAGTCTGTGATTAAACTGTTCTTATTCTGCCTTCATCCCTTCCTGCCTTGCCACATCACATCTCATCAAGTTCCGTGCTTACAAATGGAACCAAACTCTGTCACCTGAGCAGCTCGGAGGTCCTGCCACAGAATTGCCTATGCAATTGCATGGTTCCGCACAGAAAATAGGAGAAATAAACAGGTCTCTCCATACTTAACAATCTCCTCTTAAACGACCAGCAGAGCTCTCGTTGGTAATTGCATTAATGGAGTCAGCCTGGAAAAGTATCATATGTGAGTTATCAATGCTTTGACAATGACACAGATCAACTGTCATCCTTATAGAATATATTTAAAACATAATAGGTATAAACTATTTCCATAAACAAGCAAACATGTCCATTTCCCATGTTAGTAATTGGTATAATGCGGTTAAAATAAAGTAATTGGCCAAAGAGGGTGTTTTTTTTAAAATATCTTCATAGAATGGAATTGAATCTGGGGCCATGTACTTATACCAGGCTAGTGTTCTACACTGGGATACATCTTCAGCTATTTTTGAAAATTCTTTATCTAAGACAGGATATCACTAAGTTTCCCAGCTAGCCTTGAACTCATTCTGTGACTCAAGCTTGCTTTGAATTTGCAATCATCCTGCTTCAACCTCTCAAGTAGCTGGAGGCCTGTGCCACTAGACCTGGCTTGGACAGAGTTCTAAGACAGTATACTTCCTTTACCAGTTATGCAAGAAAGGCCTTTCCGGGGAAATTTTAATAATGAAGTAGTTGGAGAGAAGCAAGGAGCCATGTGTAAGCCTGAGGGAAGATCATTCTTAGCTCCACCCCCAAAAAAAGTTCAAAGACCCTGAGGCAGGAGTAGGCTAAGTGTGCTCTACAGACAGAAGCCTGTGTGTGAAGAGCAGAAAGGGATGGCATAGCAAGACATGACTGAGGAGAAATTAGTGGTTTTTATGATAACTTCAAAAATAAATGAATTAAAGGGTTTTAGGCAAATGGTGTTCAGCTGTGATGGATGCTTTTAGAAATCACAAAGTAGTCTTTTGGTGAGAGGGAGTCAGTGGGTCCTACCAGCCTGCAGCTAACCACATAGTCTGAGATTCTCTAATAGATTATCAGCAACTTTCTGGTAAGGAATAACATAGAAGCTCATAATAGTTACATGTTAAAAACTCAGAGAAATTCAAAAGGCAGGCGACCTAACAGAAAAACTACATAGTTGGCATTTCTTCCCAAGTCAATATTCCAGTGGCCAATAAATACATAAGAAGATGCTGCAGAGCAATAGTCATCAGGAAAGGCACATTGGAAACCATGATAGAAACCACTGAGTCCTCACCGGCACTGCGGCAAACGGGAAGGTTGACAGAAGTGAAATGCTCTGCACACCAGGCAGATAGAGCCCTCCCTCCCACACACAGGTAAGTAAGCATCCTTGAGATCTGCTTCATGGTATCTGCTGTAGGTATGCAGTAGCTCTGTCAGCCAGCACGACACACACCATTAGTTGCTTGAAGCTTGCAAATGAAGGAATGGTTATATCACAAAATTTGATAAATGATAGATGCTGGAATTTTTTTTTCTCACCAGAAAAAAAAAGTAATGTAAAAGAATCACTATTTGAAGTCAAGTATAAAAACTGTGAAGTCCAAGCCTTGATGCTAAGAAAAGAGCAAAGTCATAGGAGGCTGGGCAGCTGAGAAAAAGGCAGAGAGCCATAGGAAGATAAATCATACTTTATTCACCAGCTTTCAGAAGAAAGCCACCACCACAATAGACTGCTGGGCAGGCACACACTGGCACACAAGGACCATGCACAGGTAAGCACAGCTGCACATGCAGATATTGGCACACAGACTTCACAAGGGTAAGCAGACAGGTGAACTGCAGGCAGACACACACAGGGAGGCAGGGATAGGTGAAAGCTAAGGACCTCAAGGTCATAGTTAGACATCACACAAAAGTGCATATTTACAAGAAACAGTTATGTAAGATCTTACACTACTGCTTACTTGTGGGTTCTTTGGACATCAGGTATCAGTCACATTTGCTAATACATAGCCTCTTCCTCTGTACAACTCATATACGGCAGTAGCCATGTTGACCCAAGCAAAATGTAAATTGGCCTGTACAGCCCTCTGCTCCCTACATTCCACCCATTTAAGACAACTGGTGCTTTATCAAATCAAATCCATAGGGATATTGCTTGGGCCCATAATCCACCATAGTATAGAAAGCCAACATTTTCTATGTTTTGTAGGTTCCCTAGGCACTCAGGTTTGGTAGATTTCCTAGGCTTTTAAGTCCTGTAGGACTACAAGCCTAGTATTAGCTCTCTAGATTATATAGGTGTTTTTGACTCTTACCATTTTTCTAAGATGTCCCCATTAACCATCTTGGAACATGCCAAGTATTTATACCAGTGCTAATTATAAGATATTCATACAGTGAAATAGTCTACAACCCATGAGGAAAAAGCACAGTTGGGTCTCAGGAATATAGTGCTGAAGAAAGAAATGAAAAGGTATATATGTGTGTAAAGTTCAAAATTAGCCTAAGCTAACAAAGCCATAGTGCTATAGAATTGGGAGTGGGAGGAGTATAAATCAGGGTAAAAATGACTGTGGTAACTCACAGTGAGGTAAAGACTCTTAGAGATTTATTTCTCTGTGTTGATATGTACTGGTTACATCAGCTCACTCACTTCATGAAAATTTATAAACTTGTATGTGTTTAGTCTCTGAGCACATGTCTATATGCATATAATTCTTCAATAAAATACTTTTGTGAGCATGGTATCCCTCAGGGTACAAGGCAACATCAACTCCATTCCTTGCAAAGTCCCAATAACCAACCAAAGTTTGATTTTACCAAAGTTCATTTTGGGGAATTGATAAATTTATTAGAGTTAACTTACAAAGCATAGCTGAGTGATCATGGGCAGGAGTATGGGAAACCCTAAAGCAACCGCACTAGGAGATCTGCACCCAACATTGACAATCACTTCCCTGTGGCTACCAAGATGGAGATTCATTCCTTCCCTGCCTGTATATTCTAACCCAGTGGATCCCAATCTTCCTAATGCTGCCACCCTTTAATATCATTCCTCATGTTGGGGTGACTGCCAACCATAAAATTATTTTTGTTGCTACTTAATAACTCTAACTTGGAAATAACTCTAACTTATGAAAATGGCTGCTTTCTGTGTTAGAAACTTATGTTATACAATGAGTAGTAAATTGCATTCAATCAAGAGATAATAAATTAAGTAAACTTAAGTAGAAATTGTTCCCTTTTCGGTAAGAGAACTGATTTTCTTCATTTCATCAATGTTGGAATGATATTAAATAATCCAAGTCATTGATGTGGAAATGCCACTGATATTGTACCCTTAAGTATTGGTTGTTCTTTTTAAAAGTTCTCCAACTTGCCCCCACAACTTTCATTACATTTGGCCTTCTTGTAATTATTAGAAAATGAAAAAACCCTGGAGTGTTGGTTTTCATATTTTAGTATGCATAAGAGTCAACAAGGAAACTAGTTATGAATTAAGATACCTGAGGCTGATCCATCATAGAAACAAATTGAATAGTTATGTTGGAATGAGAACCTACATTTTAATAACCATCTCATGATATGAAGCAAGTGAATATATAAGAAATAAGTGTGAAAAAAACTGATCCAGACAAAAATATTATTTTAGATAAAATAGATGATAGATAGATACATACCTACATACATAAATACATACATGAATATCAGGGAGATATCATAATAGATGGTATGATCCAGTAAGTAGATTACATAGTTTTTGTATTTGGAACATACTACATTGAATGATGAAAAAATGATATTTTCTCAGATATTAAAACTTATATATTGAAATAGTCATACACTTGAAATGATCTTACATAAAAACAATCAAAGCAAGATGTTTCCATGTATATCTTAAAAGATATATTATGACTGAAACAAAAAAAATTAAACGCTTATAGTAGATACAAGTACATACAAAAAAATCATACTTGTAGGGATATCTATTTTGGGTTTGGAGACTAAACAACTTTTATTCGTTTTAAAAATTAAGATACACTCGTAAAATGGAAAATGAAGGCTAAGGACTCATATAGTTTCTGCAAATATAGTGAGAAAATATTTTGCTTTTGTGTCTTTACTCTTTGTGGATGATTATCTTTAGTCATGATGGAACTACAGGCAATTGTGCTTTAATAAAGTTTGTATTTGTGGGAAATAAGTGCTGTGTTATTAAGGAAATGTATCACTAAGAAAAGCAGCTAATGAATGTTTAAGTATCATAAAATGAAAACAAGTATCTGCTGTAGATTTTAATGACATCTGTAAATGAAAGGATATATAAGAATCTGTTGAAAATCTTGATCTTGAATATGTACTCACAACTACAGAAGTCACTAGTCATAATCTCCTAAATAAGACAGTCTCTGTCATTTTTTAAAACTTGCAAGGAAATAAAATTATAAATCACAAATTGAAAAAATTGCACAAATGCAATTTTACTATTTCATTCTGCAGTTAAGACTTCAAAACTAAATCTCTGCAAAACACAGTGCTACCTAAAATAACAGAATGAAGTATCTCCATTCCCATGCAAGAAAAACTGGAAAACTGGTCCCATGCAACAACACTGTTGAAAATAAGACTAAATGGAAAATATTATAATAATATACTATTTATAATAAAGTTCTCTGTAAAATTGTTAGCTATACTAGTACATGGAAGCAGAGGTATTATGTAAAAAAATAAAGTAAACAAAAGAATGTGTATTCCTTAATAGATAAGTTATTAGAAGTGTAAAATTCTTGTGTGCTACTGCAGGGTAGGGTGACAGCACATAATGACAATGTACTTTATATCTGAAAGCTGGACAATGTCTGGTGAGATAGCTCAGCAAGGAAAGGTGTGTATCACTTTCAAGCCCAGAGTCCTGATTTTCTCAGAACCCACACTGTTCACACATATGTGCAATAATGCCTGCAAATGTGCGTACATGTACAATAAGTAAATGTAAAATAACTTTGTGTGTGTGTGTGTGTGTGTGTGTGTGTGTGTGTGTACATTTAAGGGCATGCCATGTGTTCTTATGGCCAGCTGAGGCCATAGAAGGTCCTGAACCCTCTGAAGCTCTACATAACACTTGACAAAGGTGCTGGGAACTATAGTTGAAACCTCGGGAAGAATATAAAGCATTCTTAATTCATGAGCCATCTCTCCAGAATCTATATTATTAACTATAAGGAAGGATTTTGAGCCTGTTTAGCATGAAGAATTGATAAATATTAAAGAGCTAGATATGTTTAACCTGATTTGAACTTTGCACAATATATGCATGCATTAAACATCTCAAAGTCACCCCAAATATGTATAGTTTACATATCATGTATCTATTTAAAAACAGAAACACATTAAAAGAGTAAACCAACAAATCAAAAGTATATAAAATATGTTCATGAATAGTGACAAATATGAACCACTGAATATTTAGAGGACATAGACACATTTGAGTTTTGTTTACAAGTCTTGTTATCTGTGAGTAAGGTCCCTTATTCATAGATATATCAGACCATCAAGAGTCTCTGTCATACTCCAAGTCAACAGAAAACCTTAGGACTAGAAGGAAATTTCTGTTGTTGCTTTTGTTTCCCTCTCTCCAGAATTGGTGGCGCACGCCTTTAATCCCAGCACTCGGGAGACAGAGCCAGGCGGATCTCTGTGATTTCGAGGCCAGCCTGGGTTACCAAGTGAGCTCCAGGAAAGGCGCAAAGCTACACAGAGAAACCCTGTCTCGAAAAACCAAAAAAAAAATCTAAATCAACCTCATAGCCTTTATCTGTCCACTTCTCACTGGATGGTGTGTTTACCATAATATCAGCCTCTTCACTTTCTGGTATCCCATGCTAGCATCTAGGGAAATAAAATCCCCAAAAAATATCTCACAAGAAAATTTTATTTGAGACAACTGATATTCAAAACAATGCATGACATTTGTTATGGACAATTAACTGTGTATCCCTCCCAGGTTTGCCTTTACAACGGCTGGTTTCCTAAGATATTTTGTTGCATTGGCTGGACTCAACACACATCCTCTTGTTACAACAGACTGAATGTAGGGTATGCCTACACAGATACAACAGTTTCTTCTTGCTCTGGCTTGTGCCTGGAGATTCTAGTTGGCCTCCAGATGTTTTTGTAAATTGGACACAGGAAGCCTCGGAACTTGTGCTAAAGCTTAAGTCAGAACTGAAGAACTCAGGCTCTTGCTTCTTAGGACGAGAGTGCCAACCTGACTTTTCTCAACTATCTATTCAGGCTCAAAAGCAAAAGAAAAGAAAAAAACAGTGGCACACAGTCTTTTGGTTTCTTTCATTGTTACCTGAAGAGTTGGCTCTGCCTCCAGGCAGATATAAGCAGAACTTTTGCACATCAGCAATCTGTGTCATCTAAACAAGGGGTTCTCCTGAGGGTAGAACCACAAAATAAACAAATACATTCAGCAGCTGAAAATTTAAAAAATCTGCTTTCATTATTAGCTTGATAATGCCCTTGGTCTCTTCTCATAGAGCCTCCTATTTTGTACATTTCTTCTCTTTATCCTTTCTTGAATACAAACTTTTGGAAGAGATTTTCTTTTTTTTTTTTTTTTTTTTTTTTTTTGGTTTTTTCGAGACAGGGTTTCTCTTGTGTAGCTTTGCGCCTTTCCTGGAACTCACTTGGTAGCCCAGGCTGGCCTTGAACTCACAGAGATCCGCCTGCCTCTGCCTCCCAAGTGCTGGGATTAAAGGCGTGCGCCACCACCGCCCGGCCAAGATTTTCATAGCTTATTTCAATGGTTTATTTGTTTGTTTGCTTGTTGCTTGTTTGGACATTTTACTACCCAATCTCAGTATGCCAAGCTCACCTAGAATTCACTCTGTAGCTAAGTACGGCTTTGATTTCTCAAGGATCCTCCTGCCTCAGCTTTGGAGCCACTAAGGACTATAGGTATGAGTCTCAATAACAAACTTCCTTCTTACTTTCTTTTTTTCCAGTGTTTGGAGACAGGGTTTTTCGGCTTAGCCCTGGCTGTCCTGGAACTAGTTCTGTAGATCAGGCTGCCCTCGAACTCAGAAGATCCACGTGCTTCTGCCTCCTGAGTGCTGCAATTAAAGGTGTGTGCCACCACGGCCTGGTGTATTTTCCAACTTACTTTCTTAACATATTCTAACTTACTAAGGCATTTCTCAAACTAAGTGAGGTGAAAATAATTTGTGAACTATCTGATTGGGGAGAACATTAAGAGCAAAACTTTCAGATACTCATGAAAATACCATTTGTGTGAAAATCCTTAAAATATTGTACTTTCCCCACACCATTACACCTGCACTGCTGAGTAATTTTTGGTCTGAACAGAAGGAACAAGACATAGGAGAAGGGAGACTTAGAGCTTGGAAGGCAAGTTATAACTTTGTACTGAGAGATAATTAATTATGCCTCTCTTAATAAAATAATAAATGGAAATGGAAGTCTACAAAGGATAGAGAAAGGGGCTATAAAATTTTTGATACTTGAATAAGGTTCTTTAATTCCCAGATGAGCAGACAGTGACAAGTCCCATAAAACCATGGATGACCCAATAAAAATTTGAGATGATCTAGTTTTACATGAGAATAAGGGGAAGGCAGCACGCTTAGTAATTGCAGGTTAGGAGGGAATGTTTTTAATCATACTTTACTTTTAAAAGAAGTTCCTGAGGTTGAATTATATATCATTTATTTAAATGTACATTCTGTGCATACAGTAAGCAGTCATTCCATTAGACACTAAACGGAGTTCTTTTAAGCACTATTCATTAAAAGAGTAGGAAAAGGACATTGCTGTAAATCTCAGTTAATCATGCTTGTGGGAAGCCTAAATGTGAACATGAAGACATAGCCCAGTCATCTCCACACAGTGGGAAAATATAGGAATTTCAACTATAATTCTCTCAGAAGTTAAAAAAAAAAATCTTTACCCAAGTCTCAAATTTATTTCCCTAGAGGTTTTCTCTGTGTATTAGTCCTAGCTGTCCTGAAACTCACTTTGTAGACCAGGTTGGCCTTGAACTCACAGAGATCTGCCTCCTGATGCTGGGATTAAGGGAGAACACCACTATGCCCAGCTAAAACCTTTTAAGAATATTTTGAAATGTCAGTGTAAAAACGTCCAGGCTCTTTTGTTGTTGTTTTGTTTTGTTTTTTTAAGATTTTCATCAAGATCCATTGATATTTTCAGTGTAAATGAGGGTGTCCTTTCCCCAAAAATGTATCCTAAGGTGACTACTTGTAGATACTGTTTAAAGTGTGATGTTTTTCTAAACTGCTACCAAGAAGCATTTTTCCTGCCAAACACTCCTATGATTGGTCAGCTTCTGTCTGACAATTAACCAGAAGTTAATTTTCAACAGGGAGTGGTAGCCACCAAGAATGAACTTTCATGACTAGGGTAGTGTGTGTGTGTGTGTGTGTGTGTGTGTGTGTGTGTGTGTGTGTGTGTGTGTGTGGTTTTGTTTTGTTGTTATTGTTTTCTGTTTACTTTCTGTTTTGACACAGGGTCTCTCTAAGTTGTCCCTGTCAGCTTTGAACTAGCAATCCTCCTGCCTTATCCTCCCAAGTAGTCAAGACTGAGGCTCTGCCCCCAGTGCTGAAAGTGGGGACTCTTGTACAGTGGTACAGTTCCCTCTCAGTTGGCCATGATCCTGTAACTCCAGTTAAAGCCACTGGCTCACCAAGCTAGACTTGCATGGAATAGTTTCTTGGGTTTGCCTTCACCTCTTTGCCACTTTCCCTGGGATGAACAGAAACAGATTCTCCATTTAAAGCCGTGCAGCAAATATTTTAAGGTCTGTATAGGACTGGACCAAGAAGTTGATTTCATTGTTGAGCTTTTCCTAGATAGATTCAGAGGTCATAATTTCCCTTCCTTCCTCCCTCCCTCCCTTCCATTCTCTCTCTCTAGCTCTCTTGCTCTCTCTTTCTTCTCTCTCGCTCTCGCTCTCTCGCTCTCTCACTCTCTCTCTTTTCTCTCTCTCTCTCTTCTTTCCTCCCTCCCTTCCTTTCTTCTTCATTTGGTACAAGAAATAAATCATCAGAAATGTGTCTACTATATCCCATAAAAAGACCTAATCTCAACAAAATTATATTTTAAAGCTGCTTATATTATCAAATATCGTTTGTCTCCTGATCTGTTTCCACATATAAATACAAGGCATTCACAGCCTTCTTCAGTATGCTGTGTTTTTTCTGCTGCCTTGTGAAGCTGCATCTGGAGTTCTAGCTTCGAGCACTAGAAGTCATTTTGTTTCAGTGAACAGAGTGCCAGAAATAACTTTATTCCCTGATGCTGTCCCTTACAGAGAAGCTGTTAGCCCTCAGATTATGTATTAGATCAAGCCTCTGGCCTAGTCAGTGTGTGTGTGTTCCAACATCTTGTGTCTGCTCCTACATTCTGAGAGTCCTTTAAGTGTTTTTGTATTTATTCTTAGCTGTTCAGCTTATAAACTCTTAAATTTCTGTGAAGAAAACATCAACGCCATTCCTTGTGGACATTTGGAGGTTGAACATTGCTTTATAGACAAATAGTGACAAGGTTATTTTCAGACATTGGGATTGTGTGGGATCCTACTGTCAAAATTATCTATATTCCATTAGCTGAAAGGGAGTTTAGTGCCTATTATTTCCAATTTTTAGGTTCACTAACTTTACTTGATGAAGCTTATGTTTCTTTCTTTCTTTCTTTTTTTTTTTTTTTTTTTTTTTTTTTTTTTTTTGATCTGAGGACTGAACCCAGGGCCTTGAGCTTGCTAGGCAAGCGCTGCACCACTGAGCTAAATCCCCAACCCCAAAGCTTATGTTTAATAATCTTCATGATTTGTAATAATTGATGATACTGAGAATCTTCCATATATATTCTTTTTTATTATATTTCCGCTAGTTGTAAAATTAGACAGGTCAAGGAGGAAATTTATCTGTGTGTACATATTCAGGTGTGTGTAAATATGTATATATAACTGTATGAGAGTGTACATTTGCATGAAGTGCATGTAGAGAAGCCAGAGGTTCACATCACCTGTCATCCTCATCACACCCCACCCTCATCTTCTGAGATGGTTGCTCACTAAACCTGGTCCTCACTGTTTCAGCTACACTGGCTTGCCAATGAGTTCTAGGTATTTGCCTATCTCTGCCATCCCAGTACTAGCATTAAAGATACACACCGTCATACCACCCAGCTTTTACCTGAGTAGTAGCTATCCAAACTCAGGTCTTCATGCTTGCCTTGCAAGCCTTTTATTCACTGAGCCATCTCCCTAACCTCAGACAGATCTTTGAATCCAACCTCACCTATTCTTACTAACGGTCAAATGTCAGGTATAATACTTAAATTTAAATTTTTATTCCCAATCTGCATATTGCATATAAAAATTCCCAGTGCTGTGGAGCTAGTAGATGAGTCAGTGAGCAGCTATGCTTAGTAAGTAGTTTCACGAAGGCACCATCTTTTAATTTACGTGTTTATTTATTTTATGTGCACATGGGGGAGGATGCTGGCACAGGACGTAATATGATGTATGTGTGGAGTTGGAGACAATAGGTTGACAGTTCTCTTCTTCAATTATGCAGGTACCAGGGTCTGAACTAGTGTTATCAGCATCAGTCGGAGATACATTACTAATTCTACAGTCAAAGGCTCATTACAGTTTTCTCCTTCTCCATATTTGTGACTCTTTTTACCTGTAGGAATGAATGGAACTTGGTAACTCTCAGTGCACATAATTATATGCTATAGGGAAAATGAGTGAATAATGACAATTCTAACAAAATCAATGAATTGATCTACTAGTAGACTCAAAATGTGATGGCCTATTGGGAGACAGTGGAAATCAGGAGGAGAGATTTAGCTGGAGAAAGTAGTTCACTGGGAGTGAATCTTTGAAGGTCATATCCTGTCCCTTCTCCTTCCTGTTTCTTCTTGGTCTCCCTGCTTTTTGGATGGCATATGGTGAGAAACCTTTCCCCACCATGCCCTCTTCTGATGCTAGGTTCTGGCTAAGAGAAACCCACAGTTAATGGGGCTTGAAAACGTCAACCAAAACAAATCTTCCCTGTGCACGTTATTGATGTCAGGTATTTGCCCACAGTAGTGAAAAGACTGACTAACACAGTACCCAAATTTCATCAAGGTTCATCTTCCTACTCATCCTACTCCCTGATGTGGATAAACGTCCCAACCCATTTCGTCTAAGCATCCTACTCTGGGGACAGTGACCACTATCACTTTCTCCTTCTTCACTTCATTCAATCCGAAAAATGCGACACTCTACTCTCACTATCCATTACCCAACCAGACATCTTCCTGAACTGTTCTTCTCCTAATAACCAGAACCAAGCTATTCCCTGGGTCTTTTCTAATTCCTTTCCTCATTAGTTCCTAAAATCCCCATTAGACTGCTGCTCCCATCAAAGTATGAATGGCAGTGTTCATACCAGCACCTGCTAGTTTCTTGACTAAAGAAAGAGAGAAAGGAAGGAAGGGAAGAAAGAAAAAAAGAAAGGAAGGAAAAGAAGATTTTGTTCTAAATAAAGATCTCTCTCTCTCTCTCTCTCTCTCTCTCTCTCTCTCTCTTCATGGAGAGACATGATATGGCATTTGTCTAGTTTTAGTTGACAGTGTATTTGTGTGAGGGGAGTAGTGGAAGAGATACATTAGTTTAAAATATTTCAAATAGCCCAGAAGTGATATCCTGAAAATTAACAGGAAAATGACTTCTCTACCCTTGGCATTTTCATTGTGTCTTCTTGCACACTCAAATACTAAAACCACTGAGTACCTGATAGAATTCCCTGATGTGGCATCCAGCTATAAGGAAAGGATTTGAATCTTACTCGTATGTTGTCAGAAGTAAAAGCCAGTAGTGTCTTAGATAAATCAGTATCTAAAAACTAAGTGCTCAGTCATCTTCATTTAACTTCAAATCTTTGTCTAAGCATATGGTTCCCCAGAGAATTCAACCTCATCTTACTTCTCTGTCATACTTAAAGCCTAGCTCATGACTCAATTCTTGACCTGTATGACCCATGGCTAATTCCTTCATGTTGCCATCACACTGTGACCTTGATCTAAGTGATTCCCATTGCTATTTCTTCATTTTCTATTACTAAAATGATTTAAAGTAACGACTTCTCCTTTGTACATTGACAAAACATGGGAGACTGATGCCTGAAGAGTGAAAAACTAAAAGTCATAATTGTTTTTCTTCTTTCTGTGACACTGAGAAGGTCATAGAAGGTTACAGAAGAGAAACACAGGTAGGACAGTCTGTCTGGCAGTGGATCAGAGAGACAAGGACTCAGGAGAGTCTATAGAGAGACCAAGAAGGGACCCAAAGGAGTCCTCATTAGTAACATGAGCCTTTGCTCCTAATTTGGTTTCCGCATCATACTGATAATCAGACAATTAATATGTCAGTCATGCTCACCTTAGATCATTTATGATTTCTCCGTGGCGAGGTGTTTTATTAGATGTCTAGAAGGAGCCGCAGAGGAAAGTATAGTAAAATCAGAGGAAATTAAGTGAAACATGTCTAGTAGGAGCCAAGCACAAACGCCCGTTCTTGTACTTTGCTGTTCTTTCCAGATGTGCAGAATTTTCTGGAAATGTAAGGTGGGGGAGAATGGCTAATGGTACCTAAAAATATAAAATTGGATTCAATGACTAGTGTGCTGGAAAGGTGTGTTTCAGATGTACCTTATGGAAAGAATAATGACGGGAGAAACTGTGTCTCAGCTCCCTGGCAGGCGACTTTCCTTCCCGTCAGGAGGATTGAGGGTGTTATATCTGGCTGTCGCATGCTTTGCTTTACTGCACATTAACCCACTGAACATATATTAAGGACATAGTGCCAAAGTAGCTGTACAATGTCTCTGCTTTTAGCTCCTAGTTGGCTGGCAGTTACTGTACATTTTAAAAAGTAAGATATATTACTGTGGAATACAGGGAAATGCTTTCTTTATAGATTGAGGCTAGTGGGAAATGTGGAAATAAGTGTTTCACAAAGCCTTTTCTATGCTTTCAACTTGCTTGAAATCACCCTATCTTCCTCATACTCCAAGTTTTAGAGATTGTTGTTTACCTGATGCTGCTGACAAAGTTCGCCTTTCTAATGGAAACTCTCTTTCCATCAGAAGACATCAGCAGACCTTTCATGGGGAGGAACTTGATACAGTCTTATTTCACACACCATTTTATGACCACACACCACTTTCTGTATTTGTATAGGTAAAGAGCTTAACTTGCTCTTTGAAAGTACAAAGTCACATGCCCTGCGTGCATTACCCAAATTTCCACCTTGTCTTGATTTCTTGATCTTATCATTTTCCAGACCAAAGTCTGAAACAAAGGACCACTTAGACTCATAAGGAAAAAGGGTGAGGGATCTTCCAGTGTGGCAACTTCATCCTTTTTCCTCTATTCAGAATGTTCCAGTTGCTCATCTATTCATTCAATATCTGTCTCCTGAGATTTACTACCTATGGAGTACTAGACACTTCAGTGAACATAAAAATCTATTAGACAGAATCTTTGTGTGCAAAACTTTAGATTCTATCTGGTAAGAAAAGCAATTCCTTAAACTAAAAGTATTAGATGGAAGAATGAGGCCAGGCATAAGAAAGGGACCACCAAGCACTAAAGGAGTGCGTGAAAAGACATTGGAAGCGTAAATCAGAAAGATATTTACTTTATGACCCAGGAAACTGTTTTATAGGGAATGTTCTGTTTAATTGGCAATAGGAAATCTGGTCGAGTTTCTGAGCATAGAGATCGGGTGGGTGGATAGAAATTCAAACATGGAAGCAGGGCACAAACCTAAGTGCTCAGCAAACGGACAAGCATGCCGCTTTGCTTATGTTATGTATGTCGACAAGCAGGGAACTCATGAGGATGCTGAAGTGTCCCACTCTGCCAAGCAGACACACTCATGGACAGGTTGTGCTACATGGACATAGTGTTCATTTCAGTTGTGCCTCTGACTCCTGTAGAGCCAAAGAAGTATGGAGACCTCTATCTGTCCTCCTGAGTGCTATGCTCCAACTGAAGCTTGGTCCAAACTGTTGTCTCCTGAAACCTGAGATTGGCAAGTAAGTGGTATGGATTTGTACAGCTGTAACCCCAAAATGAACTTCTGGAAATCAAAGGGAACTTGGATTTCCTGGGTTGCCTTTTCAAGTTTTCCCACAACAACAACTACTACCCCATATAACCATACCCTCAAACACATGGTAATTAAAACTTCTACACAGAGCCCATTCCTCATTCTGAAAGCTTCACCATTAGATGTTTTCTGTTTACATATTAAGAGAAATAAGTATCATCATCGGCACTGTGACTCAGACCTTTTCAAAATCAAGTCTTATCTTGTTTAGAATCAACTATGGGTAGGTATTATAGCGTGAATGAATGTTTCCTCATCAAATTCATGTGTTATCATACCCTCCAATGTGAAGTCATTCAGTAATGAACAGGGGAAGACTTGATCATGATGGCGGCACCTGAATGGTAAGATCATATTAAGAGGGAAAGATATAGAATCTCCTCTTCCCTCCTCTCCTCTCCCCTCCCCTTGTCTCCCCCTCCTTTCCTGTCCTCTCCTCTCTCCCTCTTTTCCTCTCCTGTCTTCTCCCCTCCTCTTCTCCTGTCCTCTCCTCTCCTTTTCTCTCTTCACCTCTTTTCTCCTCTACTTGTTTCTATATTATACACATATCAAGGAAGACCATGTAGAACATAACCAGGGGAAATCTTCAGCATTAGCTAAAAGCAACCAGCACCTTCTCATATTTCCAGCTTACAGAATCACAAGAAAGAGTTTTTTTTTATTTGTTTTTTTTCTATGAAGTCTTTGCATTTGAAGATAACAAGGTACTTTGGCTGAGCCTTCTATCCAAAGGAATCATACTCAGAATGTCACCTTTTATCTGACTCATGACTCAGAATATTGGGTTGGGTTAGCTTGTATTTTTGCAACAAATAAAATCTCTCAAAAATACTTTCTGAGAATAAGAACATTGCAATTAAGAATGAGTCCTGGATAGTAAAGAATATGTTCAACTCTGTTGGCAAAAAAATATAAAAAGCCTTTATAAACCTCTTTTCTTTATGACCCATTCGCTTATGGAGCCAAATGGCTTGGGTTTCTATAGTCTTAGTTTGAGAATGTTTACAATAGCCCACTTTGCTTAGGAGATGGCAAGGCAGTAGTTAGGAGGCAAGCATGGAAGGGTTGTTGCACCTTCGGGAATTCTTTACCACAGGCTGGGCTGCAGGAGCCCGTTTTATTAATTCGGATGACGTTGGCCAAGGCACTGGGAAAGCCACCGATTCTTAGCTGTGCTTATTGCGCAGAAAGGAAGCCTAAGCCTGGAGACCAGAAACCAAAAATGTTCCAAGTTTGGCTTTGGCTATAGAAACATCTACATTACTCAACACAATAAAAATTAAAACTAATAGTTCTATAGGTCTTAAAGTATTAGACAGAAATGTCTGCTTTGCAGAGCTCAGTCCTACAGAGCATCCCAATTGCTCAGGGGGTTATGTCCTTGTCCACCATGTTGTCTAATGCTACGGATGGATTAGAGGACGTCAGATCTACTGGCTTCCTCTAAAACCTGTTCTTATTTGTACAAGGTTGGCCAGTTTCTTTGAAGTTCATGCTTCCTTTTGAGTGTGAGAACACTGAGGACAGCTAAAATAGTTAGAATATAGTACTCAGGTGCTGTGGAACTAGGGCCAATGGCATCACTAGAAATCTCTTCATTGAAATTGACAGATGCTGCGACATTTTCCTTTTGGATTAAAGAAAGAGGGTGACGTCATATCCATCTTTATACACAGACACTAAGACAGTTCATGCATGCATGTCACCAAGAACCTCTTCAATCACCTCTCAAATGTGTCTATACCCTTACAATGCTTCCAGAGCTATGAAAAGTATGTACTTGTTTACCTGGCTGTTTATCTAGAGAAAGGGATGTGAGGTGTCATGTATCTTTGCTTTGCTGAGGAGACTTCTTGAACCTCTTTCAAAATTACTAAGTACTGTGTGGAATTGAGAAGCAAAGCGTTCTCCAACTTTATGTAAAGAAACCATACTTATCTAGAGCCTTGTATGGAGTATGTCTAAGCCATGAGAGCTTAAGAACATCCATGAGATTAGCTTTGGAATATTGGTACTTGAAAGTGGCATAGGTCTCTGTCATCTTCTAGGTAGCTTCACAAGCAAAACATAAGAAAGAGATCAAGAGAACACACAAATTCTATACAGAGATTATTGGTAGATGATTATATTGGTGCATAGTGTAACCAGAAGTACTTGAGTTTTAAGGAGCCAAGGGTCCTATATAACCAAGCAAAATTACAGCAAAAATTATCAATCATGTGAGCTACAGAGAGGATGTAAGACATTCAACTACCCCAAATATTTTATTTCCATCTATTTATTGGCAGATTAAGTATACCCATAAAATATATACTTCAATAAATTAATTTGGGAGCTTGTATTATGTATGTGCCACATAAAGTCATAAGAGCTGCATCCACTAGAGGAAAAATTGTTCATACTGCCCTGATGACTTCTCTTTAGTGATGGAGATTAATAAAAAGAATACAAATTCAGAAGAAAGGAAGAGAGCAAATGACACCCATTACCAACTGCCTGAATCTGGGAGGAAAAGCCAGGGTTGGTTAGCAAGCAGCCATCCTCTAAGGTGGACGATGGAGGAAAGACAAAGCAGTTTCAATAGCAAAGAGAGCAGGACAACTTTACAAAATGGAACAGAGTGAGAGAGAGTCCTTTCCAGTGTGGTCAGTCCTGAGCAGGGTGTGCCCAGCTCCTAGTTTGGAGTAAACACTACTACAGAGGGTGGGAACTATTGGTTAAGAATCAGCCTCTGAAAAGATGAAGGTGTTTCCATCACCAAATAACTTAGAGGGCAGGATGGAGGGTGCAAGGGACATAAGCCTTGTAGCTGATGGAAATCAGAGACCAAATAGGGGGCAGGGGTAGAAATAGAGATCCTAAAGCACATTTAACATTGAACTTATCACTGTGCAGACTGCAGTTAAATCACGCAGAAAACTTTTGGCATACATATCATATGGGTGCAGGGAAAGACCTTTTCTCAGCACTTGGCCATAAAAGTAACAAAAAGTCCTTCTTAAAAAATATCCCTGCATGGGAGGAACATACAAACAGTCTAGCACCAAACAGTCAGCTCTAAAAACATACATATAAGTATGTGCTCAACAGATTATATTTGAGAATATTTATGGATATACAAATACATATGCTGTGGGATGTCCTTCTATATGCTGTGAATGGGTATTGTTCTCGTTAGGTGTTAATAAAGCAGTTTTGGCCTATGGCAAGGCAAGATAAGGTTAGGCAGTTTAATCAAACTGAGGATTCAGAGGAAGGAGGGCAGAGTCAGGGCAGACTCTGTGAGCTGCCCAAGAAGCAAGATTTTGAGGGACCAGTTAAGCCATGGGTCATGTGGTGATACATAAATTAATAGATATAGGTTAATTTAAATGTAAGAGCTAGTCAGTAATAAGCCTGAGCTGTCAGCTAAGCATTTATAATTAATATAAGCCTCTTTGTGGTAATTTGGAAAGCAACTGCCAGGTTAAACTGCAGATGGGACAGAAAGCTCCACCTCCATTTACATATATATGTATACATAACAACAATTGATATAAAAAGATTGGCCAAGTGCTGTGGGATGGTCTTTGCATGCTGTAAATATGTGTTGCTATAATTGGTTAATAAAGAAGTTGTTCTGACCTATGGTGAGTCAGGTTATAGCCAGGCAGGAAATCCAAGAGTGAGACAAGAAGAAGAATCAAGAGAGAGGGGAGATGTGAGCCAGCTGCCCAAGGAGAAACAAGATGCCAGCAGACGAGTAATGCCATGACCACGTGACAAAACATAGATTAATAGAAATGGGTTAATTGAAGTTGGAAGAGCTAGCTAGCAAGAAGCCTACCATAGGCCATACAGTTGGTAATTAATATAAGCCTCTGAGTGATTATTTTATAAGTGACTGCAGGACTGTGGAGCTGGGCAGGACTAGAGGAACACAGGGCATGGTGGGACTGGAGAAACTTATGGTTACAGCCAGGAATCTGAAGGAGTGCAGAGAGCGGTGTATGAGAGGATTTGGAGAAAGGAAAGGGAAAGGAGAAATTTTGTAAATAAGCATATTAAAAATAAACAATCAAAAACCTAGAGTGAGGATGATTGATCAAAGAAGATATACATTTCTTCCCATTTAAAAGAAAAAAAATGGGGTGCAAACTTTGGAATGTTTAACTGTTATCTGGACAGTTCACATTCTTGTCAGAGCATAAATATGGGGGTAAATGAGGGTACATGAGTAGATATCTGAAATTTTCTTTAAAAGAGTAAGTACCCCTTAGTTTTATTGTTAAGGAGGGAAAAATGCACTGATAATATTAAGAGTTTTCATATGATTTTGTGAGACTCTCATCCACTGTTGATAATTTTATAATACATGTGCAATAAATGTAACTACATCCAAAATTATTCTGGTAGTTATGAATAATCTAATATAATGATCCGTTAATTCACTGGAAGATCCTTCCAGGACTATAGTCTTTCAACTATTATTTTTAGTAATGATACTCACTAAAATATGATTTTTTTTCATATAGAAACAAGCACACATAAAGAAAACAAAACTTGTCAATTTGTCTTAAAACAAAAAAACAAACAATTCCCTCTCAGTTAGTGGCTAGGTGGCTCTAAGACTGGAGTCCCTTACTGGCAGCTGATTCTAGGAGTCTGATATATATTTCAGGAGACTATTTTATGAGATTTGGCCTGTCAAATGTTCTAATCTAGAAGGAAAAATCACTTAAGTCAAAATCATGTAGCGTACCAAACAGTGAAATATGATCTGAGTCAGGCTGGAGTGAAGTTCACTATCTCCTCAGGAGAGGGGAGAATCATGGCAACTGCTTGCAGGTGCTAGGGTCAAAGGTACTGCACCACAAAAACCATGTGTCATCAAAAATTGCCAACCCGGACATCACAGAAGGAAAGGCAAGAGAGCAAACAGGTGGACTCCAGGTGCCCATGTGCCCATCCAGAAAAGAAATGTCTCTGGGATGGGAAGTCAATTCTCTTTATCTCTACAAATACATTTTACATTTTCCTTAGTATTATAATTCTTTATTAGCTTCTCTTTTCTACTCTTACTATTGACCACCTTTTGTCTTTTTCCTTTCTTTTCACATCCTTTTTTTTTGTAGATGTAACAGACTATTGCATCCAACAACTGCTGAACACACATTCTCTTCATAGAATGTCCTCCAAAATAGATGATCTTTTAAGACATTAAAGAAGTCTTAAATACATGGGATTTAAGATAACTTCCTGTAGTCTATCTCATCGCAATGCAATAAAACTAGGACTCAAGAGCAAGAGAAGCTTCAGAAAGTACAAAACCCTACCATTTGGATAGCACACCACTGAATGATAAGTGGGTTGGGTAAGAAATCAGGAGAAAAATTACCACAGCCATTGCAATCATGAACCCACAAAAGCCGCATTTGCCAGCACTGGTCCTTCACAAGGCTGTGAATCACCAGTCATGGACAGGGAAGGAGCTAATGGGGCCCAACCCCACTACTCACAAATTATTGACTTCTAATAGCGGAAGGGGAGCCATTCTCTGCAGATGTACACCTACTCTCTGGTGACTGCAGCGGTCTCCATTGGATAGTTTCATCCTAACAGTCACACAGACAGCCCTGATTAAACACTGCAGCCCACAAAACAAAGCAAAGACATGAATATGGGGAAGTCCTAGAGGGAGAAGGGGTACTGGCGGGGAGGAGGGTGATTGGAGGGAGATTAAAAAAAAAGGGTAGGAGTAAAAGTAAACAGGAGGCATTGTGTATATAAATAAAATTATCAAATAATAATTTAATCGATACAAACAAAGAGTGAAAGAACTATCTTCAGTTCTCAATTTCTTTGCAGTGATCTATTACTCACTTCCTATTTGTAAAGTTGGTTCAAAGAAAACAGTGTCATTCATAGACATGTTTGACTAAGCAAATGGAAGCTGTCTGTGTCACTAAATAGAAAATACAATGCCCTACAAACACCTCCTTTTGTAGACAGTGCACACGAAATGGCTAGAATAAGCAACTGAAATCACAACATACCAGAATTCCTGGAACACAATGAAAGGGGTTCTAAGAGGGAAGTTTGTGGCTATGAGTGCCTTTAGTGAAAATACAAACAGATCCCAAAAACAAAACAACTACATGTCTTAGAATACAAGACCAAGCAAGTCAATCCTAAATCTGTAGATGGAATGAAGTATTAACGATCAGGGAAGAAATTAATGAAATGAAAACAACAGGATAAAATCTACAAAGAATGTAAGAAACTGAGCTATTTCTTGAAAAAAAGATAAACAATATTGATAAACCTTTGCCTAAACTAACTAAAAGAAAGAAAATAAAAACAGGTCCAAATTAATGAAATAACAGATTAAGAGGAGGCATTTACAGAGAACAGTGGAATTCAAATGCCCATTAAGTCATACTTTGAAGTTTTACATTATAATAAATTGGAGAGTATAAAGGAAATAGATACATTTCTAGATATATATGACCTGTCAGAATTAAGTCAAAAGGAAATAAACAATTTAAATAGACTATAATGAGCAATGATATTAGGACAGTAATAAGACATCTCCCAAAAAAGAAAACCCAGACCCCACAGCTAGAGAAATAGCTCATTCAAGAAGGTCTTTGTAGCACGAATCTTAGAAGGTCTTGTTAATAAAAACAAACCTGGAGCCAGGTATTGAGGTAAACGCTGAAAGATCAGAGAAGCAGAACAAGTCACAGCCACCTCACCTTGCCAGTTCCTCAGCTGATCCTGTTTCCTCAGACTGGAAGCCTCTGTGTCCTCATCCAAATGGATCTCAGATGAAGTGCTGCTAAAAGCCTTAAAGTTTAACCAGCCTTAGCTCCTGGTTTTCACACCTTATATACTTTTCTGCTTTCTGCCATCACTTCCTGGGATTAAAAGCACGAGACACCATGCCTGGCTGTTTCTAGTGTGGCTTTGAACTCACATAGATCCAGATGGATCTCTGCCTTCAGAATGCTAGTATTAAAGGTGTGAGTGCCACCATTTTCTGACCTCCATGTCTCTCTAGTGGCTGTTCTGTTCTCTGACCACAGAGAAGTTTATTAGGGTGCATGATATATTGGGGAACACATTATCACCATAAGTCTTGCTTTATAAGCCTGAGAATATGAGTTCAATTTCAAAATTGCACATTAAAAACATCCATCTGTGGTGGCACATGACACGTATCTGAAATCCCAAGAATGAGGCAGCAGAGAAAGAAGCAGACTAGCCTTGGCCTAAACATCAAGTTCCAGGAAATGAAATAACTCATTATGAAAACAAAAAAATATAAAACCAAGATGGATTGCACTGGAGGAGACACACCCCAAGGTTGGCCTCTAACCTGTGCATGCATGTGCACACACATGCACCTGCACACACACACACACACACACACACACACACACACACACACACACACACACACACACACTAATAGAAAGGAAGCAGCTCAGGTCATAATGAATATGCTGTAGAATTCTATCTACCGTTAAAGGACTGACATAAATCCTCCACTAACCATTCATTCCATGTTAAGGAAAGGCAGAAGATGATGCTGCCAAACTCACCTTATGAATCCAGTATTATCCTGATACTGAATACGATCAGAATACACTAAACCACCAAAGGCAGGTCAGAGGCCAGTATCTGCCTGATGGATGTCACTATGCACAATGAATACATATGAATAAAAATGAAATTTCAGATAATTAAAAGAGCTATAAAGATGAGCAAAGAAAATAAAGAATATCTGAGGAAAGGGGACTATAGATCTCATATTATTAAGTTATTGTATGTACATGTAAACCTCAATGTTAATGTCATTTTACTGTGAATAGCAGATATTTTTACTCAGTCTTGTAACATACATCCCTGCCCCCACACACACACATATACATTTTGTAGGCCTCATAACTTCTTCCAATTTGATGGGTACAAATGCAATTGCTCTTCTTGCATTTTATGTATCCAAGTAGTAGTTACACTTTGTTTATGTACATATTACACTGTGAGTTTCACAATGGAAGTTTCTTGCTCAAAACTTCTGCTCACTTTCTGTGAATTCTTTCCTATTATGGTTTTACTTTTAAACTGTGTTTGAGAAGGAAAGGGATGTCACTGCTCACATTTGGAGGTGGAAGACAATTTACAGAAGTCCATTCTCTCCTTCCATCACGTGAGTCCAGGGATCAAACTCAGGTCTTTAGGATTGGTGGCAGGTGAATGGTGAGCATCTAACTAGCTCTGAATTCCATTTATTTATTTATTTATTTATTTATTTATTTATTTATTTATTTATTTATTTATTTATTTATTTATTTATTTATTTATTATGATACATAATAATTATATATTATATTTATTATCATATTATATATATATATATAACTTTTATTTTATGTGTATGAATGTTTTGCCTGCATGTATGTCTGTATACCACTTGTGTCTCTGGTACCCACAGAGGTCAGAAGAGGGTGTCATATTCCCTTGGACTAGAATTATAGATGGTTGTGAGGTACTATGTGCGTGTTGGCCATTGAACCTGGTCCTCTGTTAGAGCAGCCGGTGCGGTGCTCTTCACTGGTGAGCCATCTTTCCAAACCACCATTCCTGCTTTGTGATAGGAAAACTCCAACACAAAATTCTTCAGAGTGTAATCTCCTCACTTGCTTTGTCAGTTCTGTTGGCAGACAATCCTCTATGGGTCTCTCATTTTTCAATCTCCTGTAGGCTGAGCCACTAATAGCCTTGGATCTGATCATTATTTTACAGATGTTTGTACAGTGAATAGCCAAGAAAGATACAGTTATACTCTGGAGCAAAGGGAATATTTGATATCCAGTATAATAAAGATAGTATCTCCCTATGTCACACACACTGGACAGGCTTGCTTGAAGCCTTCTGTATGAGGTTGAGGTTTCCTAGGCATGGGGTTTTATTGGCTATAATGCAAACCCACTGTTTGTGGAACATCTATCAGGGCCCGTTTGCACCGCCCCAGTGGAACTGGAAAGATATGTGGTAGCAGGGCAGGCTACCAACCTAGATATGAAGTTGACACTTCCTGCTCTGCACTGAATAACCAAATCGTTTGTCTCAGCCTCAGGGGGCTTCTGTTGTCTCACGACATCTGTACAGCTCCAATCCACAAAACTACCAGCTTCAAGTGGCAGAAACATCTCCAACTGCACAGTCATAATGGTTTCCCTTCTTTAAACAAAACCTAACAGTTGTATATTATAAAATATACTTTTCAGTTATTTCATAAATGCTTCTCATTTCTTACATGCTGAACCACAATGTATTTTCATATTTTTTCTCATTGTTATAGATTTACATTTAGATCCAGTAAAACCCATGTAGATTTTAATATTGCTATTATATTAGTTATTATTGTTGTTACTAGGAATTGAACCTAAGACTTCAGGCATATTAGGCAAGTATTCCATTAATGTTATATCAGCAGCCCTTTTAAAAACAGTTTTTGTTGTTTTAAGACCAGGTCTTTTTAAGCTGACCAAGCTGGCCTTGAACTCATTTTCTTACCCATGCCCATCAAGTACTTGCAATGCCTCTGCCTCATCTTTCTCAAGTAGCTTGAGTTATATGACCTTACTCCCAAGCTAAGTTTAATTTTAATACAATGTATGGGAGAACCAAAATCATTTTGTCTCAACACTGTAAACCAATTGGCTTAACTTGATAACAAATACTCTATTCTTCTCCATTGAATTTTTTTATGCCTGATCAAATATTTTCCTAGTTTTTATATATAAAAGCCGATCCTTGTGCACTTTCTTTTGAATAGTTGGTCTATTTCTTTTTCTCCATGCTACAGCTACAACTCTCTGTTTAATGTGGCTTTGTAATATGTCTTCACACTATAGAAAGGCTTCCTTTTTCCAGTTGTTTTTAGCCAGTTATGGATGCTTCTTCTTCACGGTACTGTTTAGAGTCAGTATTTTAATTCTTGAGTAAATGATAGTTGGAATTTTCTTGGAAATATCAAGTAGAAAGGGGTCCCATGAGAATCCCCAAACAATCCAGTTTGTTGCTAAGACTATAAGTTGCTCTCCACAACCTGACAGCAAGCACCATTGCTGAAGATAACACCTACACCATTCGTTGAACTTGAAGAAGTCAAGCTGGTGCCTACATAGAACCATAACCCCTATGTTCTACCATCTTTGATACACAGTTACTCTGCACACTACCAAAAGAGGAGTGTAAACAACAACCTAATTACAAAATCTTTGACCTGCAATGGTATATTACCTACCACATATACTAGGGCAATAGTAGTTCAAGGCTTCTGGGAGTAACCAACCAATATCTGATTTGATTTCCAACCCACTCCATGAGATGGAGACCATACCTCACATTGCTTGGGTGACCAAGAATGAGAGATAGAAAACCCTAGGACCTAGAGTATATCCAAATACTATTGTTTAAAAAACAAAAAGAACAAAAACAAAAAACAGCAATAAATGATATTCTGCTAAATTAATAGAGCAGTATCTTGCTCAGCCATCATCAAAGAAGCCTCCTCCTGCAGCAGATGGGAACAAATACAGAGACCAACAGACAAGCATTAGGCAGAGATTGAGAGATCTTGGGACACTCAGCCCTAAATGAGATGTCTGTATTAAATCTCTCCCTCAGGGCTTAGGGAACCCTATGGAAGAGGAGACAGAAAGAGTGTAAGAGCCAGAGGGGATGGAGGACACCAAGAAAACAAGGCCCTCTAAACCAACCTGATCAAAGCTCATATGAACTCACAGAGCAGCATGCACAGGGTCTTCGTGGGTCAGCACCAGGTCTTCTGCATATAAATTGTGGCTTTCAGTTTAATGTTTTGTGGGATTCCTGAGTATGAAAACAAGTGGGTCTCTGATTCTTGTGCCTTCTCTTGGGCTCTTTTTCTTCTGTTTGTTTGTCTTCTCTAACTCTAATGTGTTAGTTTTTGTTTTATCATATTTTATTTTCTTATTATCCCTGAGATGCCTGTTATTGTCTAATGAGAAACAGAAAAAATAGATCTTCAGATGAGGAGGATCTGGAAGCTTGTTCAAGGAGGGGAAACAATAATCAGAATATATTGTATGAGGAAAAAAGAAGTCTATATTTCAATAAAGGAAAAATGTAAAAAAACAAATTATGTTAGGCCAGGTATAAAGGTGCACACCTTAATCTCAGCCCTCAAGATGCAGAGGCAAGCTGATCTTTGTGAATTTGAGCCCAACCTGGTCTATATAGTCAGTTCAAGGACAACCAGAGCTATGTAGAGAGACCCTGTCTCAAAAACAAACAAACAAACAAATTTAGGCTGTTTGCAATTTTTTTAGAAAGAATCTTGAAGTTTCATCATTTCTTCCATTTGTTCATAGTTCTTTGATGGTGAATTTATTCTGGTTTGTTTAGCTGTTGTTTATCAGTGTTCTTTTTCTTTCCTTCAGTTTTTACCTAGCCTAGATGGATAAACATTCACTTGTCCTTAAGAGAATTATGAGTTGGGCAATTATTTTAGATTGTATCCATTGACCACAAAACAATGCATCTTTTATAGTATTAACCCTTTGCATTATGCATAAAACTTTGCATTGTGTTTCCATTATACCAATGCATATTTACTGCTCCAACCAATGCAGCTTGGGCTCTGGATACCTGATGAGGTGAAGACATAAGAAAGGACAGACACACAGAGTACGTATAGTGACCCTGGAATCAGATGGGGTTTTGCTTCCACCTTAACCTGGAAGCTCGGAGTATTTATTGGTTATAGCATAAGAGAGGAGCAGTTAGCTAGGCTTGGTAGGAAGAGGCCTCTCTAGGTGAGCAGTCTCAGGCTATAAGCATCCAGGAACTCCAGGAGGAAGAAACTGCAGTTGCTAGTCTTTGCACACACTGATCAATCATCCATTAACACTCACAGTCAGACTCCGGGGGAAAGTTTGCCATTTATCTTGAGCCTGACCCATGCAGATAATGGTGTTGGCAATTTCCCATGGGTCTGATGCCTTGGAATCCTCAACATGACTGAGCCCATGTCAACAATACACATTCACTCAGGACTTCAATCACTCAGTGCTTTCTCCATTCCTTACAGTCCACCAGTTCATAAAACAACTCCTGTGTCATTTGTTAATATTTAACTGAGTGTGTGAAAACTGAAAATGAAAGAGTGTTTGTTTTGCCTGTTATGATCCCTAGTATTTACTTTTAGTGAGATAATTCTTGTTCTACTGGAAGTTTATAATATGCCAATCCATGATGTATACTTTTCTATAGGGATGCACATGGTTGAGGAAGGATCATTTTGTAGCTTGTAAATCAGCCTCTATGAGTTAAGGGATCTTTATTTTTCAAGTATGTGGGGTGACTGGAATGCACACTTTTCTCTAAATAGCTGCAGCTCAAGGGCATCCTACCTATATCTCTATAAACAAGGAAAATCAATATAATAGATACCTCGGGTATAGTTCTCCACACTTCCTCTCAAAATTCTGTTTTTCTACTCCTATATTTGCTACTTTTCAGCATCCATCATAGTGCTTAACACAAAATACCATCTCTATAGGTAGCCATTGGTCAAAAGAGTCAAATGTTCCTGAGCAATAAATATAGCAATACATTTTCATGTTTACAAAATGCCGGATTAAATATATATGCTAATAGCAATAAACTCATTCACGTTGCTGGGAAATACAAATTTAGGTGGAAATGTCACTGAATAGCATTCCAAGAAAGCTCGTGTACTCCATAACACGTATTGAAAGTAGTAGATGTGACATACACCTATCGGGTCCATTGCGTCGAACAGGCAAATGACAGGCATGCATATGGGACCATAGATAAAGACATGAATAGACATGATTTTCTGTTGATCAAGTGTGAGCAATGAGAAGGCCTCCTGATTACAGCATAAAATGATGGACCATAGCTCTGGGAACAATCATCACTTTCTGAATTCACAGAGAGTGGAGTTCATTAGTTTCACTGATGAGAACACAGTGAGGACCAAATCAAAGTCTGAGGCCCTGTGGAGACCAAATTACCTCCCCTCTATACCAAGCCCAATGCCTAACTCCTAATAGCATCCCTGAATGGCTTATCTTCACACCATGATGAGTGTGAAGAGAGTGCAGTTTCAAATTGAACCTGCCATTACACTTGGGAAACCATCTCAGCTGTGATGCTCGTCATTTGGGGTTATGAGGCCTTTCCTTCAATTACAGGCAATCCAGAAAAACACAACAAAACATTAACCATCCTTATGAATTCAGTGTTCAGATGGAACTTTTCTTGGTTATGGTGAAATTAGAACCATCCACACAAAGTTATACCTCTGTTGAAGTCTAATTGTGATGCTGCAGAGGCACTATTAGAAACTGTTTAAGATTCAGGCAGCACACACAAAAGGAAAAAGCCAACTGCATTAGTTTAATATTTGACAAAATAAAGAAGTGCCTCTCATGCCCCTTTTATATATAAATATCCATCTGACAAGGGAAAGGGCCTGGTGAACCTTGTTCTCTAGTGTTCCTCATAGTCCAGCAAGAGCAAACTTGCTGCTGATGTTGATGCTTTTTGTTTTTAGCTAAAGGGTAAACAGATATTTTCCCATCTGTCAAGGTGGAACTGTATGCAGTCGTCTGAAGCCTCAGTGTTCACTAGGTACGGCATGGGGCATGGGGTAAACTAGTCTCACTAGAAGGTCTCTGTAAGGTAGCAGTCTCAGGCTGTAAACATCTGGAAGCCGGAAGCTGGAGCTTAGTTTTTCCCACTCAAGGTCAATCGTTTGTAAACACTTTACTTGCACCTGCTGTCAATATTCTCACTTGGACCAGAGGAAGGCTTTGCCAGTTCCAAGCATGGCCCATATTGGGCAAAGCTTTGCTCTTCCTATGGATTTGATCCTCAGGTCCTTGACATGGTTGTACCCATGTCAAACAATAGACTTTCACTCAGGAGGCTTCCTCCACTTCCCAGACTCATAAAATGATGTGGAAATGCAAAGTTACCATGATTTTACTGACAAAGGTATTCCTTGCTGCCCTTGTAAACTTAACACATTACAAGCTTAATGCCTACACCAGCAAAAAAAAAAAAAAAAAAAAGGTTGTGACCAATAATTTGTTATTGTTGGACTATTATAATTCTGTTTGGATATTCTGAAACATTAAAAGCTATTAAATTTTTCTAACAAATATAGGATAACTGCATGGAGATTTTATCTGATCTCAATAAATCTTGCTGGGGTGGGCAGAGGTTCTACATGGGAACCTACAGCGATGGGTTTGCTAAAGAGTCACGGTACATATAGTTGGTCAGACCTGAAGTCTAATTAGAGAGCTGTCTGTTGCTCTTGAGGAAAAAAAAATGTCTCTTTTATGCTATTGCACATCTTGCAGAGCTGGGCAGGCCTGCAGAGTGTATCTCTCCCTTGGCAGCTTGCGGAGCACCTTCCAATTCTATGAGAGCCAGTCCCCAGGAAGGAGGCTTCCCTATCAGTTCAGCTCAGTTCCTCTAAGTCCTGCGTCTGAAATACGCAGTGTCTTCAGCAGCAGGGACTTGCCTCTAAGTTCTGGAAGACAGTCAAGAGCAATGCCAGTAGCCCATACTTGTTTCGGGAGTCTCTTATATTCTCCTTACTGGGAGATTTCCTATGCCTGGCACTAAAATTTTTGGTAGGTAACTAATGGCTCTTGGGTGGCCCATGTAATATAACACCATTAAAGCTCCAATACTATAAATACATATTATAAATGTATATTTGGGTGATTTTTATAAAATAATACATTTCCATATGGGTTTTTTCAAGTATCCCTCATGTTATTTATCTCTCATTTCTCCCTATCTTCCAGTATTTCCCTCTTCCCTGCACTAAATATTACCCCCCTCCCAGTTTTTGCCATTTCGCCCTTCAGAGAACCTGTATCCTGCTCTTCTCCTCTCTGGAGCTCCTTTCAGCTGTGATCCCTTTCTAGTCTCTCTGCCTTTTTCAGTTACTTCAGGTTATACATTCAGATCAAAACATTCAGAGCTAGGATCCATAAATAAGGGATAGCATGGGACTTTTGTCTTTCTAGGTCTGAGTTATCTCACTTAATACAATCTGTCCCAAATTCAGCCGTTTACCTGAGAATTTCATGATTTATTTTTACTTTATAGCTGACTAGAACTTCAGTGTGAAAAGACACCCATTTTTATTCTCAGTAGAAGGACATTTAGGTTGTTTTCATTTCCTAGTTACTGTGAATAGAGCAATAAAGAATATGGTCGAGCAAGTACCTCTGTAATAGGAGATCCTACTGAGCATATGTCAAGGAGTGATGTAGCTAGGTCATGTGGCAGATCTACTTTTAGCTATTTTGAAAATTCTCTATACTGATTCCCAGAGTGGCTGCCTAAGTTTGAAATCCTGCCAACAGCAAATGAAGGTTCCATTTTTCCTACATCCTCGCCAATAGATGTTGGTGGTTGTTTTCTGGATCATAGCCCTTCTGACTGGTTAAGATACATTTTCAAAGCGGTTTTAATTTGCATTTTCCTAATTGCTAACAATGTTGAGCTCTAATAAGGATATTGTCAGCCAATTTTAATTTCGTTGAGAACTCTGTGTTCAGATAAAAAGCCCATTTTTTAAAATCAGGTTGATTTTTTCCTTGATTTCTTTTTTTGAGTTCTTTGTATATCACAGATATTCAGCTACCAATGGCTGAGAAGGTCATTGACCCTAGAGGAAAACCTTGTGATGTCATTTTCCAAAAGTAAAATAATTGCTAATTGTATTCTAAATATCTACCCTCCTAACCACGGGTAAGTGTAGCTCCCAGTTCTCAGCAAATAAGCTTGATTTTGCAACCAATGAAGTCTATTAGAGAGATCCACAACTTATCAAAATTCAGTGAGTAACTAGCTAATCTTGGGATGCCCAACCCCTAGTCATACACATGCAAAGGCAATCTTTGCCCCTCAGGCTCATAGAACATCACAGAAAGGGGACAGAAAGATTATAAGAATCAGGGGACCAGGGTTCCTGGTTCTAGATAGTGTTCTATAGATATTATGAGGAAACTGAAGCCAGAAATTTTTATCAGCCATAAGCATGGTTGCCTGAACAAGACCTGCATGCCAGTGTGGATGAAGGAAATTCCACAAGGTCAGACCCCGAGATGAAGAGCTCTGGAGGGCATTTCCACAGGTTGTCCAATTCCATGACAAGCCCCGGACACATGTACATACAATAAATGCTAAATTGACTCAGTAAGTTGATATGAGTGCATATATACTTATGCACATGTGTGAAATGATAATATATAGATAGATAACGAGAATAATTAAGAAGAGGTCTTGAAATTGAGAGGGAGGGAAAGAGAGGGAGATTCGGGGAAGAGGGAGAGGCAGGGATGATGTAGATACTGTGTTCATGTATGAAGTTCTCTAAAAAACAAATTTAAAAAATTGTGAGAAATGTCAAACTGCCATCTAAATATTCATGTTTGTACCCATGGATTAGAAATGCACCAAGCTTCATTGCAGAAACTTCTTAGAGAAGAAGGGGATGGTTAGTGTAGCAACCCATAACTCATGATGGTACCTAGAATAAGTGTTGATAGTGTTCTCAGTCACTACTGGGATAGCTGTAACACATGCCTCCAAGGCTTAGGAAGCATCTCAGGAAAGAAGTTGAAAAGAATGTAAGAACCAAGGATAGGGGGAGACATGCAGAAAACACATTTCCTGGACATGACATGGGCTTTGTTGTCATGAACCCTCTGCAGTCAAGTTGTGTGCACAAGACTTGCACAGGATTTGAGCACAGAAACATCCCGTGAGGCCCCACACCCTCCCAGAGGGAATATCAGCATTTGATGATTGTTGGGGGGAGAAGTCTCACTTTCTGACATGCTGTAGCCACAGGTAGGTTACTCTTGCTCCACTGAGTAACTTCCCACCCAATTCTAAGTTCATTGAGCCACACAGAAAACGAACACATAAAAGTGGGGCATAGAGTTTGAGAAGAAGGGTACTGGAAGAAAAAAGAGTGAGGTTACAGAGGGGAATAGAAGGTGGAAATCATGAAAATGTACTATATAAACTGTCAAACATTTTTAAAGGGAAAAAATCACAATGGCGAGAAAATGAAATATAGAATCAAATACACAATTTAAAATACAAAATCAAATACTTAAACCTTAAAATTTTCTCTTCATGATTTCAACAGCTTTATGTTGTATTTTGATTCTGGATTTTCACGTGTAATTATTTATTTCATTGATTTCTAATTGGATAGTTTCTGGTCAATAGCATGAGCCCAAATTTCAGTTATAATAAGCCTCAATATTTTTAAATGCACGGGGCAAATATTTTGCAGAGGGGTTCTCATCTAGGGTATGCTATATGCTTCTGAATGATCAGATTTGGTTTATGTACTTTTGGCTGGGAACATACAGAAGTCATCCTCTATACTTAGCTCATGACATCAGGGCATACAAATGCAAACCTTTAAAAGTTTTATTTTAATGATTTTATGTGTGTCTGAGTGTATGTATGTTTACATGCATATGAAGGTACCCACCTAGGCCAGAAGAAGACATCAGATTGCCTAGAGTTAGAGTTACATGCAGTTGTAAACTGCTAAATGTTAGTACTGGGAATCAAATCCAGGTCCCCTGGAAGAGCAGCAAGCGTTTTAACGTAAACATTTAAGGAAGCCATTCAAAAGCTATTCTGGATCCAAAGGGATAACTAAATTAGGTTCTCTGTTTCATGATGTCTAATACTTATGACTCAGCCTAAAGTAGCTTTTATTCTGCTTCCTTTTCAAGTATTACAGAATTTTTGTTTCTGTACAATTTCATAACTGCTATTTCTATTTCATAATTCTATTCAACCAAGTTGCTGTACCATAATTAACTTCATCACTTGGCTGTTATTCCATACTCAGCTGCTTTAAATGTTTCACTGTGTTTTGTTAATAAGTGAATAAATATTTGTTTACATAACATACTTATCTCCAACTGTTAGATTACACTGATCAAAAGGTTTTAGGAAAACATTATACTAATGTAAGCTAGCTCCTCCATCCTCAAGTCCAGTGAGTCTTCTAGAGGAAGACTTTCAGCAATCATGTCTGGCAGGGAACATGAGTGAGTGAGTGCAAATCCATTCCAAGTCTAGGCAATAATTTAAACAAACTGTAACTGAAGAGGCTTACACATGCTTAACTCCATTATTTCTAAAAGAAATACTATGGTATTATGGAAATCATATGGAATATAAAAGTTAAGTTTTATTCATGCCTTCTCCAACTTGTGTGTGTGTGCGTGTGTGTTTGTGTGTGTAAGTTTGTGTGTGTGGTATATGTTCATATGTGTGTACTTGTGCATGTGAGTATGCCACAAACATGTTTATTTGTGATGTGCGTGTGGTATAAGTATGTGCATGGATGGATATACATGCACTTAGGCTGGTGGAAGTCACAGGCAAATGTCATGTGAATTCTGTCACTGCACTCTACCTTATTTTGTGAGTCAGAGTCTTCAAACCTGGAACTCATTGTTATGTCTACTCTGGCTGGTCAATGAGATCCAGAGACCCTCCTTTCCCCTCTCCTGTAGACTTCTGATATTTCAGAATGTAACATTTTTACCTGAGTGGTAGAGATTCCAACCACTTTACCAAGTGAGCTTTCTTCCCAATGTGCCTTCTCCAATTGTTGAACTATAAAAAGCAAACACCTATGAGGAATTTGTGCATAATTACCCAGATGGTATTTATGTTTATTCTAGGCAACTCTTCTGTTGAGTGGCCAGAAATAGTCTGCTAATGTCCTATAGTATAGATCCTCCCATAACATTGGAAATGCCCTGAATGTGTCAACAGTGAACCAGGAAGAATTTTTCAGAAACTCAACCTCAAATCTGAAAGCCAAGCACCCTAATGCGATGGCGAGCACAAAAGAGGGTGGAAGAAGAAAGAACAAGAGGAGGTGGATATTGTTGATCTCTACCGCCAAATACTCATCCAGGTTGACAGAAATGAATTGTGCCTGCATTTCTAAAACTTGTCCAACCACCACCCTAATACAGAGACTACCAGAGAATCAGCTGCTGAGTGGGAAGAAGGTTAGTATGGCTTTCACTGGTTATATCACTGCTTAATTTGCCTCTTCCCTACATCTAGTCAACTCATAATCATCTGTTCTAATGGGTTTCAGAGGGAGGGGTGGGAACCCAGAGCTGTGACACAGATAATACTGGTGATCATGGAAGGGAAAAAATTTTCTGTTAGGCTTTTGCATACATCATATGATTATTAAAGAAATATGTTTATCTTTGTAATTATGCATTGCCTAGGCTGTTTTTTTTTAATTCCCACACCAATGAAAAAGACATTTTGTATTAAACAGCAGTGAAACAACCTAGAGTTTAAAACCTTCACGTGAATTTCTTAAAGTTAGTAAGCTACTTGTATGAATGTACTCTTTTCTGGAAAAATGTATGTATGAAAAAGTAAGTCATCCCCACTGTTCCCACTGCCTCCGTGTTCAAGCCTTCATCTTCACATACCAAGACTCCCATTATTTTCCTCCCCCTCAACCCTTTAACCAACTAAAAGAAAAGTCGTGAGAATGTAGTGCATACTGCAAAAGTTTACTTCAAGGGCCATGTGTAACTATTAGCCAGGGCTATATCATTTTGTGATGTCCATTTTTTGTTGAACTCTGAGAGTTCCAGTAACTACAATAACTTGCAATTCTAAAACCAAAGGAACCTGTTTCTCTAGATTCTTGCCTTTCTTGCCTCATGGACTCCCAGCAATGTTCAACCAGGAAAGATGTTTACACATCACTTCAACTGAGCACTCACTGTTTACCCTTGGCAACAGCGGACTGTGGATAAAAGGAAACCTCTCAGTCTCCTTCCTGCTCCTCTTCCTGAAAACTGAAAAGAGACCCCCGTCAACACACAAACACACACACACACACACACACACACACACACACACACACACACACACACACACACTGCCACTGGGCCCTGATCTGTGCTCAGAATCACTCCTATGAGGCTGCTGCCTGCATTTAGGGGTATAGCATTGATACCATTTCTAGTAACTCCCTTATATAAAAAGGCAATCTGTCTGTGTCCCTTTTGTTCCCTAAACCAAAATCTTTCAGTAGCTTTTCCAAATACCAGTGGGCAAAAATAACGTGACTTCTCTCAAAGGGTAAACTGCAGTATTCACTCAGTCTGAGTTCAGTGGGCTCCTCTGAGCCAGAGAATTAAATTTCCTAACCCTAACCCTAACCCTAACCCTCACCCTCACCCTCACCCTCACCCTAACCCTAACCCTAACCCTAACCCTAACCCTAAATTTCCATGCTTAAATTTTCACAATGACTTTTTTATTCTGCATGTAGCCAATGACCTACTCATCTGCCCCACCCCCACTCTCCAGCCAGCTCATTTCTATCAGATGCCCTTCCTTTCCTCATCTTCTCAAAAGCAGTCCTCCCAAATCTGCACTCTTAGAGCATGGCCTCTCAACAGAACTATCACACTGTAAATTTCTCTTCTCATCATTAAAGCATTGCAATGACTTTCAACAAAAAAAAAATGTCTTTCATAAAAGAGATTGTTTCATCTTTCAAAAATATTGATTTGAGGAGGAGGCTGAATCTCAGAAGCCTAAGTGTGAAGACAAAAACATGAACTTTCAGTTTTTCTCTTCAAATTTCTGCGATATCACTCTGAGCTCTCTGTGGAAGGAGTTGTCCCATCCTTGATCTTTTTAGGAAATAGAAGGTCACCGACCAGAAAGCATAGAAAACAAAAGCAGAGGTATAAATATTTAATTGGCTTCTTTAGATGGAAGATGTTCTGAAACAGATTCCATGCTTTGAGCCCTTCAGAGACTAGCCGGAATCCATGGCATTACATCTGCATGCCTTACCTTTCCATG
This sequence comes from Peromyscus maniculatus bairdii, assembly GCF_049852395.1. Taxonomy (NCBI): domain Eukaryota; kingdom Metazoa; phylum Chordata; class Mammalia; order Rodentia; family Cricetidae; genus Peromyscus; species Peromyscus maniculatus. Next base: position 29,137,921 of record NC_134868.1, on the reverse strand, counting down.
ATGTCCAACTGCTTTTTCCAGCTTAGTCTGGGTCATGCCCTTCACAGGGTCATGACAAACTCATTTCCAGTTTCCAAAGGCATCGTGCCTTTTGAGAGACAGAAAAACAAAGAAAAATGGAGTTGGAAGGCCATATATGGATTCTAGGCCTATACCCGCCAATATGGTATCTTGGTTAATTAGTCAAAGGAGTATTGACTGTCCTGCCCTGGCACAAGCACACCACAGGGGGGGAAAAAGAGGAGACTGAATTTTACCCATTGTCCTATTTCCTGGAAGGTTAAAAAAAAAAAAAAAGGTCTCTGTGGTTTTGTATTAATAAAGTGCCACCTCAAAGGTTCTAAGTCTCTGTTGACTTCTGGGTCTGTGGTCATCCTTAAGGGGCTAAAAAGGTTTGTAGACTATTACTCTCCATGACTTCCATGATGGCCAAAGGAAGGGTGTGACATTTGTTCCACATCAATTGATCTTTTCTCTTTGCTTTGATTTTAATTTAACAAAAACTTTGGATTACCCACAAGGCACTCTGAAGACAAGTTTGGTCAGGCACATTCAGCTTCTTCAAGTTAATTTCACTTTAATTTTAACAGCAAGAGGGATTTCACCCCAATCCAGACATATGTAAATATTAGTTACTTTACCAATGTACATGCATATTTTTTTCTTCCTATGTGGGATATTTTATATTCTTTTCTTCCAGTCTTGTTTTCTAAAGGATAGTTGCAAATCATTAAATAGATTTATGATCCATCCTGTCCTCCTCCAAATGGCCGCCACTGAATGTTTTCTCAATTGTGCCAGGTGCCAACTCCTCTGTCTACTTCTAAATGTCTGATTTACCTGGCACACATCAGGAATCCTGCTGCCAGCATTATTGTGAAGGAACTTAGGCAACACTAACTTAGACTTCTTTCTTCTCTTGTTTCTTCCAATTTTACAAAGTCTGTTTAGCATCTCTCTAAATTTTATTTCATATATTTTTCATTTTGAATGCTGTTTGAAAATTCCATATGCGAGTACTATATTTACATCAATTCCTTCTCTTCTGTCTCCTCCACCACCACCAGACCTGGGATTACAAGCATGTAATCCACCATGCCTGGATTTTTCTTTTTTTCTTTATAGAGTTTAGGGATCAAACATGGGTTCTCATGCTTGCAAAGCAAGCATTTTACAGGCTGAGTTATTTCCAATCCTTTCAAACTAGTATTTGCTGAAGAGCTAGAACAGCACTCCACATATTTTTGTTCCTAAACATTTTTAATCATACAGAATACTACAAGTTACTCAGGTTTCTACTCCTTTATATGGAACCTCAGGATCAGGCAATGTATTCTTGTCCTAGGTGTAGCTTGTTAGGATATCAAATATGTAGTATTAAGATTAGGAGAAATAAATGCACTGTTAGTCAGTAAAGCGTGTGCAATAGGTGTTTCTCAAAAACATTTCCTGCCTAGTAAATGATTAAGTCTAATTTCTATGCTTTGGGCCTACCAAGATCTAGCTGAATATTTGATAGTTTCTGGAAACAGAACCTGAAGATGTCTGCTTAGACACAGTTTAGAAACTAGTTTCCATACCACTAAAATTGCAGGCTCCTAAAGACTTGAAGAACTGAATGTTGTTTTACTTAATAGGGGCACAACGAGGGACCATTTTCCACGGGAGAGCCTTCTCAAACCCCCCTGAGGCATCATGCTTCAGTGCTGCCCACTCAGGACACTCTGGTGCACCCACTCAACACCACCCGGACCACAGTTTCGAAATAGTGAGTCGCATAGCATGTCATTGTTAAACCGGAGAACTTGAAGATACGGGGGACCCTTTGATGGCAGTTCCCTACTCTCTCGGCAACTGTTTTCCCACTACGGCAACAATCAAGCGTGTAATCGGCTAGAATTCAATTCAGTTTAGAATTCATCTCCAGTCTGTGTCTGAGCATGTCTTCTGCAGAACAATGCTGAGGATTATAATGCCAAAGACGGATCGAAGCAAGCCAGAGCAACCAAGAGCAAGGAGACGGTAAGAGAGGACAGCCAAAACAAAGGCTGGCTCGCAAAGGTACGTCTGCATTCTCCCCCTCCCATCTATGAAGTTCTGGAAGACTGGTTTATTTTGGAAAATTAATCTTTCCTTCAGCACACATTACATTTTGGAAAAAAGTATGGTTTACATGAGAATGTCTATACAAAAGTTGCCACAGTGTACTTTATAAGCGCGTATGTGTTATATAAGGCTTGGGGAAAGAAATAAAATATGGTTAGTATTTCTTCCCTTGGGCAGGTTCCAACATTCACCCCAGCAAGCAATAAGCCATTCGATCTCTGTCTTGTTTCACTCCTTTGGAAGCAGTAAAATTGGTGTGAGTGAGCTTTGTAGATGTCCTCTGGTGGTCATATATTAAAGTACTTTAAGACTCAGTATTTTTGCATTAGCTGTTCCTAAGGCTCCTGTTTATTAGAATAAGAAGCCATTTTTAACACAAAGAGGGGGAGAGGCTAATCATGGTGTCCTACCTGGGTAGAAAAACTTCTATAGAACAGCAGGAGACCTGAGTCAGAGCCTGGGTGCAGATCAGGAGATGGGCATGGGCATGCCACATCATTCCATGTCCCTAGATTTTCATCCATGGATGATAGTACCTCACCTGTGAAGATAGTTTAAGAATTAGCCCAAATAATTCTGTATTAATCTCATTAAGTTTCTATAGCAGAATATCACCCTGAGTGGCTTGAACAATGGAAATTACTTTTCTGTTGAAGACACATCATGTGATCTCATTTCACCTTGATTATCTCCTTATAGACCCAAAGTTCACACAGATGCCTGCTACCATGCTCTGCAGGACTTATGACTTAATGAGAACAGAGCTTCAGTTTTACTAGATAAAAAGGTTTCTGGAAATGGGTGGTAGTGATGGTTACTCGATAATGTGAAGGTTTTTGAGACCATTGAAGTACACACTTAAAAAAAACAGTAAGTGATACATGTGAGATTCTGTACATTTCATTAAAGATAAGAAACATGTTTAAGGAATAGAAAAAGAAAGAAAGAAAGAAAGAAAGAAAGAAAGAAAGAAAGAAAGAAAGAAAGAAAGAAAGAAAGAAAGAAAAGAACAGAGACCTAAAGTTCAAATGCAGCCATAGTGAGGCTTGGAGTTCAACACAGACATTTCACACGTAATTCAATAAAAAATTATGGATAACGATATGGATATATACAGTGACCCACACAGTAACTAGTGGTTTTTATTGTGTGTTACTTTCTAGCCAATATTTATTGTTTTGATTGGTTAAGATCTTAGTTTGTAAGACATAAGCCTAAAGAAATAAATCCCAAGAACACATTTTTTAAAAGGATAAGTGTGGTTTCAGTTCTAGTATAATGATTTAAGCACAGACATAAAACCCTGTACCAGACTTTTTCTTTTGGGCCACCAACCAGATCCCAAATCATGACAGGGAAGACTTATTAGTTATGAATGGGTGGCCTAGCTGAGGCTAGATGCTGGCTAGCTCTTTTAGCTTAAATTAAGCTGTTTCTCTTTATCTACCTATTTGCCTCAGGCTTTTTACCTTTTCTTGCTTTCTAGATGTCTCTATGTCTGGTTGATGGCTGCCTGGCTTCTGGCCCCAAGTGTCTTCCTCCTTCTCTCTTCTTCCTTCTCTCGTTCTTCCTGTTCTTTCTCCAAACCCTAGACTTCTATTTATTCTCCCTGCCCACATGCCCCACCTATCCTTTCTCTGCCTACCTATTGGCCATTCAGCTTTTTATTAGACCAATCAGGTGCCTTAGGCAGGCAAGGTGAAACAAATGCAACACATCTTTACATACTTATCCTTACATCATTAAGCAAATGCAGCATAAACAAATGTAACACACCTTTGCACAGTTAAAGTAATATTCTGCAGCATAAACAAATGTAACACATTTTTACATAGTTAAAATCATAGTCCATAACATATGCCTTGCTTGTTAATGTATATAAGAAGTTTTAAAAGATACTTCATTCTGTAATCTTATGCAGTCTTCTAGTGGTCAATTTTGATAAAATATGACCTGTGAGTAAAATGCAGTCTGTGACTTTCTTTAGTACAACATATGTATTAAGAATGATTTTTTTAAGCCTTCCTGGTAACAGGCTTCTAATCATAGCTACTCAGGGACTGAGGCAGGAAGATTTCAAATTTAAGACCAACAGAACCAAAGAGTGGGAAGAAGACTAGCCTAGGCAAATGCCATTTCTTAAAGTAAAAGATAAATATAAAGAGGGTTGGTGAAAAAGCTCAGTGATAGAACTTTTGCCTAGCATGTGGAATGTTCTAGGTTTGACCTACAGTACTCAAAAAGAAAGAAAGAAAGAGAGAAGAAAGAAAGAAAGAAAGAAAGAAAGAAAGGAAGGAAGGAAGGAAGGAAGGAAGGAAGGAAGGAAGGAAGGAAGGGAAAGGAAAGGAAAGGAAAGAGAAAAAAAGAAACAATAATGCTTGGGACATGATAAAGTATGGTTCCCATCTTTTGAGAAATACAGGAAGTGCAGGCCACTTGTACACATGTCTGCAGTTACTGGGACCAGCGACAACCTCAGAAGCTCCAAGGAATCATGGTGTTTTGATTTACTTTGTCTGTTTTGATCTCTCCTCAGCTGGAGCTGTTCTCACTTGTGATTAGTGGACAATCTATCTTTGAAACCTCCTCTAACTCCCCTGCTTCCAATCTGCCCCAGGCAAAAGATGAAGATGAACTACTGTTGAGGACCTACCCCAGGCTGGAAATAAAAATGAACTACTATTGAGGAATACTTCCTGCACATCAAATTCCATTAGATTCCTTTCATGTGTTAGATTCCATAACTCTCATAATACAACCACATGGTTAAATGTCATTATTCATGCTCTACAGATTAAGAAAATGGGTCTGGAAGAGTTCATTGGCTTGAATTTAATATCAAGTCCTTCTGGGCTTCAAAATGCAAGGTGCCTCCTCACAAGTTAAAACAAACAAGACAAAAAAACCTTGGCTGAATTGAGCTTCATGTACATAAGGGGAAACAGACTAAAGTGAGGTTTTTCCAAACAAAACAGCCAGTGTTGAAGTGTGTGGAGACATTTGATTTGCAGTTTCTGAGCTCTTAGCTCCAAATAGCCAAGTCATCTGACAAACTGCTTCCAAATTAGTACAGTATTGTAATGACACTTCCCGTATTCAAATACAACCTTGGATGCCATTCATCAGAGAGATCCATTCTAATGTAAATATTGAGCAAGTATGTGTATTCATGGTCCTAGCAAGTGTTCTAAAAGAAGCATAGTTACAAGATTACGACTGCTGTGTGTCTGCTGTTTATGAATCTATAACACACACACACACACACACACACACACACACACACACACACACACACAGAGTTGATTGGAGCCATACCTTGGAAACTCAGTCACACATCATTTCTACTGACTTCTGTTTTACAACACCAGTCATTCCCTGAAGCAGGTTTTAATTTAAGTTCTTAAAATACATGTGACTTTCATTCTTCCTTAAAGCAAAATTTTACCTGTCTGAAAGAAACAAGAAAAATTGAATCATTGTTGAGACACATGTTCATAAGTAATATTTAGTACAAAACAACAACAACAAAAAAAACTTTCTGGAGGTTTAAAGCAATTACCAAATGCAAACTACCAAACTGGAAAATCTTAATTTCAACATCATTAGTACAGTCGTTTTTGCACAATATCAGATAGCTGAATGATACTAATAATGTAATAAATTTCCATATTAAAATGAGATTCAGCTTAAGGCAAAGTCAGTCTCACGGTGCAGTGCAAAATTCTGTGTGTATAGAGAAATGGGAGGTGTGCTATGATTTGGACATGCTCTGTTCCCAAAAGTCTTAAGAAGGAAGCTTGATTGACAGTGTGGCGGTTTGAGATGCTGTGGACTTCTAAGAGGTGAGATTACTAGAAATATTTGCTGCACTGAACACTTCCCACAGATTGGACTAAAGCAGTTCTCATGGGGCCTTGAGTTAATTTTCATAAGAACAAATTGTTTTAAATGCCTAAGCCAGAGTCTGTGATATCTCTCCAGCATTTTGTGTGATGATACAGCATCTCTTTCTCCACTGAAACTAGGAGACACTTCGAGGACAGGTAGGAAGTCTTTGAAGAGGAATGGCTATATAGAACAGCAAAGGAGAATGAGCTGAGGGAAGCATGTCTCCTGGATGATGGAATTTCAAAATAAGATTATTTAAATTTCAAAACATTAAAGACACATGGTATGTGTGGTAGTTTGAATGTAATTGGACGCCATAAGCTCATAGGGAGTGGCATTGTTAGGAGGTGTGGCCTTGTTGGAGTAGGTGTGGCCTTGTTGGAGGAAGTATGTCACTGTGAGTATGGGCTTTGAGGTCTCCTATGCTCAAGCTATGTCTAATGTGGACACAGAATCCTGCTGCCTGTGGATCAAGATGTAGGACTCTCAGCTCCTTCTCCAGCAATGTCAGTCTGCATGCCACCAGGTCCTGCCATGATGATAATGGACAAAACCTCTGAAGCTGTAAGCCAGCTCCAATTAGTTGTTTTCCTTTATAGTAGTTGCTGTGGTCTTGATGTCTCTTCACAGCAATAGAAACCCTAAGACAGTGTATCTTCTACCTTGAGCTTATAGAACAAAGTTTCACATGATTACTTAGATAGCTAGGGTTCTTCCCACATGTTCAAATCGAAGGGCTCTTCTGCCCTCTGATGATAGACAGAGAAGGTAATTGTTGGCCTGGTAGGTGAAGTTTAAGGACTCTGAGAAGCCCCTAATCTGCACTGGACTCTTCTCCCGAGAATAACAAAACCATTTCTCCTTTATGTCTCATCATTCCCTGTAGGCAGAGTTTTCCTGTTCCAACTACCTGCTCCCAAAGAATCACTCAAAGGCTTAATATAAGTGATAAATTCTTGGCCAATAGTTCAGGCTTATACTAACTAGCTCTTACATTTTAAGTTAACCCATACTCTTTATTTGCACTCTTCCACATGGTAGTACCCTTATTAGAATGGCAGGTTCATTTCCTGCTCCCTCTGCATCTGTCTGGTGACTCCTCTGACTCTGCCCTTCTTCATCCCATCATTCTCAGTTTGGTTTTCCCACCTAAATTTATCCTGTTTAGCTACTGGCCAGTCAGCTTGTTTATGAAACCAATCATAGTGACATATATTCACACAGTGTACAGAACAATTATTCCACAGCAATTCCCCTGTCACAGTTATGATAGTATCATGAAGGGCACTGTTATCAGTCCTTAATGCTCAGTTTACAAAGGCAAGTTTTCTTTCTCTCTCTAATCATGTAAATAATGACCTGTCTCAGGCTCCCTCATATGCTCCTGTAAATATATGTCTCACATTACTTGCTAAGAGCATTTCTTTCTACTGGAAAACACTTTCATGAGGGATTCTTACTGCATCATGTTCACCCAGTCCAGTATGATTAAAAGTGGTCAAATAGAATTATTTTTCCTTCTGGTCATAATTTGTGGGTCAATAAATAAACTCATGAACAAAACCAGACCAAACAGAATCCCTCCTAAAGTCATATGATTCCTATGTGTGTGTACTTTTAGTTCAGGAACTTGTGCATGTCTTTGTCACACACACACACAAAACCTATACCACTGGGGTGCTGGTCATGGCTACAAGGCAGTGGCTCACAAAAGTTTTCTGGTTTAAAAAAAAAGTCTGAAATTGAGCTGAGGTTCTTATTTTCCTTTTCTTGGCTTAAATTTCATTTGTGAAGACTCAAAGAAACAGAAGTATACATATCTGTGGGGTGCCATGTGATATTTAGACACATGCATGCATTGGGTAATGTTAAAGTCAACTTGAACACCTATCCCCTTAAATAATTATCATTTCTTCATGCCATAAACTTTCAAAACTCTTCCTTTCTTCAAGTTTTTCTCTTCTTTTAAGGAAATATACAGTTCCCTGTCCCCTGTGGTCATCTTGAGCCACCTACTGTAATAGCAACTCCGAACTTCATACTCCCGTCTCTTAGAGTTGGTTGACTGGCCTATCCCCTCCCCCACCTCTCTCCCCAGGTTATGGAAACTACCACTGTACTCTCTACCTCTCTACTTCCATGGGAATAGGTTTTTTAGATTCCATGTACAAGGGAGATCAGGTTGCACATACCTTTCCATGCCTGGGTTATTTCACTTAGCAAATGATCTCCAGTTTGTCCACACTGGTTCAAATGACTTCTGAAACGATTGCATCCTGTTTACAGTTGAATGGTGTTCCCTGGGTGCCTATGACACAATTTCTTTTGCCAATCACCAGGTGATACACATGTGAGTGGTTTCTGTTTCCTGACTATTCTGAATGATGTTGTAGTAAACATGGGAGTTCAGGGGTTGCTTTGGTACTGTTTCAGATAACTGGTTACATTTCTTTTTGTTATATATTCAATAGTGGGATTGCTAAATGGTAAGGTGATTTTAATTTTTGATTTAGGAAACTGTATCATATTTTAAGGAATAGCCAATGATTGTACTAATTTTCAAGTCCACAAAGATTATGGAAGTGTTCTCTTTTCTCCTCATTCTTCAGCTGGTTTGTTTTTTCTTTTGCTTTGGTTCATTGTTGTTTGTTTGTTTGGTGTTTTGTTTGATAGATGCTCTGTCTCTGGGTCAAGGTTCTATACAATTGCAGGTTTGATTTGCATTTCCCAGATAACTAGTAATACTGAGCATTTTTTCACATACCTGTCAGTCACTTATACACATTCTCTAGAAAAAAAATGTCTGTTTGGGTCTGTTGTCCAGTTTTCAATCAAGTTATTTGGTTTTTGCTGTTTACCATTTGAGTTTCCTGTGTGTTCTACATGTAGTTGTTCTCTCTAGTTTTTATTAAGTCTGACTTTATCCCCTGGCTTCTTTTAATCTTTAACCAACTCATTTCTTGGGTGTTACATGGTATTTCCATGTGCATTTCTGGCAGCTTTGGAATTTCAACACTCTTGATTAAAACTCTCTCTGCATTTTGCTTGGTGGTTTCCTGAAGATTTGGCCCCAAAGGAATCAGATTCAGGAAATTAAGATGTTCTGAAAAGTGAGGATCAGAGGAAACTGGGAGCAAGAAGGAGCAAGAGAGGTAGTCAGAGAGCAGCGTCCAGTCTCTAAGAAGCAGTGCCTCAGGAAGAGGAGGAGAACCAAAGACAGAAAACAGTGACATTTTCGGTGCTTGGCCTCAGGCACAGCTGTTTGCCGCAGGAAAGTGAAGAAGGAGTTTTCCTCAGCATCAATTATTTAGCAGATCAGGAACAACTAGGATTTTGCTATGAATCGAGTTCAAGTCTCATAACAATGTGAACATGGTCTATTCAGTCATATTGAAGTTGTGACAGAGCATTTGGGAAGTAGGATTTCCTTGTTCTGGGCAGAGTAGATGATTGTGTACAGAGGTCATTTTGAGCACCCTTGAACTATTGTAATTGCATCTCAGGCAGACAACTGGATTCTCCAACCTAATGACAACAGTCCTGACCCTGGCTCCCAGCAGCACCGGCCACACCAGAGATCAGAAGAGTCATTTGATTTGAGCCTGTGGAAAGCCAGATATGTACTCCTGGGAAACCTTGGCTTGTAACCTAAAGGGAGACGCTCCCTTATATGCCTTTAGTGTGTTCAATTTAAAATAATCTGACTTTAAAAGTTCATCTCAGTTTTATTCCTGAGGGCCTCCCACTTTCTCTGGGTTCTACATGAAAATGTGGTGTCCGAACATTAAGGACAGGGCTCTTAACATTTGGAGTGTTTTGGTGAGATACAAAAGTATTTTAGTCCCAGTCAATAGAGAGTTTTGGCCAGCAGCTAGGAACTTTGTGCTGCTTAGAAATCCAAAGATAATTCTGTAAGGAAATATTAACATTTAAGTACTGAAATTAGTCACAGTCATAAAATCATTTCTAGAACTATCATTGATCTTTCTTTTTTTTCTATTTATGATTTATATTCAATCGAAACAGGTGAGAGGAAAATCCAGAAACCTGTCAAATAAGCATTACCCTTGTTACAGGTGCTCTTCCAGAAACTCTTTTATGTATATATGCATATATGTAGTATATATATTCATATGTGTATGAATGATTCTCATCAAAACATATGCAAAGCTCAGGTACAAACCAAACAAAACAAACACTTGTAGAAGGTGGAGAAAAGCTTCAAAATAATTCCCCTGAACTCACCCACCAGCCCAGACCTCTGTGCCAGTTTTCACCTTGAAGTTCCTCCAACTTGACGTCATCCAAGGTTGCCACAGTGTGAGAGACGACATTGGAGTGAAGCTGCTATTTATCAATTAATATAGATGCCATGTCTAGTTGTTATAGTCCCTAAAACAACGAGAAACCATTTGTAGATGGATTTATCAGCCCAGAATATGCTATGTAGCTTCCTTATCATTTTCTTATGGCAGAATATATTCCTGTCCATGGGAGTTTTCTAACTGATAGTTGATGGTAGGCATGTCAAGATGTTGCTCCCTTTAGCTCTTGCTCTGGCTAGGAAGTCCTGTGCCTCCACCTTCTAGAACAATTACCTCTGGCCAATTTGACTGCTCATAAATGCTATGTGGTAAGACAAAGGAAAACCTCACTCTAGTTCTCTTCAGGGACCACAGTGTGAAAAGCGTTAACTACTTCTGCCATGGTTTCTATGGGAATATAAGGCCATGTTATATGCCTATGATGTGGCCAATTTAACCAGGCCTCTGATTTGTGAACTTTAAAAACTTGTTTCTATATTTTTGCCAATATTCCATTATTTTGTCATGTATACACACACACACACACACACACACAAATATATATATATATATATATATATATATATATATACCAGTCATGATTATAGGTACCAAATGTCAATGTCCCTTCTATTCTGACTCTTCGAGGGACTAACTTTGGGTTCATACTACTAGTGTTTATACACCTTCATTTCATCATGTTCTCACTTGAGTCACCTCGGAAGTGACTCAATCCTTCTCCTCAGACTCCTTGCTGAACATACAATAAACACAGTAGACTTCTTACTTGGTTGCCACAAGGAGCCAGTGAGATCACAAGTAGGATACTCAGAAAAAAACCCAAGTCACTGCCACCATAGTTCAATGGTTATAATAGTGTTTTCCTAATCACAAGATATGTAAACATACATTTCCCTCAAAAAGCACTGAGAATCAAATCATTGGATGCAGTGTCTATAAATGAGTGGTTCTCAACCTCTGGGTTGTGACCCCTTTGCCATACCTCTGTCTCCAAAAAATATTTATATTACAATTCATAACAGCGGCAAAATTACAGTTATGAAGTAGCAGCAAAAATAATTTTGTGGCTGGGGGTCAGCACAGCATGAGGAACTGTATTAAAGGGTCACAGCGTTAGGAAGGTTGAGAACCACTCCTTTAAACCATGACTAGTTTCAATTTAGAGAATTCAGAGAAACATACTTCAATTGCTTAAGAGAGAATTCATGAACTTACCAATTTTAAATAGAGTACACATTATGTATTTTATTTTCTAATTGGCTATTTGTAAAACGTGGGGATTTTTTTTTAACAGAAATTTTTCTAGGAGTCCACAGGAGCCTCTTAACCCACTCTGGTGACCCGAAGAAGGGAAATACCGAGGTAATTGGAACCTCCTGGCTGTGGTCTAGATAAGGAGTGGTGTTTTTACAACCAACCCTGCCCAGTGGAATCACCTGGGAGCCTTTAAAAGCTGCAGATAGCTAGGCCTCACCCGTGGGGACTCTCATTTTATTGGTCCTATTTAATTACCTGGCATCAGCATTGTTAAAAGCTCTCTAGGTGATTCTAACACACAGCCAAGACTGTGGTGTAGATGGGTACTGGTCAGTTCTGGGTCAATGGGGTGTGTCTTATGATGCAGAATGCTGCTGAGAACTGCTAGCAGACTCAGTCAGCCCTCTCAGGCACCTGCATCAGTTGCCATAGGCTAGCACTGTCCACAGAATCTTCTGATAGTGAACCAAAACACCCCGCTTAACTAGGCTTTGTGCTCTCTTGAGAATTATGGCCTGAATAGTTCCTTTTCTTCAAACTGGGGATGAGGGATGGGCAATGGAGAGTAGGGAATAGGGGACGAGAACATAAGGGAACAGGATGATCGGGCTGGAACAGGGATGGAGTGGGAGAGCAATGAAAGAGATACCATGATAGAGGGAGACATCGTGGGGATAGGGAGAAACGGGGTGCTAGGGAAGTTCCCAGAAATCCCCAAGGATGACCTCAGCTTAGACTACTAGTAATAGTGGAGAGGGTGTCTGAACTGGCTCACCTTAGTAATCAGATCGGTGAATACCCTAACTCCTCATCATAGAGAAAGAGAACAGGGATTCTGTAAGCAAGGACATCAAGGTCATGATGGGGAAACCTACAGAGACAATCCAAACCAAACTAGTGGGAACTCATGAACTTTAGATCAACATCTGTGGAACCTCCATAGGACTGGACTAGGCCCTCTGCATAGCAAGACAATTGTGGTACCTTGATCTCCTTAAGAGGCCCCCTGGCAGTAGGATCAGAATCCATCCCTGGTGCATGAGCAGGCTTTTTGAAGCCCACTATCTATAATGGGACACCTCCCACAGCCTTGAGGCAGGGGGAGGAGCTTGGACCTGACTCTACTAAATGTACCTCCCAATGGGAGGCCTTACCTTCTTGTAGGAGGGAACTGGAAGTGGGTTGGGAGGGGGAGGCTGGAGGGAAGGGAGAAGGGAAGACAGGGGTCTTTGATTGGTATGTAAAATGAATAAAAAAAGATTTATTAAGAAAAAAAAGTTTCCATGCATTGAACACTAACCCCAAAGATATACCTTAAGTCTGGTGGTTGAAAAGAATATTCTATAAATATTTCACATTCATTATTATATGTTTCCTCCATGCATTGCTGCTACTGATGAAACAGTCACCACAAAACATTAAACATATGCAAAAGAAATCACAGCTATGCACTGTGTGTATTTAACAGCTTTGATCTCCCATCTACTCTGAGCGCAAGTGTCTTGAGTGCTTGGGAAATTGTCCTTGAGCAAGGAATATTCAATCACAATACATTTTCAAGTAGAAGATGTAAGGGCAGCTTCAAAGAGCTCCAACATCAGGAAGATGCTGACACATTAGGAAGCCCAAGCAGATATTTGCTTCTGTGGTTTTAAAGATGTAAATAGAAACAACTATGGCAAAGGATTTCTATAATTAGCTTTCATCCTGATTCCAAAAGTTGCTTATTACAGAGAATTTAATAGTATATGAAAGCCACTGTTTAAAAACTTAAGTTGAGCTTTCTGGAACTTTAATGGAAAAATTAGTATGTTCAGACTTTCGTGGTTTCTCTAAAGTCATGTGCTAATTCAGTAGCAGGTCTCTGTCACTGAAAGGATCGGAAAGGATGGTGAATGCTTTGGTAATTTCCTTGTCTCCAGGCATAGTTTACAGAAAGCAATAACATGAGTTTAAATTAGAAATTAAATGAATTAGTTTTCTAAACTGTGGGTGTGGTTCTGGAAAGAACACTGGTATTTAGACCAACAAATGTTTTGTTTTAAAACACAGTAACTCTACCCAGTTGTTCTTCCGAAGCCACAACAGAGGACAATCTGCTCAGCTAACATACCTCCCTGAAGAAGCCACAAGTTTAAAGGGGGCCTTTGCAGAATGTGTTAGGCCATAGAACCCGGAAACCACATCCTAACCCTGAGCAACAAAGCCTCATTGTCCTGCTGCCAATTACCAGGAAGTACTTCTGAGCTGGCTCACTGTGGAGCCCTGTGACTTGTTCCCCACCCCCCATTGATAAATTCTTTGCACATAGACATCCTATGGACATGAGTCAGGTCCAGAGAAAGAATTAGAATGAGCCTCTCCCACCGCACCCACATTTTATCCACGTTCCAAGTAAACCGAAGCAGAGAAATTAACTCACATCTGCAGTTGAAAGAATGAATGGAATTCATGAGTTTCCTTTTATCATTTGGATCTAAAGTTTTAGAAAAGGAATTGTTGGTAACAGTGGTGATTGGGCTCTACAGCTAAGGGTGCTTGTTCTTCTTATAGAGGTCCTGTGTTTGGTTCCTAGCACCCATGTCATTCAGCTCACAGTCTCATATAATTCCAGCTCTAGGAGAGCAAATATCCTTTTCTGGCTTCCATGGGGGTCTACACGTATCTTTGCATACATACACAGAGATGTACACATGTACACATAGATAAGAATAAAATAAATCTTAAAAAATAACAATGGAAATTGATAGTTGTATGTTGTAGAATATTATTTTAAGGTATGTTACTTTTGTTTATGTTGCATTTGTGAAGCTGTGTTACCATGCCTGTCTAAACACCTGATGGTCTAATAAAAAACTCAATGGCCAATACCAAAGCAGTAGAAAGGATAAATGGGGCTAGCAGGTAGAAAGAATATATAGAAGGAGAAATCTGGGGGGAGAGGAGACCTAGGAATGAGAGAAAAGGAGGAGGACTCCAGGGCCAGCCACCCAGCCACACAGCAAACCACAGAGTAAGAGTAAGATTTACAGAAGTAAGAGAATAGAGAGGCAAAAGACAGACAGGTTAATCTAAAGTTAAGGAAAGCTGGCAAGAAACTAAGCCAAGCTAAGGCTGGGCAATCATAATTAAGAATAAGCCTCCGTGAGTAATTTATTTGGGAGCTGGGTGGCAGGCCCCCAGAGGAGCCAAAAAAACAAACAAATGAGTCATCTCAACTACAAGTGTGCTATTGTTGACATTCCAAAGAAAATGCTAGTTCTACATTAGGTTCTTGGGTTCCATATGGGAGTACTGCTCACTGGTCTACCCTTCAGTTTGCAAATATGGCAGGAGACTTGAATAAACATGCCATAGGAATTCCTCAATCTAATTCTGGGCTCCTCAGATACTTTGAGGTGCTCTTTGAGGAGCTGTGTTGGCTCATCCTCAGCTTACTGAGACATCCAACAGGAATTCAAGAAGCTTCCAGCACTGATACCCAACCCTCTGTTGTTTCCCAAAATTATATACAGATAGATTTTAAATTACCCATAGTCAAGTTTCACCCTCAACATACGAATCAAAGTCTCTGATGGTACATATACATAAGTATTTCTCATTTGTTGCAAACTTGAACACCTCTGTGTTGAGAAGGACAAAAGGCAAGATTCACACAAGTAGGACTTCTTTATCAGGGGTGCTGGACAAGAGTTATTGTTCTGTTGTTATTGCTATTGGAGTTTTTTTTTTCTTATTTGCCTTTGGCAATCTCTAGAAGCCAAGAGACAATTATTCAGTATGTCTTAAAGAACAAGACAGGATATAGTCTGGTTATTATGTAAAGCATCATTGGGTAACACAGGGATTCATATTTAGAAGCATCATTTTATCCAACTTTATTCTGCCAGAATTAAGTTCAGAGATGATGTCTGTGTCCATTGCTTGTGAAGGATCCCCCCTCTCAATTAACCTTATAACTCCTTAAATTAATTTAGAACATTTTCCAGGTTCTATAAATAGACGCTGCAAGTAAATATCTTTGTATATTTGACCATTCCAAGAATGTTTCATAAGAAACTATTTGATAAAATATGATCATATAGTTCATGAAGAAATTTCATGAAATATATTTGATGAAAAGGAGTGGATATGAGAAAGAGGGCCTGGCTGACTATGTGTTAACTTCATGGCTTGCATCCTTTAAGTCATGGATTGGCTCTTACTCTTCCCATGTTGCTGTTGTAAAAGCAAAATACAGACCCAGCAAATTGCAGTCTGAGTGGGTAACTCATACACATGTATTAAACTGCATGCTATATATCTGGAAGGAAATTTCTTTTCCTAGTCTTTAAAAACGTGTGTGTGTGTGTGTGTGTGTGTGTGTGTGTGTGTGTGTGTGTGTGTGTGTGTGTATGTTTAAATGTTTTTCTGCAATATATTTTGATCAGGTTTTTCTCCTCTCACAATTCCTCCCAGATCTTCCCTTCTTCCTTCCCTACTCACCAAACTTCATGTTCTCTCTGTCTCTCTGTCTGTCTCTCTCTCTCTGTCTCTCTCACTCTTGTTCTCTCTCCCTCTCTCGTTCTCTCTCTTGCTCTCTCTCTTTCAAAAACACAAGAACAAAACAAAAGAATCCCCTCAAAATGAAAAGTGAAACAATCAAAAGACCAAAAAGACAAAATGTCAGGACAGAATAAAAAGAAACAAAATATGCAAACATGCATGTTCACACACACACAAGCACATACACACAGAGTTGAAAAGCATGTAATTTAACACTTTATGTCTTGGAGGATAGCTGTGTGTTCATAGCACAGCAATACAAATGGTATAATTGGAATCCAGCAAAACATGTCCATATCTCTTATGTTTTTATTTTCAATGGAAGACAATTTAAATTTTCCATTTTATTATGATTTTTATTTTAAGAATTTCATAAATGTAAACAATTAAATATGATCATATCCACTCCCAATTTCACACCTCCAGCTCTTCCTGTATCCTCCATAACATGTCGCCCTCACAACTTCATGGCTTCCTCCTCTTCCTCCTCCTCCTCCTCCTCCTCCTCCTCCTCCTTCTCTTATTTGTCCTTTCTTCTCCATAACTTACAAAGTCCACCCAAAGTTGCCCATACATGCATGAAGATGGGGCCACCCACTGGAACATGGGAAGGCTACCAGTGGCCATGTCCTCAAAAATATAAATCTCCTTTCTCCAGCATCTCTCTTATTTTTGTTATTCATATATGACTAGAACTATGATTTTAGAGATTTTTAGGGGAGTTCTATCTAAAATACACATGCATACACACATACGTATAGGAACAGCATAGCTAGGCAAGTCATAGACCCCAGAGTGAGAAGCCATTGATGTTGTTTTTCTAAATGGCCATATAGTCAAACTGCCTTTTAAATATTTCTGTTGTTTATATATAGATCTGTGATGCTCTCTACCTTGGTTAGAGAGGCTTCTTGTTACAGTGAGTAATGGTTAATGTAGAGACCTATTACTGTTCAAAGTGCTGAGGCTAAGTGACTGGGACTGCTCAGCCACAAGTTGGACATCTACATCCACCCTGCCCCCCAAGCCTCAAGGCTCAGGAACCATCATAGAGGAGGAGTCAGAAAGACTGTAAGAGTCAGAAGATGGGGGAGAATATCGTGAAATGCTGCCCTCTGGACGTGACATAGCTGTTGCACCTTTGAACCCACGGCCTCTCTGGTTACCTACACAAGACCTACCCAAGATCAAGCCAATTAAAAATTCCACTATGGATCAGGAAGGGGCTCTTGAAGCCCCACTCCAAACTGAGGAGCTATTAGGAGTTGATGGCTGTTGAGGGAGGTAGAATCGCTTTTCTCTAAGAATGTAGCTACTGATAGACTCCCCATACCACAGTCAAAGATTCCACACCCATGGGCATATGAGCAGCACTAATTAAAGTCAATGGGTAAAAGAATAATGAATTATAAAAGATGGACATGAAGTCTGGAAGGAGATATGATGAGGATCCTGGGAGGACTTGCAGAAGGAGGGAGTGGATATGATTAAAACGAATTGTTTACATAGATAAAACTCCCAGCAAATAAATAAAATCATATATTAAAATATAAACTGAAGAGTTAGGCAAAGGCAGGTTATAGCCTTTATTATGGAGTGGCTTTGATACAGAGGAAAATGGCTATGCTAAAGCAGAATCTCAGAACATAGTAATCTTATTTGCTTAGGCACATACAGCCTCTTTCAGCTCAAAGCTTGAAGGAATGGGGTTGAATGTTTCCATGTCAAAGCTTAACTATATCTAGGGTTCCTTTATGGTGCCAGTTATGTTTTTCCTTCTGTTTAGTTAGCCTGAAATCTAATCAGAGAGTGGTTGGTTACCCCCCCCCCCTTAAAAGTCATGTCACTATTATACAAGTGGACACACTTGGCTGGTAGGTTGTTGTAATTGGTGGGTTCCATATCCAGGCAAGACCATTGATGTGTTTTTTCCTCCAGCAACCCGCATAACTATGAAAGGTACCTAGCAGACAGAGACTTCCAGCTCAGTTTTCCACTTTCTTTCTCTGTAGCAGGCAGCCAAGCTGTACTGTGTCTTCAGCAACAGGGTCTTGTCATTTAGTTCTGCTAAGCAACCAGGAGCAGTGACAAGAGCCTACATTGTTTTGTAGACCTCTGGAGCCTCCTTGATCAACAACTCAGACGTTAGCTACATCTGGCACTAGGGTTTTGTTTAATAATCCATAGCTTCAAGGAGCTTTTCTAGCCGTGCAGGGGATTTTCCTTCCAATTTTTTTTTTAAGTTTGGAGACAAGACTGTAGGTTTCCATACGGCTTTTTCCTTCTTTAAAGAGGAGATTTGGAAATGGGTCCAATAAGCCCAGGTAAAATGGTACAGGCATTACTCTCTCTTCAAATGGAAAATGCCATGAAGAGAAGGAAGCGGTGTTTCTCCTGGACAGAAATCATGCCTGGAGATGTTATATAATACATATGAACAAATATACAATGAATATGCTTAGTAAGAATGCATATGGAAAGAGGTAGAGTTGGTGTGTTTTCTGAGTTTCGGGGGGAAAAAAATCAAAAGCCTAGAAAAGCAGTTTCCACAGTCATAGTCTGATCCACTGGTGACAAAAAAATGAAAAGCCTTACATGGACATCGTTTAATATCAACATTTCTAGTGTGTGTTAATGTGCCAATACTGAAGTGGAAGACATGGGTGACAGGAAGAATGGTCATTCAGTATCAGAGAGGACAATAACCATTCATTTCAACTCTACTAGAATCCCATGTTATTTTAAAAAATTCCGTTGTCTCTCATGAACTTTATTTGAGATGAAGATATCTTTGAAGAAACATCATTCGTAATGGAAACCAAGATTCCTTTTTACCAGAAAACTGACAAGGCACACATGATAGTATTAACTAACCACTTACATTTTACTGAGCACACTTACAGATGTTGTTTTGATTGTTAGTTATATATATTTCATAGTGATATATATATATGCATTTGAAGAACTATTTCTGCCATTCACTATTTGTAAGGGTGCTATGTATTCTTCACCTGGCGATCCATTTATACCAATAATATGCAAAATGACTTCACAAGTGAATTTGATTTCATGAATGATTTTGACCAATTTATTTTTTTGCATTATTTTTCAGCTTGTGGTTCCTGAAAAGAACCATATGTTTCTTTGAAGCTTCTGCAAAGTGGGTTGACTGATTAGAACTTTAAAGATGGTGGAGAGGTTAGAACGTTGTGAATTCATAACTATACAATTTATCATGGGCTCTCTTTGGCCTCATTTATAGCTATCCTCTGCCCATCTCTGTGTCAGACTTACTGTCCTGATGACTAACTGGCAAAACTTTTTAGAAGATACTAATTTAACAGACCACTAGCTTCTACCAACTGAAAGGTTAGGTGTCTTCAGATAGGGGCTGAGGACTACAGTAAAGATTTCCCAACTTTGTCTTAACTGTCTAATGTATCTGAAAGGTGACTTTCTTTAGGATTTCATTTGTTCTCTTATGTAAAACTTCGTCGGACTGTTACCTCACCTTGGAACATGGAAGTTGGAGCGGCATGAATCTCTGTTCCCTAGACATAAGGTCACCCAGGTTTGGTTCCAGGGTGAGCTGTGTCTTGTTCCCACTGAGGTGACTTGTGGTTTTGCATGAACCGTGTGTAATACTAAAGAATATTCCTGTATAGTTAGGCTAGACTTCCTACCCCAAACTTATCATAGGTCTCTATATTAGATTTCCTAAACTTGACCTAGTATTTGCTCAGTTGAATAATCCAAAATATGGAGAAACACTAGAGTGGAGTAGCTTTGTGTCCCAGATAAGGAGAGTTGGGACTAAAGACCACGTGGTGGAGTGAAAATCATGAAGAGACTCAGCAGAGCACTTACATGGGAGTTCAGTTCTTTCAATGGCCTGAAAGGGTCTCTCAATAACAGACACCCCATTGTGGGTTTTATTTTCACAGGGTTGATTTTCTACTTTAAAAATTCTAACTCCTAGGGCATTGCTCAACACGTGTGTCTATGTTTAGCATTTAACTTGCTATGAGAGTTGTTTTAATTTGGCATGCCTCTACAAAAGCACAGGTAATTTGTATTGTTGTTGTGGTGTTTGCATTGCAAACCCAAACGAACAGAAGTTTGGTATAAAAAACTTCTTACACAGCACTTAGCTACCTCAATTTAGGTATACCTCTGTGAAGAAGAAGCAGAGGCCCTTTCTCCTGGTTTCTTTTCCCAGACTCGCAATTTCCTTTGGCTTTGACTCCTACAACCTTCATTTTGCAGGTCTCTGCTGGGTCCAGAGTTCGGTCACGTGGTACCCATCTGTAGACTGGGCTACAGGAATCGGCTCAGGTTACATAGTCAGTACAGTCATGTTTATTTACTTTGCCTTAGTATAAAAGCTGAGATGTCCCTTTCTGTTTATTACATTACAAAATGTTTAAGTGCACTTACCAAATCAAAAAGGCTTTGTGTTCCACTTGGCGGCGAGTAACTTCCAAGTCTCCAGAGGCAGTCATGTCTGGTCTCCAAGGTTCTCTGCGCACTCTGTGTAAAACAAATCTGCTTCTTCTCTGTTCTTCTCTAGAAACACTTGGATGTCTCTCCTCTCTTTGTTCCCACTTGATTTAAAAACCTGCCCAGTTACTCTACGTCAGAAGGAAACAGAACTCCCTCAAACCAGAGAGTTTTGCATTGACCAAGCCTGATTAGATGGTTTAATTCATCTTCCAAAATTTGAAATGAAATGTTCTCCCTCTCACTATCACTTTCCCCCAATAGGACATCAGCACCTTACTGTCTCAGAGATAAGCATGTGAATAAACACTTGGCTGTTTAAAAATAACTCCCTTGGAAAACTAATTGTAAAATGCAACATACTCTATCTAGCATGTGCCAATACAGAGGGGGATACTGGTTCCAAAAGAAAGAAGCCCAGTTTGCTAGCCCATCAGTGTGAAGGGATTGGACATGGGTCCAGTGCAAAGAAAGCCACCTAAGGACCTCTGACTCCAGGGGAAGGGGATATTTAATAATCTCTTCTTCTCTGGAGCACCTTCATGTAACATGACATCTCCTGAGAGGGGAGGGCAAAAGCATGCTTCCTTGGAAATGGATCGGCTTCCTTGTCACGTTTCTTCCGGCTCCTTTTGTGGCTCCAACTGCAAGAGGCCCACATACAAAGACTCAGCCATGGACTCCCATGCTCTCGGGACCATGTGAAGCTGGAATCATTATATTCTCATGAAGTTGAATGTACTCTGGCTAACACCAGCATACACTTGAGTAGAATTACACATTTGTGGGGCATCCCTGTATTGACATGTGTGTATACATGCATTGGAGTGCATGCATACATATATTTGCATACGTGCAAAGGCTAGACACCAACAGCAAATGTCCTTTCTCTATCACTATTTTTTTTGATAGTCCCTCACTGAACCAGGAGCTCAACAACTAGCTAGACTGAATGAACAGCAGCTCCAGCTCCAGAAATCTGTTTGTCTATGGTTTCCAACCTCTAGTGCTAGGGTTATAGGCACATGATGCCATGGCTGGCCTTTTCTGAGGGTATTGAGCACCCAACAACAGGCACTTGACCACCTCAGCCATCATCCCCCCACATTCAATGTTCTATTTATAAAGTTCAATTGTTGATCCACTGCTCCTTTATTTCTATATAAATAAACCCAGCCTCATAATCTATGTTGGCAATCTGAAATACACTTCCTTAATGCCTCTACAACCTCAACCCCACTATTTGCGAGGGATGGTCTTTCCACAACCTTCAGCCAAGAAAAGTAAAATGGAATCTCTCAGAAAGTGTTAGAGAGCCAAAGGGTGTGCTAGATATATTAGGCTTGGGTCAGATCTAGAATTGGAGGCAAATGACATTGGGAAAAGTGGAAGAACCAGATCCATCCTAGGAGAATGCAGAATTTGGACTGGTGCCTTAATGGACAACAAGAAGGATGTGGGGGGGGGGATTATAAGTCTCTCATTCCCCAATTAGATCTCATTTTCCCGGATGGCAAAATAAAACCATGTCCCCACACAGCAGTAAAATTCATATTCCATCCATCAGTCAGGCTCTTTATTGCTGATTAGATTTCCTAATAAAGAATGCCCAGTAGTAGCCATAATGAAAAACACTCCAAATTTGATGGATGGAGAGAATTGGAACCTCTTTAATAGGAGAATTTTAGTTGAGGTCTTAAAGACTTGCCAAATTGAATTCTCAGCAATGTATCAGCATAGCCAGCCTGCCTGCTTCCACAGAAACCAGGCTGTTACCCCGGAAGCTCTAGCTCCATAGCAGACAGACTCAGAAAGTCACAGAGAGCAGAGTGGTGGGAACACTATGTAGACCTAGATAGCTGGCCTCACATCTGTGGTAACCTGCTTATTCTACTAGTCTGATATTTTTCTTCTCTGTAGAAGGAGATGCTAAGCCAGAGTCCCACATCAGGTGATGTAATAGAATGACAGGAACAGTGAAAACCATTTTTTAAGGCTCAAGCTTCCCTCCTGAGGACAGGGCAGCCAAAACACCACAGTGAAAATGGTACAGCAGATTCAATGATTGGGGTGCCACCTCTTATCAGGCATTGTCACTTTCTTACAGCTAAGAGTGCCTTAGGGTATTCTATTTCCACAGCCCAGACATCACAGAAGCTCTAGAGAAGACAAAGATCTGTGTAACGAGAGCTTAAAACCAGTTACTGGCACCTTAGACATGCAAAGTTTACACTCTCTTAGCTTACCAGAAGAGGATTCTACATGGCTCATAGGTTCTTGGCCTACAGATGGCCATGGCAATGAGTGTGACAGGGGAGGAGTTTGGAAAGAGGCCCAGGGCCAGCAGGAGGACACTCACTTCCTAACTGTGACAAGACACACGCCCTGTGTGAAGTACCTGTCTGCTCATTTTTTCTCCCTACTTCCTTTTTCTTCTACAGATGGTTCCAGATGAAGGACAGACAGCAACTGCTTCATCCCACTTCCTCCCATCCCACCTGGCTGCTCTTCAGAGATGTGAACTGAGGGCACTGCTTATCAAATGCAATGTCTGTCCCCACCTTCTTCAGGAAACCCTCTCTGTTCTCTCCAACATGACCAGCTAAAAGCTTTACAGACATCAGTTCCCAGAAGGTCACCTTCCTCCAGCACCAGGGCCCAAGGCTCCCAATTGCACTCTTCTCCATTTTCATTATAAAAAAAAAAAAATTCCACTCAGACATCTTCTGTCAGTTATAGGTCCTTGTGATTACAATAATTTGCCCACGAGGATATGACAATCAGCAGATGTTTGTATCTTAAAGGACATCTGGTGTTTGACTCAAGAGGTATTGTCATTCCTAATATGCACAGACGAGGGACTGCAAATTTGAAGACTCCACAGTCTGATTCATCCAAATTCTCCAGCAGGGAAAGAAACACAGGGTAATAAATCAACCTAATTTTCTCATTTGATTTTAATTTTTCAAGGGTGAGGTAGTCTTTATTATTCCATTATTTTTAATGAACTCAAATCCAGAAAAGTTACAATTACTGAGTGCTGCCCCACACTGCAATGACTGGCAAAAAGTGAGGCTCCACAGTATTTCCTGAAATTAATTAATAGAGTAAAAACCCATGTTAGTTGGAAGTTTATTAATAATTGATTGCATGATAAAAAGGATGGTGAAATTACTAGAGTGTTTTAAAGTGCTATATATTCCATTATGTTTAAATGATGAATGATCAATGGAAGGAACTACAACATATATATGGAATTGTAGTTGCATTTTGGATAAAATCAGCTTTTAAAATGATGTTTACAGCCTACACTCCATTAGGCTCTAAACATCATAACTCCATATTTATTCCCAATAGTATACATTTTTTCACCATATTGAAAATTTCAAGATGAATATTCAGAAGCATTCATTTCTAAAACAAATGTGTAATGCTTTCCATGTATGATCTTAGAACCTGGGGACCTTTTATTTAAAATAACAAGTGTTTTCAGATGAAAAATGGGAATTTGAGTGCCAGCCAGCTAGCTAGACTACAGGAGGAGCCTTTAAATGCCCTGAAGTTTCTTCTCCTGCATCTAAGGAAGGTCTCAGAGTGGTTATATGAACTGATATGTTTAAGTACTTCACATTGCTAGATGTACAATCCATGTTTAATGTTTAATATTTTTGAGAAGTAGGAAAAAGTATTTATTCTTTGGAAAATTATAATTATGTATTTAAAACTATTAAAGGTACCCATAGTTGTCACTCTAAGGGCCTCTATATTATATTTTCATTAAAATATATATTATATATGTCAATTATAAGAATAGAGTAATATAATCACTCTTAAAATCCTACAACATATAAGCCTCCTCTTTAAAAAAAAAAAAGCCATAGTGTCTATTATTGAGAATTTTCTTTCAGATCAAGGTAACTTCTTAAGCATTTAAATGCAATGAGATCCCAGAAGCAACATGAAGGAGACTCTAGAGATTTGAGATTGATAGGGACTCTAATCTTTCCCTCTCATGAAGGCCATGGATAAGATCCAATTTATTTTATGATTGACTTCCTTGCCAAAGATCCCCCCAAATGACACCAATTTATGTAACTGATACCTAGAACTTCTGAAATAGTCATAAAGTCTACTATCTTAGGGTCTTAATTATTTAACTATAAACCATGGCTCCTTCATTAAAACTTGATAATTTAAACTTTCACTCCTCTTATTACATATATTTTAGCATTTTGAATATGAGTAGTTTTTTTTTTTTTTATAAACCTAGAAAAGGTATTTAAAATGAAGTGAGAAGTTTCAAGGAAACTAAAGTGTGAGGGGGGAGTCAACCCAGTCTGGTGGTTTGGATATGAGTGGCCCCCATAGGCTCAGATATTTAAATATTTAGTCACCAGGAAGTGGAACTCTTTGATAGGATTAGAAGGATTAGGAGGTGTGGCCTTGTTGGAGGAAGTGTGTCATGGGGGATAGGCTTTGAGATTTACAAAAGCCCATACCAAGCACAGTATTTCTCTTCCTCTCTCAGCCTGTAGCTCAGAATGTGACACTCAGCTACTGCTCCAAAACTGTGCATGCCAACGTGCTCCCCATCAGCTGATAACAGAATGAACATGTGAAACTGTAAGCAAGCCCCAATTAAATGCTTTCTTTTATGACAGTTGCCATGGTTATGGTGTTGGCATCTCTTCACAGCAATAGAACCCATCGTACAATGCAGTCAGTGGGAAATGGTGGCTATAAACAAGGTGGGGAGGGAGGATAGTGTCAGGAGTACTGGTTCTTCCCAGGCTGTTGAAAAGGGATGTAGAGGGAGTGATACACTGAGACTTCAAGAATGAATAGAGAATGGGAGTCCAGCAGGATGAGCAAAGAGGAAACATAAACATGAATGATGCTTTCACATGTCAATCCAAAAGTCAAACTGACATACACGGAGTTTGAGATCTAAGAGTTTATTCAAGTTGAAATGAGGATGTTAACTGGAAAGAAAGCATGAACTGTTGAATTCCAGTTGCCCAAATGTTTTTACAGTGGCAACTGAGTTTTTTTTCTTTGTTTTATTTTATTTTGTTTGATCCTGGGGATTGAACTCAAAGTCTCATTGTGTTAAACAGAATAATGGAACCCTGATTATGTCTGGGTGGTAATTCTGAGAACTGCACATGTTTCCTTTCTTGCCACAAAGGACTTAAGATTGCCAATTAATTGGGATACTTGTAGGGAAATTTTTGCATGTACATATACCTAATATAGTTACAAGGATCCTTAGAAGTAGAAGAGGGAAACATAAGAAATCAAAGTAATGGTATGTAAGAAGGACATGGATGCATTGTTGTATTTTAAGATAGAGGGTGGGCCCAAAGGCCAAGGAATGTGAGTGCCTTTAGAAGTGGGAAAAGATAAAAAGCTTGTAGTTCTTCAAATCTCCAGGGTGGAATTCAGTCAGTATGTCACCTTGATTTTATCCTAGCAAGATTTACTGGTGACTCCTAACATACATAGTGTTAAGATAATAAGTCTGTGTAGTTTTGAGCCAGAGAGTTTGGGTGATTTGTTGTACCAGCCATAGGAAACTACCACAGGGATGAAGATGAGTGGAATACAAGGCCACATTGGAAGAATTTAGATGCATCTCAGAGATATATTTGCACATCATTCCAACAATGAAATAAGAAGTCTGTGACTATTTCTCTGCATTGGAGATGGGAACTTGGGACAATGTGATGTGTACTCAGGAGGAAAGAGTAGTGGAAAAAAATATTTAACATACTGTTGCAATAAAACTGCATGTTGATTCAGAATCGACACAAAAAATAATTGTGAAGGTACTATAGTAGCACAAAGCAATGAGTTGGTGCCCCCATTCTCAAATGTTGCAGTCCTCACAGGTAGAAGTACAATTTTGGCTGCTAGTTCAAGAGCTGATTTGGGCCCATTTCTCAAAGGTCATGTACTGAAACAACTCATTGTCAATTTCTCTAAAACACCAGACAGTTAGTCTCCTTTAAAATGACACCTATGAGCCATAGCAGCAAGCAGCATGACATCAGAATCCTAAGGGTACAGTAATGGCACACTTACCATAGCAGTAACCAAACAGCTCTCTAATTGAATATAAGACCCAATCAACAAGATGGAAAACATGCCTGCTACTGGAAATATAGTCAACTACCCAGGGCTAGTGAAATCATGGATCTTGGAGGAGAACCTACAGCCACTACTTTATTAAAGTAACATAATCCCTAACTACATTCTAAATATGTGTTCTTATACATACAGATAAGTGTAGTCCTTACCCCTCATCAAGGAAACTTCTCTTTGCAAGAGACAAATACTAATCCAGAAAAATCACAACCAATCAAAATGCAGAGTTGTGGAGCCCAGTTAAAAGGGATGCATTGACAAAAACAACTCTACACCTAAGATTTATGGAACACTGCAGAGGAGGTGCCTGAAAGATTGTAAGAGGCAGAAGATCAGGGTGGTTGGGGTTGCTGTGAGATTATGTCTTCTAGAAAAATAAAAAGATACACACATAAAGTGTGACAAGACCATGCAGAGGTACTTACACCTTGTATTTTTGCTGATGTCATTTCACATTTAACTAGAATTTGATCTCCTTGATGGAGAATTCCATTGAAATTTGTTTAATTCTATTCTAGGGACTTGAGGTCAAGATGTTCCAGCTAAGTTATGTTAGCATCTGCCAAACTGCTTGCTTGTGCAAAACCTCCCTCTGCAGCTGCAGACAGAGATACCAGGATGTGGTTTTTGTCTCTAAAATCCAGTTACTCTAAATGCTACACTTGGAGCTACACTTGGGTCTCAGGTACCAGTATAGTCCCAGCTGGCTGGAATAAAGACTTTCAATTATCCATAAACTGTGTTGGAGTAGTCATTTCTGGTGGGCTCCCTGTAACAAAAAATCCCACCAACATAACTTCCTAAACATGAGCTGAACAGCAAAAATAACTATAGACATGCAAAATATAGATGAAGAAAGATCATATGGTCTCAACCCTACACAAAACACTACAGTAAACAAAGGAATGCTGGAGTAGGAGAAATACTCTTCCCCAGGGAAGAGCACACCAATAATACCAAAGAGCTCCAATATCCAAATGGTCAACCATGAAAACATACATACAAGTAACATTATACAATCTGAACAGGTTATAGTTAGGAATACTTTGTGTGTGTGTGTGTGTGTGTGTGTGTGTGTGTGTGTGTGTGTGTGTGTGTGTACATGTATGCATGTAACAATAATCAATAAAACATAGGACATGAATTTGAAAGAGAGCCAAGAGGGATATATGGAAGACGTTGAAGACAGAAAAGGGAATGAGTAAATGGTATGATTATATTAAAATCTCAAACATAAAAGAAAAAAATGAATATTGATAAAAATATTTCAAATATTGTTTTCACTCATTTATTAATGTGTTTTAAAATTATTCCCAATAGGAAGAAAATCATGCTGAATAGCCCATTAGAAAAGAATGGATTCAGAGCCGGGTGGTGGTGGTGCACGCCTTTAATCCCAGCACTCAGGAGGTAGAGGCAGGCAGATCTCTGTGAATTTGAGGCCAGCCTGAGCTACAGAGTGAGACCCAGGAAAGGCACAAAGCTACACAGAGAAACCCTGTCTCAAAAAAAAACAAAAACAAAAAAGAGAGAAAAGAATGTATTCAAAAGGCAGTCTTCTGTAGGTCAGTCTCTAGCAACAACAGCAAAAACATATCAGAGAGGTGAGAACTGATCAGTCCATTTTTTTCTGATTATCACTCAAAGGATATTATCTTCCTATAATAGTAGTTTCTCAGGCCCAGACCAACTGGGTCTGTATTAATACAAGTATATGCCTTTAATTTTTCTATACATATATGGAGCCTCCAGTGATTTGTGTGTGTGTTGGGAGGTGGTCTTTCATATGCTACTTCCTTAGACTAACTAATCTAAATATCAGTTATTATAAAGGTCAATTATTTGCTGGGCATTGAAGCTAGTTCCTTGAACTTACTGAGAGTCTTCAAAGGAAAAAAAAAGAGTTTTCACTATTACAAAATAATATAGTTGAAGCATTCCCTTGATGTAGTGGAAGCACACAGCCTACAACTCAGCAAATCAGCAAAGACTTTCATATTAGGATTCCCAAGAGGACCAGAACTGATTAAATATTATCTACAAAACAGGAGTTATTAGATTGGCTTTCACAGTCTTAGTAGGTAATGCAGTAATGGCTATCAGTCCACTGGAGACCAAGAACCTTATACTGCTCCATCTATGAAACCAGATGTTTTAGCGGCCCCAATCTGGTGCTGAAAGCCAGGGATATTCTGAGAAAGACCATTCTGGTATGGTCTTTGATCCATACCAGAAGGCCAGAAGATCTGATGATAGCAAACGATGATAGAAACAACAAGAGCAACGAGATAGTATCATCCCTTTTAAGCTTTTAGGCTTTGAGATAGCATCATTCACCAGCATTAAGTGAAGGCAGGCAGACCGCACTGTGATTCCTCAGACCACTTTATATATGGGACACCACCACTCTGGGGGATGGTCTGCTCTCAGGAAATACTTCTGGGGTATGCCCTCCCAGGCTCTCCCAGGCTCTCCTAATCCTTCTTCTGGGGCCCTCTCAGGCCGTGCCATAGGCACATCTCTTAGTTGGTTGCAGATCAAATCAAGTTGACAATCAAGATTAGCCATTACAGTCTCATAAAGAGGATAGTTCTGAAGGCTTATAGAGGAACTATGCAAAGCAGACAAAAAGAACAAAGGAGAAAGATTAAAAGACATATGACCTTTGTAAGAAAGCAAGTTCTGGACAGGAGTGTATAAAAAGCCAGCTGAACAAGGCGTGGAAGCAAGCCACAAAGCAGCTTTCTTCCATTTTCCTGCCCCCCCCCCATTTGAGTCCCTTCCCCTACTTCCTTCAATGACAAACTGTGATCAGGATGTTTAAGCCAAATGACACCACCCCCCCAGGTTGCTTTTAGTCACGGTATTATTCATCACACCGATAGAAAGCCAACTAGAACAGTGCTATTATAGAGGATTCAAGTTGGGTTCCCAGGGGAACCAATGTGCTCTTCTGGACTCACATATGAATAAACACAACACTCACACATGAATAAACACATCACAGACACATGCATATCCAGTTAACACAATTTTAAAAGTTTAAAAAGCATATATAAATCTTCAAAAAAAAAATCACCAAGATCCCTCTAATAGGAATTAAAGAGAAAGACAGCAAAGAGAAACATAATCACAAACATCATTGTAAAAAGATACATATCTTTGGGGGGAAATGGACTTACCAGTAACTGAATACGATGAAATTTTAGTTCTACCTATAGAGAAAGAATGTGAAATGCATATCTCAGGACAGAGTGTAAATGTCTTTAGTCTTCAAACTTAATAAGAACAGGAACTAAAAAAGGCAAAGAGTGGAGGTGGAGGTGAGGTGGCTGGGGTCCAACGTTCCTTCCTTTACAAGGTGTATTTTACATTGCAGGGGCCAAAATGAATGTTACACATCATAGGAAGCTATAAAC
Organism: Peromyscus maniculatus bairdii; assembly: GCF_049852395.1. Classification (NCBI taxonomy): domain Eukaryota; kingdom Metazoa; phylum Chordata; class Mammalia; order Rodentia; family Cricetidae; genus Peromyscus; species Peromyscus maniculatus. The sequence continues at coordinate 29,107,734 of NC_134868.1, read as the reverse complement.
AAACATAGCCAATAAATAACACCAAAGAGCTACAGCTTCAGTGAACTGAGATTTCCATACCATTTACGTTCAACGTTATTGAGCAGGAAAAGGTGGAGGCGTAATGTTGAATGAGGATCATAATGTCCCAAAGGACTAACTCTTTAAATGATGAAAATAAGGTTCTCAATTTTAATCCTTCCATAGAAGACTGAGAGAAGAGGACCACTGAGAGTTCTGGGCAAGCCCAGGCTACATAGTGAGTTCCAGGCCAGCCTGAGCTACACAGTGACTTGCAGGGCTCACTATACTGAATGAGACTCTGCCTCAGAATAACAGCTACCAAAGAGGAAGTGATGCTGAAAGGAATGCCATAGTACAAGAAGGTCTGGAGCATTAAAAGGAAAAAGGTGATTTAACGTTTTCAATTTCTAAGCTTCTCTACCATTTAGATATTGAGTAATCTCCAGAAGAAACTAGTTTCAGAATGAATAACAATACTTCATATAAACAAATATCTCCAACATAAACTAACATGGATTAGTATTCTACATTCCAGTTATAGGTGTGATGGTGTGGAACAGGGGCCAGAGAGGTTTTCCTGTGAAAGATGACTATATAGTGACTATGTGGAGTGTTTTGGGTCATACAGTCTTTGTTGAAACTACTCTGATCTGTGTTAGGATGGAGGCAGCTGTACAGAACACATTAGGAAAGGGCATGATGATGTTCCCATCCAATTTCACTAATAGACATTGAAGCATACATTTTATATAATTTTAACAGACCAGGAAATACTCTTCTTTTGATTAACTTTTCAAAAAAAGAGAGGTAGAAAATCCAATCTTTGCTTGCGGTCTATAGCCCAATCTTTGCTCAAGGTTCATACAAAATGGGGCAGGGAACTGAATTCAACTCCCATACTACAGTGTGAGACCATGAATGATGGGAGGTCATTTTTCACCTGCCCAGCTTGTTTTCCTTGTGTCCTCCATTTGGCTGGACCTTTTCAATGAGGAAAATATCCCTTGTAATTAAGGAGGTACAGACAGACTACACCTCACTTTAATAACTATGGAAAGAGGACAATAATTTTTCCAGACAGAAAATTTTAGCTGCCAGCTCCACATTCTGATTTAGACATGAGCTAAGTAAGGCAAAGCAGGAGCCCTGGTCAGAGGACCAGAAGACAGGCCACGGGCAATTCTCCTTTCTGTGAGAGATGACCAACCGAGACACTGAGATACTCCTGTGGTGGGGCATTTGTACATTATGTGAAGGTGTACTGCTGTGATTAGTGTAATAAAAAGCTGAACAGCCAATAGCTAGGCAGGAGGTATAGGTGGGATTTCTAGGGAGAGAAAGGAAGAGGAGAAGGAATCTAGGCATGTGGGAGAAACCAGGAGACATGGAGAGGAAACAGGAAGTGCAAAATGGAAGAGGTAGCCCCACATGATAGAACATAGATTAATATAGATAGTTTAATGTAAGTTACGAGAGCTAGCTAGGAACAAGCCTAAGCTATAGGCCAAATTTTCATAATTAGTAAGAAGTTTTCATGTCATTGTTTGGGAGCTGGCTGTCAGAATAGAAAATGACTCATTATGTCCTCCAGCTTTAAGTCACTACCTGTATGATTATTAAATAGGATCTTTCCCATAAGGGCAAACTGGGAATCAATTTCATGAGCCTATTTGGCTGAGCCAGGGTACCCGTGGTGCCCAATGTTTGTCAAGTACCTACATAGATATTGTTGTATAGGTAGTTTTAGATGTCATTAACTCTACATGCACTTTGAGTATATCACTTTCAGTATGTGGATAGGGTGGGAGAGCTTCATTTAATCAGTTAAAGAACTAAAGGATGAAGAAAACAAGGCTAAGCACGGAGCTTCACTAATGAAAAGATTCCAACCCACAGTGCCTTCAGGCTTCATAGGCAATGTAGATACTCTCATGTCTGCAGCTGCTCAATTCAAGTCAGTCTCTCAGTTTCTCTTGGTGGATTAAAGAAACAGTAGATAGATGGTAGATAGATAGATACACAGACAGACAGATGATAGGTAGGTAGGTAGGTAGGTAGGTAGGTAGATAGATAGATAGATAGATAGATAGATAGATAGATAGATAGATAGATAGATATGTCTTGGGGTTTCTATTGCTGTGACAAAACACCATAACTAAACCAACTTGAGAGGAAAGGGTTTCTTTGGCTTACACTTCCATATAATTGTTCATCATCAAAGGAAGAGGAACAGAAACTAAAAAAGGGCAGGAACCTGAAGACAAGAGCTATTGCAAAGGCTACGGAGGGGTGCTGCTTATTGGATGGCTTCCCATGATTTGCTCAGCCTTCTTTCTAATAGAATCCATGACCACCAGCCCAGAGATGGCACCACTCACAATGGGCTGGGCCCTCCCCTATCAATCACAAATCAAGAAAATGCCCTACAGGCTTGGCTATAGCCTTATCTTATGCATGCATTTCCTTAATTGAGGTTCCCTCCTCTTAGATGATTTTAACTTCTGTCAAATTGAAATAAAACTATCCAGCCTATGATAGATAGATAATAGATAGACGATATAGATAGAAAAGTAGATAGATAGATAGATAGATAGATAGATAGATAGACAGACAGATAGATAGAATAGACAGAAACATTAGTTATGTTTCTTAAGCCAGAATTAGGTCAGGAAATAGTGTTCTTTTATAATTTTGAATTAGATCCTTCCACATCTGACAATATCACCCCAACTATTCCATTTGCAAATACCATACATTTTCTTTTTTAAGAAAAAAAAAACATCATTTGTTTGATTTCTGCTTCACACAATTGAGGGGTCCTTAATGGATATATAACTGTTTCAAGTTAAAAAAAAAAGTGTGACTAATAGCATCTTGCTCCTTAACAAGTATTCTCATAACCACTGAAGAAGTGCACACATACAAACAGTCACAAGAACAAAGAACTACACATTCACATACACCTGTAGAAACCCAATTCTTATGTTTGAGGGTGCCAAAGATTCTAACTTAGTAGGACAGAAAGCCCTAGGCTTCCATGCACCAGAACTGTTTTTATTCCATGCTTTCCATAAGAAGGGTTTTATTCCCCCAGTTGATCAGAGAGCACACTTGGAGAAAAATCTGTTGATATTTCCCTTGCTGAGTTTTAAATAGCCCAAGAATGTGTGATATATCTTTTGTAGTGAGTGCTTTAGAGGGAAGAGCATTGCTTTTAAATCTCATGCCTGCCCCAAATGTAAAGTGAAATAAATTCCACTGTGAATGAGCCCCTGCCACATCTCAAAACTGAATTGTAATATGCAAGGTTTCTCCGAGACAGGCCATTTTTCTGTGTATGTGCTCTTAAAAACTGCAAAACTAAGAGGATTGATAAATTTTAAATCTCTACATAGCAGTTTGTGTAAAGCAGAAAGCTTATATTTGCATGCCATTTTAGCCACAAAACACATGGGCTGTTCAAACTGAGATTTCTTGGGATTGGTTTCAGTTCAATTAGCAGGGTGCATTTTACTTCGCTTGTGAAAGTTGTGAATAGTGATAGTAGTAATGATACCAACAGCCTTAAATCTATGCTCCCAAAGTTTGTATTTAGTCTCTGAAATGAATCTAGTTACAGAGGGTAGTGGCTGCAGTATTCTTCATTTTGTTGTCAGCATATCGTCAAACTAGCAAAGATATAATTAAAATCCCAAATCAACTGAATGCTTGGCTGCAACTGACTACTAATAGAAATCAGAACACCAGTTTCTTTTGTGATTCACTAATTCCTTGATGTGAATGGGTCACCTTGAACCTCACCTCCAAATCCTTTTCAGATTCAATAGGACTAAAATGAAAAGTGTCAGCTGTTATTTGCTCAAAACATCCTTGATGTTTCATGCAATACTTCCACACTAATCCATTGCTATTTCCTAACTGAAGATCGGGGCAGGGAGAGGTTTCAAGACAGTGAGACCAATTAACTGAACTAAGGTTGCAAAGCTCTTGAAGAAGCCAGCTTCAGATGCAAAGCCATTTTGCCTTACTTGTGTGACTGCCTCTAGTGACCATGCTGTGGCTGTGGAGTGGTACATTAGAATCGTCTTGGATGCTCTGGCTTGTTTTCTTCTCCCACATCTCTGATCAGACCACAGACCTACTGAAACTTACTCTATAACCTGAGTAGTTGACTTCCTAGGGTCATGTCACCTGCAATCAACTGGAGAAAACATTCCACACTTTGAGCCACCTGTCCTCCTTACACAGGGTTCCATGGCTCGGCAGAGAGGCGACCGGTGCACTAAAAGAGCCGCTGTGGTTCACGGATATGACTTGCAAATGTTGGCTGTTAATATTAGTCATGTACTCCAGAACAGCTGCTGTGCATGACCAATATGGATTGAAATATGCAAAATATGAGGCTGAACATACAAGCTTGCAGATGCAAATGTGAACGCAGATGGAGGCCACACAGCCGTGAATTGTGCAAAGGAAGCATGAGTTCCAGGACCTGCACAGTTGCTCGGCATGTGGATGCAAATGGAAGCATGGTAGGTTTCGAAGAGGATAGAGTCCCATCTTGTTCAAAAGTCTCCAGCCAATGGTAGATGCAGCAAGCATACTTTTCTCAACCACATTGCATCACTGAAATAGCAAACTAAATTGTCTGTACTGAGGGTGTTGGGGTGAGGTAGCCCAGTGTCATTGCTTCTGAAAGTATTGTCCTCCTTAATTTCATTGGCTTCCAAAAATCATTCATTTGAATCATTAGATTTGATAGGTTTCTCTCTTTTCCTTTTCAGATTACCAGTTGTATGCCACTGAAACTGACTAACCCTGGATAAAATGCCAGGGTTAAAAAAACACACACAATCCAAGGATTATCCAAAGCAATGGTGCTCCCCCTTCCTAATGCTGCTACCCTTTAATACAGTCCCTCATGTTGTGGTGGCTCCCTACCATAATATTATTTTTCTTCCTACCTTATAACTGTAATTTCACTACTGTTATGAATCATAGTGTAAATATCTGCTCTGCAGGATATCTGATATGTGACCCCTGTGAAAGGATTGTTTGACCCCCCCGAAGAGTCATGACTCACAGGTTGAGAACCACTGATCTAGAGGAAGAAATTGATAGAATTTAAAAATATGTATACTGCATATATCATATATTAAATATATATATATATATATATATATATATATATATATATATATATGGTTTATAGCAAAGGAGAATGTGTTAGAATGGCTTATCACCAATAAGGGATGGACAGTCAACAGTGGCTGTTGTTCTTCAGTCAGCACACTGGAGAAGCTGAGAACCCCAGAGTGCTCAACCACGAAGCACAGTAGTCCCATTCTGGTGCTGATGGCACAGAGGATTCCAGGGTAGTGGCTGATCTTAAGTCCACACCAGGAAGCCAAAACCTTGACTCTGTCATCAGGGGAGGATGGCAGGAAGAGCGGTAACTATGACAGTGGAATGGGTACCCTCTCCGACCACAGGAAAACAAGACCAGATTTTCCCTTTGAACTCTTTATATCTGGCCACTGTCAGAGATGCCATCCTCTCTGGAGGAAGGGCTTCTTCCTCACAGAGGAACCCAGAGGTCTGTTCTCTTAATTGACTTCAGAGACCAAAGGAGTTGACAAATCAAGACGAACCATAACAAGGTTAAATTTCACTGTACACCATCTATCATCTGCAATTGTGGCAAACTGCATAAAGCATGTCACCTGCCATCTTCTATTTTTAAGAGCAGAATTCCATGTAACAAACAGAACATAATCACATTTTGTTTAATCAGTACTCTCACTATCAAGAACTTCTTTGTCTTCACAGATAAAACTCTGTGCTCAGCATACACACACACACACACACACACACACACACACACGAGTGTGTGTGTGTGTGTGTGTGTGTACATATATAAAATACCCCTTATTGTGGAGACTATCACATTCCCTATAGTACTGAATGTTGAAATGGTGAGTACAGAACCACTGCCTTAGGAAAAAATGGAGGATTAGTTTCCTTTGAGGCTTCAGCCACAGCCTTTTTATTAGCTGACTAAGATATGCAAGTTTGCTTTATGGATGCTTCTTTTGAAGGCAATTTATCCAATGTACAGTGCAATTCACTGACAGGGAGCTAACTTGCAGCAGCAGCACTGTGGACTCATGACTCAATGAAGCTTATCTTGTATACATGCTCTCTATGAGGCAAGTGCTTTGCAGTGCTAAGACACTAAGTGACAAGTCAATGCTGTATTTAGACTCTTTTTTAAACTGCAAAATCCCCAACAAATACCAAAGAAATGGGAGAGCATGGGAATCAGAAGAATGTGTAAAGGACACTAGTTTATAGCATGGAGCAGACACATAAAGATAGTGTTGTCTTCTTTGGCTTTAACTGGGAGCTTTTGCTCTGACTCAAAGCATTGGCTGCTTTGTATGTGTCCACAATTAATTGTAGACATACCACAAGTATTGACTTTTAGATTATAAGTGCATCTCAGTGAGTAGGCAAATCCGCAAAAACCAGCTCAAAGTCCCAAAGTAATGACAACTTATATGCATATGCAGTTTTTTTTCTTCAGGAATAGTTGTCTCTCTGGCATCCCTTAAGGCAAAGCAAATTTTACATGCAGGAACCAAAGAAAAAGCATGCGCTTAGTCTTGGTCCCCCTGTTAGATATGCCAATATATAAGCATGTGCTTCATAATGACACATCATTCAGTGATAGAGTAAATTTAAAGTGGTAGTCCCACCATACTATATTACATAGTGACATCATGGCCATCTTGTTTTTTTGTCATAAGGTGCACAAACAAAGATGAAATTTCCTTAAGATCACATTACTCAGAACATGTTCCATCATTAATCAATACACAACTGCAATTTATTTAAATGGCCCTTCCAAAGTAAGATACTCTTACCCATAGGCAAAATTTCAGGAAGCACTGAAGAAAAGATGCTTATTATAATCATGAAATTATACTTCATATAGTCATTTGATATAAACCAATGAATTTTCCCAAAATGAGTCCGGTAAATTCAAGTACTAAGAGCACAAAAAGTCACTGTGGGAAACAATGCACCCAACTAGTGCATCCTGTGTCCTTAAACATTCAGAGGACGTGACTCTGATCTTTGACTGGTTACCATAATGCTTATCATAGAACAAGTCTATATACTCAATATGAGTTCTGGTCCACGTGGTAATCAAGAATGTCCCAGGGAATTAACAGGGCTACTGGAAATCCTGAGTTTGTTTCTAATTGTGCTAACCTGAGAATGTGCATAAGAAATCCAGCAACTCTGAAATGCTGCTAAGACCCAAGTCTCTGAGAATTCAAGACTGGAGTTAGCCATGCACCTGTAGTGAAGGCAAGTTAAAGACAATCTTGTAGCAGTCTGCAGGTACTTCCCTCTGAGTTTTCTGTAAAATGTCTCTGATGCCTGCCCAAGCAACTGAGTTAATTTTATCTAAGACTACCATGGTTATAGTAGTTACTTTTCCCATCTCTGTAACAAAGTGCCTGCTAGAAACAACTTAACAGAAGATTTATTTTGGCCCCTGACTTCAGAAGTCTCACTCCCTGGTGGATTGGCCCCATGAGCTTGGGGAGAACATCATAGCAAGGACAAGGTATCAGCTGCTCACATCAATGACAGGTGGGAAGTAGACAGAAAGATTGGCAATGGATAGCAATGAGGAACTCTTAATCACCCACCTTCAATGGTCTACCTCTTCCAGTAAAGTCAGACTTCCAAAGTTTCCACAGCCCCCCAGATGGTATAACCAGCAAGAAACAAAGTATTCAACACATGAGTCAGAGGGAGGGTTTTCATAGCCAAACCATAGCAATAGGGTTTTGTACTTGCTTTCATCATTTTTTGAGTATTTTCTGTGAATTCTGTGTGTATTCATGTAATAAATCCTTATACTGAAATGAAACATTATCTTTACATATGTCTCTTCATTTCACTTTTGTTTCTTCTATGCTTAGATCAGAACTCACTACTTTCTTTTGACTCTTTCAACAGGAGCAGAGTGTGCTGGCAAGGACTACCATGGGTTGAGTTGTATCCTCCAAAGCAGTAAATATTCAGTCTCACTTCTGCCTAATTTGTGAATGGAATCTTTGTAGAAGTAAGTCAGGATGCAAGCCTTCAGGGAGGTGGGGGCGGGCTTAGTCTGAAGGATTTGGCATCCTTAGAAGAAGAGGGAAAATCTGACATATATAAACATGTGGAGGAGATAACTTTGCTGTCATAGAGATGGAGACTGGAGCGAAAAATCTACAAGCTAGAGTAGACCAAGGACTGACAGCAAGGGTCTGCAAAGAGAAAGGCCTTCAAAGAGAGTGGTGCTCTGGCTGGGGCTTGATTTCTTACTTCTGACCTTCCCAACAGTGGCAGATACTATATTTCTGCTCTTTTTAGTCACTCTTCTTGCAGATTTTTTTTCAGGTTTTAGTATGTGCACACACTTGCCTGTAAATGCCCAAGGAGGACATAAGTATCAGGTGCCCAGGAACAGAAGTTACAGGTGGTTGTGAGTCACCTGACATGGGTCCTAGGAACTGAACTCTGGTCCTCTGAAGGAGCAATCTTTGCTCTCAGCTGTTGAGTATCTCTCCAACCTGTTATCAGTAATCTCTTACAGAAGTTCTGGATGTTTTTCACTTCACATGCACCTCCCATTCATTCTAGAGAGTATGTCTTTAATGAAATGTATAGTACATTTAATTTCCTCATACTATGGATATAAAAACTGCTGCCCAGTGCCATTATTTGTATTATTAAATCACAGAGGTAGAGAGAAGCTGATTTAAAAAAAAAACAGTCTGTTTGTCTAGTGTTCTTGTCAATAAACACTCTGCAAATACTCAGAGTAACAAAAAACTTGGAGCAACAAGAAAATGTGAAATTCTTTTTCACTCTTTCATAATATTTTTTCCATAATAATAGTCTCAGCTGCAATCAGAAAATTTATTTAGGGTACCAGGAACCAGTACCTCACTGTTCTAAAGGCAGCTCACTCAATTTCTATTCCTATTTAGTTCCATCAATACATTTTTGTAACACAACTGATAATTCTGTCTAAGCTTTCTCTCTTATTTATTGTAGTGTTACAGATGCATTTAGACTTACTTTGTCAACTCATTGCTCTATCAGATGTAGCCTTCTTTCTTTTCTTTTTCTTTGTCTTTTTTTTCTTTTTTTTAATTTTCTCCTTCCCAGAATCACCCTTCATACAAAGACACTTATGGTTATCTAGAAACTTACACAAATGTTTGCCCTTGGATTGTGCCAGTAGATGTGCAGGAAAAATCCATTCGTATGTTCATTCTCCAGTGACAAGATCTTTTTTTCCCCTAAATTAATATATATGCAACATCCAAATACTGATAATAGAATCCTTTGCATCAAAAGTGAAACAGATAGGCATGTTACCACTACTGATGATGACAAATACTTATAATGTCATAACAAAGAACAAAATTGCTCAATTTCTGTGTTATTTTACATTTATTCATTTGTTTAATTTTGAGACAAAGTGGCATGTAGATCAAGTTGGTCTCACACTCATCATGCTAGTGAGAATGGCCTGGAAATTCTGATCCTCCTGCCTCATCCCATGGCTATTGGTTTTAGTTCATGTTGAAACTCAAACCTAGGGCTTTGTTCATGTTAGGCAAGAACTCTACCAGCTAAACTATACCGCCATTTCTCATGTTAATTTGCTAATAAAACAAAAAAGTATTATTTGATACCACCGATAGATTGCAAATACTTGAGTTCTTTTAGTAAGATTCATAGCTACTGTAATCAATGAGCTATAATAGGTGGGGTTATCGCTCTTACTACTCTGTTAATCAATTATATAATAGCTGTGAGTGATACATGCATTTTGGTGAATCTAAGAACATGTCAAGGAGTTCTTTTCAAAATAACTCCTTTAATATGTACTTCCTGCTGCTTTTAGATGGATGAATCTTCATGAATTATGCTTACCTTAAAAGGTATTGCATGAGATTGCTTTTACAGTATCTTTTCTAGTTACCAGTCCTCACTGAAGAGCATTTTTTCATGGAAGTATTTTTGCTCTTTGTTCTTTCATACACAGTGAGGCTTATTTTATCATTAATTATATGTATCTGTCTGAATTAAAATTAAATGAAGATGAAAATTCAATTTTTCAACCAAAAGAGCCACACCTCTGGTGTTAGTAGGCACATGCAGCAAATAGTTGCTGTACATATAAATAATTTCTACTGTTGCAGAAAGTTCTTTTGGGCCATGCTCAGATACAGCATCTTATGTTAGAAACTTAAATGAAATGCAAGCCACTTATATATTCCAACATGTCAATGTGAGCACTCTCTATGACAAGGGCTCGGGTACAGCTCAGTGATAGAGCACCATTTTAGCACAAAGGGAGTCTTAGGTTTAATCTCTAACGTTTGCCCCTGCACCTTAGGGGCAATGGGAAAACTAACAAAAGTTCTAAACTATACAGATTTCTTCCAGCAGCTTCCTTGATTCTTCAGTTCTAGTTTGATAAACTCTCAATAAAGTTCATATAGCTGTGGTCATGCCGCCTGTTCCCATTTTCAGTTATTTCAGTAATTCTGCTTTTTGTCACATATCCAGCTTAGGGTTGCACTGGGATGATCTTCGGTTAGTGTTCAGCTCAGTCAGAGAGTCAGCTAACCTCTGCAAACATTCGATCTAACTTTAAATTGCACAGTACAAAAGAATAGTAACATGATCACTATGTACAGTCTCTTAATTCGTGTTATAGATAAATCAAACGGCCGTGTTAACTAAACATATGTAATCTATATTATAGTACTGCATTTTTTAAATATTGTTAGAAATAGTTTGAATATTCAATGTAAAATAGTATGTTTATTCAAGGTATATATTAATTTTCATATGAATTTGGAATGTTTTCTGAAGAGAACTAATAATATGAAAAGAATATATGAAAATTAATACTTAAGCTAATCAAAAATAAATTATTAAGACTGAGAACAAAATTGGTAAATTTGGACCCTAACTTAAATTTCCCTTCTTGTCATGTTATAAATATATTTTATTTATTTATACATGTTTATATATTTAATGAATAACATTATAAAATATAATACAAGCATTTAATATATACAAATATACTAAAACATCTAGTTTTAACTTTAATTTTAATGTGTTGGTTGGATAAAAAAAAAAAAAGTGGCCAGAGCATGCTTTTCGTCTTGAATCATTAAAAAATCCTCTGTCACACGCACTGCAGAAGGTCAATGCACAAACAACTTGGGAGGGCTGGTGGTTCTGCAGGGGACTTCTGATGAACAAATAAAATTATGGTTTTAAAACTGCAAGTGTGTTCCAGCCAAGAACAGGAAGAAGGACGTTTTCTACAAAGAACAGTGTTCAAAGCATGCATGCTCCTTAGGAAGAATTTGACTCAATAATGCCATGAGTTGGTCAAAATCCACAGAAAGAAACATCCCAGGGCATCTGGCAAGAGAGACACGCACTGGCTGCCAGTGAGTTCCATCTCCTCCTAGGCATTAGAATAACGGTTGTTATTTCCCCCTTGACAAGAATTCCTTTCTTTTAAGCCTTGTTCAAGCTGTACAATCCATTTCAATTGTGTCAGTTTAAGAGGACTTGCTATGAAATGGCCTAAAAGTTAAAAGGATGGTCACTCTTCTATGGCACACCAAAACCTACCACCAAAAGAGTCATTTCATCAGTGAAGATACCCATAGCTGATGAAAACTGGAAAAGCAAGAGGGAAGAGATGGGTTCCAGTCATCCATTCTTTTTTTTTTTTTTTTGTTTTTTTTTTTTTGCAAACTTGGTTTCTCTCTTTCTAAAGTCTCTTCTGCTTTCCATAACTTCTGTACTGTTTCCATCAGGACTAAAGAGAAAGGAAAGATGACAAGGAATGTCACTAGAAAATGTGAGCAGAAGAAAAAAAAAGGGGAGCAGAGGAGTTCCTTGCAGCATTAATTTTATGTAATTAATTAATTATACATATGCACATTAATATTTTATCCTTTCTCCACTGCTGTTATTTATGACTTATTTTAGGAGGTTAAATGCAATTGCTCACAAACATATGAGAGAGAAAGTTAAATATATATGGCATATATTAAATAAATTCTGGGTTATAGTTGGGCATTGATTAGAAAACATGAATAATTGTATACCTAAAAGTGCACATAGTGTCAGCTTTTCAAGTGCAGATAAGCAACTTCAGTGTGTATATATGCAATATAATAAAGTGTAGTGTGTGTGTGTGTGTGTGTGTGTGTGTGTGTGTGTGTGTGTGTAGTAATTGTTCAGTTATATTTTAAAGATGACAGAAGGCCCCAACCAACTGGATTAAACTTAATAAGGGAAATGGAAAATAATTTGGTCATAATGGATTTAAAATACATAGGATAAAAATAAGAATGTGGACCTCTGGCTTTATAAAAAAAAAATGAGTTTGGAAAGTGGTTATTGCTGAATGGGAACATAGGATTTTGTGCAAGTTTGTACAGTTTCAGGGAGTTAATTTATAAATACCAGAGAGAAGCTCCCACTAGAGACTCACATAAGCCCTAGAAAGCAAGCAGAACTTCCTAAGTGGCAGGTTAGACATGTGCATTTGCCCCCAGTTTGCACTACATCTTCAATGAGATGAAAGCATAAAGGGCTACCATAAGGATTAAAGTAAAACCATTAGAGAGACAGTAATGAGGATGGAGGGTCAGCGCTACGGAACACGTGATTACAGCAGCTGTCTCAAAGTCAGGGAGGGCAGAAGCTGACCAGCCTACAGTCCTGCCGTCCTGGGGAGACTCTGGAAGGAGGTGGGACCCTGTCCACCTGTGAAGTCCTGGTGGAGCCTTAGGTACATCTGAGGATGAAGTTGAGACAGATGTGAACCAGAAAGAGGGAAGGGGGACTAATTGAATCAGCCCCATATCCTTTGATCCTTCTTCAAAAATGGGAAGTATTAGAAAAGCTAGCATTGTCCCAATGGCAAACCCCTCACTGAGGAAACTGTAGAGGTTGAAAGCTGATGTTCCTAACATGATGCTAATAATCTGATAAAACTCCTCTTATCTCATGATTGATCTGACAACTCTTCCATCTACTCATGGCAACGGGAATATTCTATCCAGCACTGAGCACCGCTGCCCTTAACATACCTGCACATGGTAGTTTTCAGCTGTGTGAACCTGTCCAGCAAAGAGCTGCCCTTGTACTTCAAATTTTGGTTACTCAGCATCCGTGTAGAGTGTCTCAGCAACACTCCTATTAATTTAGATGCAATTGGAGCCTGGAAACTGAATTTCCAGATGAACTCCAAGGTAGGCATTTGCACAAGTTCCAGAGAAGGTAAATTAAGAAACCATTTTAGATCCTGCATTAGTGGAGGGTCCAGGAGGTGTCACAGGCAGCAAAGGTGAACTTACCTCTGGGCTGTGGCATGGTGCAGCCTGGGAGCAGCTGAGCAGCCAGGGAGGCTCCAGACTGCTTCTTCAATGCCTGTCCCCAGGGACTGCTGGGACCCTAAAAAGAGGACAGAGCTGGGCAGGAGCTAGTCAAGGACCTAGACAGTTGTCCCTTCCTCTGCCTTTCTGTCCTACATGCCTGCCCTGTGTCCAGCTAGAGTAGACAATGGCCTGGAGGGTGTGAGCTGTGGCTACCCACCCTCCATACCTCACCCATTCTTTAGCTCCTAAACTTATAGATTTCCTGAATTCTAGGAACAAACCTCCAAGATGCTTACAAAATACAACCAACATTCCTGGAAGGCTTGTAGCCTTCCAATTCTCTGTCCTTAATTATTTCCTACCAAGAAATAGCCAGAATAAATCCTCCTTTCACTGAGTGAAATGTGGCTCATTCATTTGCTGTCTTAAGAAATTCAATAAAGAGTTAAAAAGTAAAATACAAGGAATCAGGAAAGGCTATCTGGCATGGAAGAAAGAGTCGGGGCTGAGAAGATGGCTCAGTGAGTGAAGCCCTTGCCGCACAAGCATGAAGTACTGAGTTTAGACATTCAGTATTCACAGAAAAGCCAGAGGCAGCAAGGCACGGCTCTATCCCCAGCCCTGAGGAGGCAATACAGTGGGATCTCTAGGTTTGCTAGATGCCAGCCAGCTGAATTAATGAGCCCTAGTTTCCATGAGACACCCTGTCTCAAAATGTAAGATGGAGAGTGATTGAAAATGACACCTAATAGTAACTTCTAGCCTCCATTTATGAACACACACACGCGCGCACACACACACACACACACACACACACACACACACACACACACACTGTCCCCACCACACAAACACAAGAGCTAATCTAGAGAAGAGAATAACTTTTATTTACTCAAACTTTAAATGTAATATACTCATAATATTATAGGATAAAAAACAGTCATCAGAGAGTGCCTAGGATCCTGACTCCCAACTGTCTGGGATAAATGAATTAATAGAAAGAATTATTTATAAGGTAATGTATGGTAACTGCTTTTTCAATTATTTTTGAGAACGTGTCAGTGAGACAACTTGGAGATTTAGGATAACCCTGAAGGTCACTGACTTCCATTTGTTAACAATCACATGCCAGCTAAGCCTTTTCATTTTCACAAGTTTCTGGTTTTTCAAACTGGTGTAATACCTACTTTTCAGGAATAGCTCTGTGCAACATTTATTGGCCTCCTGAAATTCATTTAGCCCCCTTTGAAGATACCTTAAAATTTGTGAACCTGAATGAGACCATTAGTTCTGCTCCTTGTGAGCTGCCTGTTTTTTCTTTATGATTCTTAGTTGTTCTTTTGCAGAGCTGCCAGCTTAAGTCAGGCTGGGATCAAGAAAAATGAGCCTTGGCGGTTCGGGTTCCTGGAGTTATGTCCATACCAGTGGATGCCCACACACTCCAGAAGAGAATTTGACATCACTGCTGCCATTGTTGCTGTTAAACAGTGGCAGCCACAGCTGCTACTGTTTCTGGGATTGTCATTTCATAATTGCTTACTACAGCAGGCACAGTGGAGACCCTGGCAGGAAAAGTAGATACTACAATTAGTTCATCTTTCATTCTATTGGGCATGATAAATTTAATTCAATAGTTATATACGTTTTGATTGGCTTTGAAAGTTATAAATTTATAAACTCAAATTCCATTCACTTTGGGATACCATGTTACAAGGACTCCAATTAGCAGTAAAGTTCATTAAGGAAAGGAATGGTTCAGTTGCCTTTAGCCTATTGGCTTTGGGTAGGTTAGGACTTCTGTTGGTCTTTTCTGTGTCAAACACACAGATTGAAAGCCCAGCGCCACTTTGAGATCTTTGGCAGCAGTTAACTCTGCAGCTCACACACCATTAAGCCTGTATGATAATGTGTATTCAGAGACTGGTAATGCCTAGGGGGCACTCACCAACCTAAGACAGAGCACCTGTGTGGCCCGGGCAGGTGTCTCCATGATGGGTAAGGTGATCTGCTGACATCCCAAGCAACCTAAGTCAGAAGCTCATGTTTTAGTAAAAGGATGGATCTGTAGGCCCTGGCCCCCTTTTTGGGTAACTGTTGTCTTGCTTGCTGACCTTGACCTTGATATCCTTCCTATGCTAATCCCCTGCCGGGTTCCACCCTCCTGAATGCTAAAGGGAAGTTCCTTGTCTATGTATCCTGTATATTGGGCATTAACAGCTTAGATACAAGATTACAAAACATCAGTAGCAAACTTCTGCCCTCCGGGGCTCTCCCATTGTGCTGTAAGCCTGTATTTAAGACCTCCTCCCTCCTTCAAATAAATGGTATTTGGCATTCAAAAAAAAAAAAAAAAAAAAAAAGAAAGAAAGAAACAGACAAAAGCCAAAAATCCAAAGGGAAAAAAATTATAGATTTGAAGAAGTCTAAAGAAGTTAAGACAATGAGATTGGAAAATGTAAAAGAAACAAAAGTGGTAGAGTTATAAAATGTGGAAAGATAATGCCTAAGAACAGAATAAATACATTAAATATGTAAATATTTGAAATGAAAAAGAAAATGGGAAAACACTGTAAAAAGACATAATACCCAGTGAAGTATAGGTGGGACTAACAGAGAGGAGAATTGAAGGAACAGGAAGGCAGAGAGGGAGACTGCCTGGAGCTGCCGCCTATACTTCCTGTCTGGCTACCGGCCAATCAGTGTTTATTTATACAGAGCGATATCCACAGCACAAAGGAAGACAGCTCTCATCATCACAGAAGCCAACTACTAGGAAGAAGAATGCTGAGTTGAAGATGGCAGACAGGTTTCATCCTGCATACTGATTTGAGACTATTAGTTGTGACGGTTCGGAAGGCTTTGCTGAAAGGACCATAAGATTTTGTCTCAGCTCAGTAATGTGTCATAACCAGTTAGCAGTTTCTTCTTTGCATGACAGAATAGGCAATGGCCGCCTGGCTGCCTTCCTATGTTCCTCAAAAATCCCTTCTACATTTGTAGTCTAAGTTTCCTCCTAACGTGAGAGAATGACATTAGAGAAATAATATACATACATAACTGTCTATATATAAAGAAAGCCATTCTTACCTTCAAACACACGACAGTCTGGTGATAGATTAAAAAGTGAGAATGAGATATGAATAATATTTACATTTATTATCACAGTGAAAAACAGTGAACTGGTGATGTTAAAACTAGGGTGGATTTTCCAGTACAGGAAAATCTTGAAAAAGAATAAGTCACTATATGCCATGTGATCAAAGATGAGTGAAGGAGGAAGGATATGTGTGAAGCATCACAATGGTAGTGTGACAGTGTAGTTATCCAAAGGTTTTAAAGAAAGGGAATGTTCTGGATTAGAAGGGTAGATGAGAGACATGTGTGGAATGGAGAAGAAAGGGAATGTTCTGGATTAGAAGGGTAGATGAGAGAGTTGGGTGGAATGGATAAGAAAGGGAATGTTCTGGATTAGAAGAGTAGATGAGAGGCGTGGGTGAAATGGATAAGAAAGGGAGAGGGCAATAAGCACCAAATCCCGGAGTGTTTCAGATTGGAGGTGGTTTATCCTCTGCAAATGAGACTTTCTTAGACGGGGGTGGAGCTTTGTGAAGTCCTTCTGAGAACTAGTTCATGAGACCTGGCTTCTAGAACATCCAAGGAGATGTTCCATATAAGGCTCTAGCACAACAATGAGTTCTGTCATCTGGTACATTATATGCATATCTTCATCTCATCCCTGGGTATGCATCAATTCAGTCTGACCAATAAATAGTGTTGCTTTTAGCAAATATCACTGTTGCTAGGAGACTTTCTGAAATTTTTCTTCTACTTAATCTTGCACATCTACAAGTAGTTTTCCATTCCATTCATAGCCTTCCTTCCCAGCACACACTTCCCTGTAAGCATGATGGTTAATAGCCACCTGTCCCAGTACCATTCTTCTCCGACTTCATTAAGGCCTTTTCATTAAGGCTTTCAGTCCATGCTGTGTGTCTCCAATCTAGGTCACATGCAATCACATCAATGAAACACTGTCCTATCAGTATCCTTTATCTGAATTCTGCCTTTTTTTTTTTCCTTTCATACCGTTGGCCTATATAAACCACAACCTTAGACTAATCCAGCACTCCTTTTCTATTCTTGTGCTGGTCTGTGGAGAAAATCACACAAGCGGATATAGTGTAGGCATGAATTGAACTTGGATAGTTGTTTTCTTAAGAGCCAATCATTAAATACGTATGGATCTCCCACCTTGAGCTGTAATCTCTGTGACTGCCTCAGAATGACCCTAGTCAGTTTTTCCTGTGTTCTTTCCCATCTATTCTATAAATAGATCAAACCAAGGTATAGTATGTGAAATTTTACAGTGGCACCTGGCTGGAGGAATGTGACTGACTCTTCGACATTGTCTTAAGATGAAGTGAGTACAATTTTTTTTCTTGCATGAATTCACATCTGTCATAACCAATATACCCCCCCCCCCCACACACACACTTCAAACTCAAATTTCAGGGATGCATTTGATCTTGCTACCACTCAGGACAGTCCCCTAGTGAATTATGTTTTATACTCTTAGATGTCTCTGCCATTCCTCTCTTTTATGGAGTTTTCATATGATGGAGCCTATTTGTTCTGCAACAGATAAGCAGGAATTTCCTGAGCTGCTACCAAAATGATCTAGCTAATATAACCATGTTTGAGTGTTTGTATCACAAAATTGAAAAATACTGTAAGTCCTGGAATTAACCTGTTCACTTCCCAATAGCCAATTTATCAACATAACACAGCCATTCTCCCAAATAACAAACACCTCTGGTGTGTATAGGACTTAAAAGTTGAAAACTGGCAGGAACTGGTCTGGCAGACCAGACTCACCTATTATGCACTTGCTTACTGAACATTCTAAGGCGATAAGTTCCTGGTGGTAGCAATTAGCTACCTCAGCCAGAGAAAAATAATACCATGCCACATCACAGGTTTTACAAACTAAATGGTAAGCATCTTAAATGTTGTTCTTCCTCCCTCCTTCCCTCTTCTCCCTTGTTTTGACAAACCTTCACCAGCCTAGCTGATCTCCATGCAGATGTTACTTCCTCTGAGACGCCTTCACAGCTCCAAAGCCTCCAAAAAGTATCTTATCTACAAGGCCCTTGCACACTCTGCAGTGTAGAAAAATGATCCATAAACTCATCTTCGCACCTTAGTGTCCTACAACACTGTGTTCCTAGACATTAGGACTGAGTGAGGAGTCACTGTTTTCTTTCCAGGGTCTTCCCTACACTGGATATAAAGCAAGTGCTAAAAGGATGATCTTGAACTTGATGAAAGGGAACAAGCTCAAAGCTGCTATTTATTTATGTGGAACATACGTGTTAGCATCTGTGATGTGAAAGGGCACATGTTCCTGTGTGGAAATAGGAAGTGTGAGACCCAGTCATGAGAACTCACAAGGTAGATACCTAAACATGAGTGTTTTTCATAGAACATGGATGCATTTCTAGTAGTAAAAAAAATGTGTGGCCGGGTCAATCTCAAGAATACTACTCTCTCAAGTTGATTCCATTGTTGTACTCAGAGTCCCCCAAAGACCACCAATAGACCGAATCCGATGCAAAAGCAAAGAGTCTCTATATTGTTGTGTGTTAACTCAGGATTCTCCATCTGTCTGACGCAGTAGCAGAGCAGAAGAGACCCCGAGTAGCAATGGGGTAGGGTTTTTAAAGCAAGGGGGGGGGGGGTGTCTACAGACTCAATAGGAACAGACTCAGGATTGGGTAATACAAGTGGCAATCATGTTAATAACTTTTAATTGGCTAGGGTTAACTGGGGGTTACAGTCACCAATTTGGGGCAGGCCTGGACAAGCCCCAGGCTTTGTGTCTGAGCTGCCATGGAGGCTGGCTGGCCTAGCACTTAATGACTGTGGGGGCTGACTCAGTGACCCAGGCTCTGCCATGGAGGCTGGCTGGCCTCACATGTTCACATTGACCCACACATGTAGCTCTAAGTTGGTAAGGGGTCCCAGACAGTAAACAATTGACTGAACCTTGAGCGGTCAGACTATATGCAGAAAGGGAGCTACTGCAAAGACTATGTCTTTTGTTCATGGCCCTCCCAGAAACTGCTTGCTCAAGTCTCAGGAAACTGAAATTGAGGCCCGATCTCTGAGAGAAGAATGGCATCTGCCTGGTCCTTTCATCCTCACCCTGGTTTTAAGTATATGTTTTTTTATTTTTAGAATTTAATAAAAGCTCACATTCACTGGAGCAGAGGATACATTTAGGAAACCCAGATAAGAGAAGTCTAGAGTAGAAATTGAATTGGTTACTGGTTTGCCATGGTGGAGGTAGTCATGAGACTCTATAGCACATAACAAAACAATAGGATACAGCATAAGATATCCCAGGAGATACACATTAATAGCATTACCATCATAATCATGGAGAAAGCGTCACAGATTTTAATGGTTGGATTGGAGTTCAGCAAAGAGAGATGTCTCTGGTAATCTGGACATTAGGTTATTTAAACAGAAACACATTCTGTACTAAGGCGATGTTGTGATAAAAAGAGAAAATTGGTCTCTTGTCTAAAGATAAATGTACAAAAGAAAAACAATTGGAAAATGCAACTAACCCTTATTCAAAATCCATATATTAGGCACGGACAACACTGACATACTGGTTTTTAATCTTTTCTAATTTCCTTTGACTAATTTTTTTACTTTTTGAGAATTTCATGTGTGTATATAATGCATTTTGTGCATATGCAACCCTTATAGACAACCTTCCAGTGGTCACAATCTCAAAGGCCAAATGACTCTCCCTTCACCAGAAGCCATCAACTAATAATGGCTCCCTAGCTAGGAGTGGGGCCTCCTGAGCCTCTCCAGCTCTGCATGCTGGAATGCTGACCGGCTTGATCTTGTGTAGATAACAACAGCTGCTGAGAGCTCTTGAATGCAGTGGTCATGTGATGCCCAGAAGAAACCACTTCCCCATCCTCTGGCTATTACATTCTTAATGCTCCCTCTTCCCTGATGTCCCCTGAACCTTGTGGAGAGGTTATTTGATGTATATGTCTCACTTAAAATGGCTGTGTTGCCAAATTGCCTTCTAAGCAATGCTGTTTATAGGCAAAGGTCCATGCTGCTCTTAGCCTTAGTTAGAGAAGTTTGTGATTGCAAAGAGCAGTGATTAATACAAAGATTCATAACTAGTAAATGTGCTCAGAATAAGTGACTATGAGTCCATCTCTTTCAAACATCTTCAGGTCAGGCATTGTTTTCAAAATGGGAGCATGAAGCTTTTCAGGGTCATTAATATACAAGAGAACTTTTGTTGGGAACTACAGAAAAGAAAGTCTACCTTAAAGAGCTAGTAACAGTATTCTCTTTTTTCTGGTGCGATGTGTAGCTCAAAGCCTACAGCTGTAGCATTTTGTTCTCATGCAGCCATCAAGTGGTAGGACCTATGTGAGCTATAGAAATCAGAGAAGGGAGAAACGGACAAATACAACACCTATATACAAAATGATGAACTCTTGGATCAAGCCACGCCTTAAAGAGGCTTTCCATTATAATTGAATGTCCATTATCTCCATTTCCAGATTTATTTTTTCACTATTTATTTATGAAAATATCTCATTGTGAATGTGAAAACAGGGCAACAATACAGACAGTACCTCATTTATTTTTCTATCTGCAGTCTGATGAAGCTACTGTTCTGACCATCTATCCTGTCACTTACAATGAAAGATGATTGTATATACCCCCAATCCCTCTCCTCAAACTCCACCAATGTTTCCTCCAAATTATTTGTGACTATCACAGCTGGAGATTGCTACTGGTGTTTGCCAAGTAGAGGACTGGTTTGCTAATGAAACTCCCACAATGCACAGGTCAAAACCTGCAACCAAACTTACTGGACTTAAAACATTAACAGTGTGCTCATACTAGTGGTTGTCTGGTAGAGCTAGCACTGGTTCTAATATCAGACAAAAACTCAGGGTGGGTGGAATAACATGGCACTCCCTCATTAAATGCTGAATTGTAGAAAAGGGAGTCAACATGGTGAATGGAGGCATAAAATTACCTGCATGTTCAAGAGGAAGTTGTAATGAAATAATCATAGGTAAAAGACTGCCTTCTGTTTTATATATATTCACAAATTGGACAGAAATTTTCAAAAGTCAAGATTGAAATGTCCCTGCTACTGACTGAGCCTCAACTGAGTTTTGATTGAACTCTTCACACAAGTTGTGCTTACAGAAAGCATATTCTCAAGTACTTTGAACAGTTGGAGTACAAGTCTTCATGCTTGTTTGGAAAATGTAACAGTGCAGCAGCATTCCCAACCTGCTAGGAAGAAAGAAGAAATAAAATCTCATTATTTCTGTTGTGCTTTACTGAAAAGAATCAAATTAATTGAACTCTTACAGGTAATCCTGATTCCAGTAGCTTTTCAGAGCATTTTCTATGTGGCCATTTTAGTGTATTAGTGTTTGGCAATTATTCCAGTCATAATAGATGTCTGACTTCACAGTCTAATTTCATTCACAATTCTGAAGGGATTATCTGTACCCATGAGTTCTTAACACACTTTCCCTACATACTTGGCTTTGTTTTTTTCCCCACATAGTTGTTAAATTAGAAAGTAGGGTATGTCATTTGTGAAATCAGAAAAGCCCAAACCCATTGGTTATCCAATACCAAACACTGAAAACATACATACAAACAACACTATGCAGACTGAGCAGGTTATATTTAGGAATATATATGTACATACACACACACACACACACACACACACACACACACACACACACACACACTCACATATTCATGCGATTACAATTTATGAAAAAGAGCCCATGAATTTGAAAGAAAGTAAGGGTGGGTATATGGTAGTTTGGGGAGAGAAAGGAGAAGGGAAAATGTTGGAATTATATTATAATCTCAAAAAAGTAAAAACTAGAAACAAAAGAGCTGAGGAGTCAGCATAGGAAGAATGAGGAAGTCACACAAATAGAATTGAACAGTAGTTTCAATGCAGAGTCTTTTAATCTTCATGCACACTGTTAATGTTTTAAGTCCAGTAAGTTTGGTTGCAGGTTTTGACCTGTGCATTGTGGGAGTTTCATTAGCAAACCAGTCCTCTACTTGGCAAACACCAGTAGCAATCTCCAGCTGTGATAGTCACAAATAATTTGGAGGAAACATTGGTGGAGTTTGAGGAGAGGGATTGGGGGTATATACAATCATCTTTCATTGTATACATGAATGAAGTCTCAAAATTGAAGAAAAAAATCTCTCCAGGGATGGCCAAAGCTCCCCTGCTCTGTTTGAGAGCTCCATTCCTTCAGATTAAAAGGAAATGCAATTAATTTAAGAAATGAGAAAAGCCAGATGGTAGTGATGCACACCTTTAATCCCAGCACTCAAAAGGCAGAGGCAGGTGGATCTTTGAGTTTGAGTCCAGCCTGGTCTACAGAGTGAGTTCCAGGACAGCCGGGGCTACACAGAGATACCCTGTCTCAGAAAAAAAAAGAAAGAAAGAAAGAAAGAAAGAAAGAAAGAAAGAAAGAAAGAAAGAAAGAAAGAAAGAAAGAAAGAAAGAAAGAAAGAAAGAAAAAGAAGAGAGAGGAGGATGAGGAGGAAGAAAAGGAAGAAGGGAGAAAAACAATGGCACAAGATTAAATGTCAGCCCTGGATTTGCATGCTGACTGCATCCTGCACTGTGCTAGGATTTGAGCATTCAACAACAACCAATATATGTTTGCCTTCAAGGAGCTTTTAGACTGAAAAGGAGCTGGTACTTGATAAGTGATAAGATGAAAGCTATGATCTTGAGTGCATATTTAAAATGGAATAATAATAGAAATACTAAGCAAGGTCCTCATTATCTATTCAAAATGGGAAATAAGTAACAGCTTAGATTTAATGTTAATTAATATTATTTAGTTCTCTTTATTATACCAGCCATGAACTTATGCCTTATGGGGGCTTCTGATGAAGACTGACACTAATTATATATATACTGTGCTTATTATTAAAATTGTCCATACATGTGCATGTGCCCACATGCGTGTGCACATGAGCACACACACAGCCACACACATACACCAAATGAAAACAATATACATTCTCCATCTGTATCAAACCACACAAGTTTGTTGAATTCTGTGTTGTTCTTATTATTGAACAAGTGTAACAAGGGAGTTCAGGGTTTTATCCTGAGGCACAGAGAATCTGTGTGGGAAAGCAGACCTATGCAAGGTTATGTACTGGGAACTTCATTTCCTATGGAAGACGGTGAATGTGTGCTTCACAAGAATAGTTTTGCATGCAATCTTCGAAGTTACTTTATTCACATGAGAATAAAGGAAATACATAATTGGACTAGAAGATGAAAATCAGCCACATCTCTCTGATGTTTCTGTGTCTCTCTTCAAGTTATACATTCAAGCTGTGAACTTTACAATTATCCTAATGAATTTAGGAAAGAACGGAGATGTAGTGTTTTGCAATGCACTGGTACAGCACTTAAGATCTGGATCATCTGATACTTTATAAACAGCAAGATTGACATAACACTGCCACAGATAAGTCACTTGAATTGATTGCCATGTCCTGACAAGCTCCCCAGATTGTCATGGGAATACAAATAATGAATTCATATAAAAGTGTTTTTAAAATAAGATGAATAATGAAAAGAGCTGGGAGGGTGAGTTTTTCATGGTATGGCTCCCAAATTCTAAGCACCTACATTTTAAACTACTTTAAATGTCCCCTTTTCTACCTGGAAAGAAAAATCAGGTTAGAAAAGTAAGATTTTCAGTGGACTGTGAAGGAGACTCATTATCTTCTCTACTGCTCTGGATCCCTTTTCCAACCGCTTCTCAGAAACTGGCCACTGTGTTTGAGCCATTTACCCTGTTTTTAATACCCACTACCCCCAGCATTCTTACTTTCTGCCATGAGAAAATAGGCTCTTCAGAATGTCAATGTCTAGAATTCCTCCCACGTTTGTGACAGAAGACAGACTACTCTGCTTTTCCTTCCAGTGACAAATCTAAGTTTTCATCCTTAGTCACATCTCCCTTGAAAGTTACCTGTGTGTGAGTCACTCTGCCTTGTCTTTTCTCATTAGCTTAGTCCACTCTGGCCTTCAGATGCTGTCTCTGGCTTTATTCATATCCATATCCTACACAGTGAGGGGATTTCTCAATGCTCTCCTCACTTAACCCCATATCCTTATCCACAGCATGGCCCTCTCCCTCTCCATTCACAAAAGCACTCTTCCCACATCTTCCATTCAACTCCTCCCACCTTTCTGAATGCTCAGCCCCAATCTTCCTTGCAGGTCATCCTCCATCTTTAACCATTGACTTTTAATTCTTTCTTTATCTTGATTTTCTCTTTATTATTATGTAATCTTTCCCAAGTAGATGCTGATTGATACTATACAATGTCAGACTGTCTACTGATACCCTCTCATGTTTTATTATTTCTTGAAAACTTATACATTTTCTTCATAATATTGGTTTCAAATCTCATATCTCAACTGTCCATTGATTGACAAGAATGTTTCCCATTCTATTCCAAAACAAACAAAAACAGAAATATGTATGCTTCATTTACTCTTAGATGCTCAATACATAACCCAGCCCTTGATATCTAATAGGCAACCAATGAAAATGAACAAATGAATGACTAAGGACCAAATATGGAAATGAATAGATGGTAGCATTTTCAAAGATAAATTCCTATGGTGGGACACTCAAGCAATATTTTTATATGTTTGATTATAAAAACAGTATTGTTTTCTCCAGCTATTCAGGGACCATTTATATGGCATCTGTTGGAGAGTCATTCATTGACTTCCCTATTAAGAAAGATCTCTGCTTTGTATTAAATTCATTTAACTCCATTTGTCATGGCTACACCACACACACACACACACACACACACACACACACACATACACACACGCACACGCACACATGCACATACACACGCACACACTCGCGCGCGTGTGCACGCACACTCACATGCACACAATGTTAATAATTAAGTAATCTTAATTATTAACACGCACACATACACACACACACACATACACACACACACACACAAGTGTTTATATATGTTCAAGTTAACCAAACCATAACAAGAATGACAGAATAGTAGCTGGAAAGAATTGTATGAGGAAAGAATATGTATCACTCTTTAGAGAGGAGTAACATGTCAGAGATAACTATTTGGGAGCTAGAAATGCTGGCCCTGATTTGAACAGCTTAGCATGGGTGCCTGGATTCAAACGTCCTATGATAGTATATAACTAGGAACCATTTTATGTGCCAATTTTTAAAATAGATAAATTATGATGTGACTGACCTCTTAATATATATTTTTAAAGGGGCTGGAGAGATAGCTCAGTGATTAAGAGCACTGGCTGCTCATGCAGAGGACCTGGGTTCAATTCCCAACACCCACATGGCAGGTCATAAATGTCTGTAACTCCAGTTCCAGGGGATCTGACACCTCCACACCAGTGCACATAAAATAAGGTTAAATAAATTATTAAATACATATTTTTTCTTTTTTTAAGTTGTTTATAGTAAATGCACTCCGTACTAATTGCAGTCAAGGGAGATTACTCCCTGTGGTAGTCAGTGAAAAAGAACTCTATGTATTCATTTTTTTTTCCCATTTTAGGCAAAGGTCAACATGGACATTTAGAAAAATAAGTATGACTATATGATAAATAGAGGAAAATGGCCTCCCATAATCCCTTTACCTAAAAGTTTAAATGTTTTTCTAATATTTCAATGTGTTGTCTTCCTACTTTTTCTGTGAAGTTTTAAAATCAAACTTTTAAAACTTCATGAGACTATGAGATGTGTTCACAGATCTGCAACTTGGTTGTCTTAGTTTCTGTTCCCCAAGCAGCTAAGCAGAGAGTACAGGATCAATGAATAGGCTGTCAAAACCAACGTCCCTCCTTTACCATCTTTGAGTTTCTTAAGCAAGCACTGGTCATATTCAAACCCGACACTCTCATATTAAAACTGGGATGATTTTATTAACCTACCCACCTGATTATTATGAAGGTGAAATGAGAATATCTACATGCCGGTTTTGTGGAAAATGTTAAACTTGGAGAGTGCAGCCTCTCAAATGAGCCCATACTGATATTCATGTCTTGGTGCAATCTCTTCCCTTGGGTATGTGTTCGACTCACTGCTGCAGCAAGGGATGACATCACCAACAGCAATGCCACTCCCGAGACAGAAGCCATTAAGCATTTGTGCCTTCTGCTGTGTGCTTGCTCTCTTGTGGTTTGACAGCTCACTCTGAAGGCAGCCAGGTGCCAAATTATGCACAATCCAGTTAAAAAGGCACACATGCCCAGCGGTGAAAGGAGGTCTTGGGCCAACAACCAGGAAGGAAATTCCCTTGCTAACACGGTGAATTGAGGTTGGAAACAGATTCTTCCCCATCAAGCTTTTTATGTGACTATAGCCCCTGCCCAACTTGTCCGCAATCTTGTGAGAAGCCTTCAGAAAGAGACACCTGGGAAAGCTCTCTCTAGATCCCCGACCCTCTGAAACAGGGAGACACAAATGCATGCCCATGTAAAACAGCGCCTACACTTGGACATCAACTGCTGCATAACTTTTATTCATGGGCATTTTCAAGTGAGGAAGTGTTCAGTGAGCCCTATCAAAAGCAACACTTTGCTTTCCTACCAGTTCTAGAAAGAAGGTATAAAACAGGCCTGGGAGATGAGAAAGCAATATACCACTTTTATTGGTAAAGGCTAACCTAGAATATGTGATCAACTGTAGCAACCAACCCATCTTCCCTGCCTAATCTCAGGAGGTTGACATAGAACCTAGTCTTGGGCAGTACTGGTTTGAATAGGGTGGGAGAAAAGTGGCTCCAGAGGAAGTCTAGCCTTAGGGAGATGCAGAGACCAGCAAGTCCGGCCAGCAACCAATTCCCAAAGTTCATTGCATCCACTACCTGTCCTAAATTTTCCAGGCTTGGTGAGGCAGCGTGGATCTTAGCAAGGGCAGGAAGCCATGCTGCCCACTCAGCAGGACAAAGTGTACTTCCATTCTAGCAGCTAAACCATTACGAACTACTTGCCCACTGCAGAATGACGGTATGCAATATCCATCAGTAGATATTATGCCAATTCATTGAGCTAATCATCTGTTATTAAAAATTCAGACTACTACTTCAAGAGATGCATAACTTCATTTCTCAAACTTTCCAGAAAATAATTACTGAGCCAAGTGTTTATGAATTATAGTTTCTGGGTATGTCACAAAATTTCTTGCAGAATGTTTAGTTTCCTTCTGTTTCAGCTGCATTAGCAGTATGTAAAAATGATCTTGTGACCCTTGAGGCCTTGGGGGTTAGCCTATTTTGTAATCCTTGTTCATTTGGTAAGTGAATCAGAACATACCCCTATTTACTTTCCAATGCCTTGGTTACTAATAAAGGTGAAAACTTCTCTTGTTTATGATCATCTGTATTTTCTTTCCTTTAAATCACCCAGTATCCAGTACGTGAATCTTAGACTGTACACACCCAGGACCCTGGGACAAACTCTCAGCTATCCTCTCCACCTAATGGGTGGAACCTGGAAGATAAATGGACCTGGCACACTGAATTTCAAGTTACATTTGATATTCTAAATATTACTTAGTATGTAGCCTGTATTAACACCTAAGCAAGCATTATAGAAGTCACTTTGTACCAGGCAGGTATCACTGTAAGGACTTTGAGTTTTAAAACCTATCATATCAACCCTATGTGGCAAGTAGTTTTTTAATCCTCATTTGCAAAGGAAGAAAGAGAGAGGAAAGAACAGGTAGCAAGCCACAGGGCTGGGATGTGAACTCCAGCATTCACTCCAGGACACCTGTGACCAGCTCCACAAACAGATCTAGTGCAGTCCTACTTAGTAAGTCCTACAGCATTTGGACTGTAGGACTTCCATACACCTCATCCTTGACAAGCATTAAATGTGGTACAGACTGTGTCTCACTCTGTGTCTCACTTATTTCTTAGTGAGAAAATAAGTGTTCTCACAATAAGACGTCTTGATTTTTTTCTGATTCTGAATGGTATACATATTTTGATATTTAAGGATTTCAGAGAATGGCTGTGGGTATATCTCTGTGTTAAACCTTATAGCATTCATTAGGTTCGGAGTTCAGTCCTCAGCAACAACAAAGAAATGTAGTCGGAAGATTTCCTGTGTCCCTGCCTGCCAGCGGTCAGGTCAAATCTCTCTCACTCCACAACCCCCCAAGTAAACACACAGAGGTTTATATTAATTATAACTGCATGGCCATGGCTCAAGCCTTTTGTAGCTAGCTCTTATATCTTAAATTAGCCCATAACTATTAATCTATGTATTGCCACGTGTTCTGTGACTCTACCTGCGTCCCATTACATGTTGCTCCTTGGGCGGCTTACTGGTGTCTCTCCCAGCCTTCTTCTTGGCTCTCTCTTTGAATTTCCCACCTGCCTCTAAGCTGCCTTGCCATAGGCCAAATGGCTTTATTTATCAACCAATCAGAGCAACACATAGTCGCAGTGTACGGAAAGACAATCCTCCATCAAAGAAATGTTCAGAAAGTACAAAAGGCAGAAAATAGGGATGTCATGATCCAGTTCTCCGAAGTGGAAAGTTCCTGTGTAAGAAAGTGAGAAAGTGACATTCCATTTTTACTGGTAATGCTAAATGGGATGAGGTCGGGGAGGCGACTAGAAAAGGTCGTACTTCTTTGTACTTGTGCCACATTTTGTCTATATGAAGCATGGCAGCATTTAAATGTTACCAGAGGAAAAGCATACAGGATCAATTAAAATATGCCAGTACAGCCAGTTCAATTTCATTGTAGAGCGATGTCCCAGAGGACCCAGGGTATTTGTTTTAATTCTACTCTATTTTTCCTCCAGTTTAGGACACAATTTTGTTCCATTTTTTTATTAACAAGAAAAAAAATCATCATGCACTTAACTTAATCAAAATTATGTAAATGTAGTATGTATGGAGCAATGAAAAATGAGCACACTGTAGGTCATAGCATCCTCAAAGCAATGCCCCTTAAGAAAAAGGTGGTTTCCATGTTACCAAAATCTCTTCAATTTTTGTCAGGTATTTGAGATCACTTAACAGTTTTAGTTAATGAGCTTATTGATAAATAATACAAAGCTAAAATTAAAATAACACTGTTTTTAAATGCAACATATAATTTAAATTTTTTAAACAACGGTAATATGTAAGCTGGGAATAACCTGTATTTGAAATTCGTTTTAAGCTAAACATTGATTATTCTCTCATAGTCATTAATTAACTTCTACCTTAACTGCCAGTGATCCGAAATGAGAACTGACCCTAAATTCATATTTTCTGTTTTTAAACTAGTACTTGTTTTTACCTTTTTAACAGTACTGTGAAAATTATACTTCATGGCTTGTGGACACAATCTGTTCATCAAAGGATGGCGGCATACTTCCATCCTGTGTATAACTTTCTGCATCATTCCTTGTTAACATGAGACTTCTAATGAATGCATGTTTGGTTTTACTTTGTTGAAAGGTAAATTAATAAAATGGAGAATATTATTGTTTTGTGTAATATCTCATAGAACTTCTCCTCTGGCTCGTTTAAAAGTTTGTTGTTGTTTTTTTTAATCATTAATTTTGACAACATTCAGTGGCAATAATGCATTGATGTTTTTAAGCCTTGGACTGAAAATTTAAATGAGATATCTGATAGATTTTAAGTGATAATCCTTTTTCTGTTTGTATATTCTCTCCTCATCCTTGGCTTTCCAGGATGGAAAACATTGAGCTATGGTATGAGGTAGAAAGGAAGATATGTCTTTCCTTGTTCTCCCACTTTGTTCCTGATCCAGCTGGGACCCCCTGCTCCCCTAAGCTCGCTTTCCCCTGACCCTTGCCCTCCATTAACCCCCCACCCCCAGTTTGCTCATGTAGATCTCATCCATTTCTCTGTTGCTGGTCAATCCCTGTGTCTTTCTTAGGGTCCTCTTTACTAGGTAGCCTCCCTGGAGTTGTGTGTTGCAGTCTGGTTATCCTTTGCTTTACATCTAGTATCCACTTATGAGTGAGTACATACCATGTTTGTCTTTCTGAGTCTGGGTTACCTCACTCAGGATGATATTTTCTAGTTCCATTCATTTGCCTGCAAACCTCATGATGTCATTGTTTTTCTCTGCTGAGTAGTACTCCATTGTGTATATGTACCACATTTTATTTATCCATTCTTCAGTGGAAGGGCATCTAGGTTGTTTCCAGGTTCTGGCTATTACAAACAATGCTGCTATAAACATAGTTGAGCATGTGTCTTTGTGGTATGATTGAGCATTCCTTGGGTATATGCCCAAGAGTGGTATAGCTGCAAGGAAAGAGATACCATGATAAATGAAGACCCCATGGGATAGGAAGAAGCAGAGTGCTAGAGAGGTCCCCAGGAACCCACAAAGATACCTCCACTGTAGACTAGTGGCAATGGTCGAGAAAGTGCCTGCGCTGACCTACTCTGGTGATCAGATGGCCAAGCACCCTAACTGTCATGATAGAACTCTCATCCAGTGACTTATGGAAGCAGATGCAGAGATCCATGATCAAACCACAGGTGGAACTCCAGGAGTCCAATTGGTGAGAGAGAGGAGGGATTATATGAGCAAGAAATTATCAAGATCATGATTGGAAAAAGCACAGGGACAAATAGCCAAACTAGCAGAAACACAGGAACTGTGAACCAATAGCTGAGGAGCCCCCATGGAACTGGATCAGGCCCTCTGGATAAGTGAGACAGTTGATTAACTTGAACTATGTAGGAGGCCCCCAGGCAGTGGGACTAGGACCTGTCCTTAGTGAATGAGCTGGCTTTTTGGAACCTAGGGCCTATGCTGAGACACTTTGCTCAGCCTTGGTGCAGGAAGTAGGGGACTGGACCTGCCTCAACTAAATCTACCAGGCTGGGCTGACTCCCCAGGGAAGACCTTGCCTTGGAGGAGGTGGGAATGGGAGGTGGATTTGGGGGGGGGATGCTGAGGGTGGGAGGAGGGAGAACAGGGGAATCCATGGCTGATATGTAAAATTAAATTAATTATAAAACAAAAGTATTTATAAAAATAAAGAAAGGAAGGAAGATATGACCTCAGAGACAGGCAGAACTAAGTTATATCCTAAGTTCACATGTAATGGAACAAATTAGTCATTTGATAAGTAATAGATTGTAATATCATTACTTCAGAACACCTTCTAACAAAAGTCCTGGACTAATGTTGGGTATATTCTTTTCCACATTGCTTATTTGTGTGTGTGTGTGTGTGTGTGTGTGTGTGTGTGTGTGTGTGTGTGTGTATGTGTGTGTGTGTGTGTGTGCGCGCGCGCGCTTTTAATAATTCAAAGTATTTAATAATTTAAATAATTCAAAGTATTCAAATATACTATTTTCAATATCAGACTTCCATAACAACAATGGCATTCATTCTACAAATATTGGGGGTGGGAATCAAGATGAAGCATTCTGAAACAGGTTAGAGAAAAATGTCAGCTGTCCCCAAAGGGATGGCACAATGGCCAGACACCATGTGTCCCTGAGTCTCACCTTTTTGGTTTCTTGTTTTGTTTTCACCTAACCCTACTATATAATGGCATCAACCCACTACCCTGATACAGGATGTTCTTGAACTGCTCTGGAACTACTGGTCCTTAGTAAATTTCTTGTTGCTTGAGGGAGCAAAGTGTGTCCTAGATGAACTCAGGCAGGGCTGTATGGCAGTGTGGGCAGGGCTGCTTCAATACTACACCCTTCTAAGTTGTAGACTCTGCCTGTCCTAGAGGGCATGGTGGACAGTGTGCCAAGGCCTGGGATATATGTAGAAGCAGTCCTGCTTATACTGTAGGATGAGTAAGGCCTGGGGTGCTCCACACACCCCAATTCTAGACATTTGCTGTAAGATGAGAAAGGACTGGGGTCCTCCATGTACTCCACTTCTGCATCCTTTTGTCTTCCCACTGATCCTCAGTTATATCTACACACTGAGTTGCTTAGTGTTGCTTTTTTACCTGCAGTGGAAGCCTTAAGAGCACTTGATGTGTTGTTTGTTTGTTTGTTTGTTAAGTTGAATTTTAAAGCTAGCCAGGCATGCTGAAACAAATTATAATATTTTAACTCACAAGCAGCAAGTTAACCTTGGTAGGAAGGAGTGTTCCACCGATTTTCAATCTGAACAAATGTACTTTTTCTTAGACGAAGAATGTGCTTAGGAAGTAATCCTACCAGAGGCTACAGCTCTTTGGAAACTCTGAGTTAGCAACCAAACCCTTCACATGGAAGCCAGACTAAGTCTGTGCTGCATTGGTTGCAGGTCTCATGTAATCCAATAGCACACAAGGAAATGTAATAAGACCAGACACCCCGTGGTTCTCAGCAGAAGGCTCTCCTTCTTGTGCTGCAGAGGTTATTGCTTCCCACTATGGGTAGCTAAAATTCTGCTACATATTTGTGCAGATGCTTCAGGTTCAAAGAGAAACCCATCATCATCCAGTGAGACTGGCCTCACTGCCGTGGAGCCTTCCGGGATTTGGCCAACTAGTATTCTCTGTCTTCCAAGCAGAAACTTATCAAAATACCAGTACCGCTTTGCGCATACTTTATACCATATTGAAACAACAGTTTGAACAGTAATAAATCTCTGGACCCCTACTACCACGTGATTCAGCTGAAAATACCAGAATCATCCCAAAAGTCCAGAAACATGAGTAGTTTGTTCAGCACTGAACAGTTCTCCTGGAACCAGGCAGCCATTGTTACTTCTATCACTTTCTTGGTCACTAGACAGAAAGGACAAACCCAAGAATCATGGTCTCCCACACAGTGTTTAAAGGCATAAAACTTTTGGCAATAGAAAGAAATAGATTCTTACACTTTCCTTTTGTGTATGGAGTCAAAACATCCAGAAACCGTTAGAAAACTTCCCCTTAAACTTCATGGCTGGATGTAGATTACAATAATCTCTAAACAAGAGTTAGAGCCAGCTATCCTAAGACAACAGCTCCTGGGCCATAAGAGAGTTCCAGTGAGAAGCAAGAGGGCCAGATGTGTTATAGAATATTATTCTAACATGTGTTAGTTTTGTTTACACTGTGGAACATTTGTTTAATGATGCAAAGATGTGTTGCATTCTTTTATGTTGCATTTGTTTAACTCTGTGAAGCTGTGTTACTTTGCCTGTCTAAAACACCTTATGGTCTAATGAAGAGCGGAATGGCCAATAGCAATGCAGGAGAAAGGATAGGCGGGGCTAGCAGGCAGAGAGAATAAATAGGAGAAATCTGGGAGGAAAAGAAAAGAAGAGCAAGAGAACAAGGAAAGGAGGACTCCAGGGGCCAGCCACTCAGCTACACAGCAAGCCATGGAGTAAGAAGTAAAAAAAGGTATACAGAAGTAGAGAAAAATAAAAGCCTAGAAGCAAAAGGTAGATTGAATAATTTAAAGTTAAGAAAAGCTGGCTAGAAACAAGCCAAGCTAAGGCTAGGCATTTATAAGTAAGGAATAAGTCTCTGTATAATTTATTTGTGAGCTGGGTGGCAGTCCCCTCAAAAGACCAAAGAGCCAAAAAAGAGTAAAAACAAGCTAAAATACAGAGGTAAAGAACATTTTGGTGACCACGAATTTATATCTAACTTACATTTTGTGCTCTTTGGTTTTTTTTTCAACTTGATAAAGTTTCCCTTGGATGAGGGATCCTCATTTGAAAAATTGGCTCAATCAGAATGACTTATTGACAACATTGGGAGGTATATTCTTGATTAATGATTAATGTGGGAAGAACCAGCCCACTATGTGCACAACTACCCTTGCTCAGGTGACCATAGGTTGCATAAAAAAGAAAGCAGACTGAGCAAGCCATGAGGAGCAAGCCAGGAAGTAATTTTCCCTATGGTTCCTTCATCTGCTCCTGTTTGGATTCCTGCCCTTACTTCCCTCACTGATAGGCTGTGATCTGAATGTGTAAGACAAATGAACCCTTTGTTTCCCCAATTTGCTTTTAGCTAAGTGTTTATCATAGAAACAAAGGCACAAACTAGAACAGAAATTGGTACCAGAAAGTGGGATGTAGAAGTGATGGACCTAATCATGTTTTTTTTGTGGGGAAAGATGGTGGAAGAATTTTGGAACTTTGAGTGTAAAAAAACCATGGAGTGCTCAGAGCTTAATGAGCCGTTGAGGGAGCTTAGAAGTTGGGGCAGGCTTGTGAAGTTTCAGAGAGAAGCAAAGACTATATCAGGGCCATTTGTGGGATGTTTTGGATTAAGAATCTGTGGACGTAAAATCTTTGCTTTTCATTTGTTTTATTACATTTCCCTATGTAATGCCACAATCTATGAAGTATATGTTCACTTAACCTTTGGGCAAAGCCAATATTCAAACACAATCCATAATCTTCACTAGACCATATAACTAGTTATGAATGGAATAAAATTACAGTTCAAGTTTACCCAGTTCTAAGAAATTTTTGACTCAAGTTTACGGGATATGGGATATGTAACCTTTGGGTTACACAATTTAACTCAAGTGGGAATGTTTGCTTCACCTACATATACATATACAATTTCTCAACATCCTCAACTCTTTTCATTAGGATATTAATTTCCATAAAGGTACTGTAAGATTTAAGTAATATTTACAGTACAAGGGGTAAATGAACATCAGGGAATAGCATTATACATGGGTTGATAGGGAACAGTGAGACTTATTAAATTTTAAAACATGAGGCTAACCACCAGTTACATGGCAAGAAAATTATTAGTAGTATTAACAATGCATGACAAGAGTATACAACAGTAGTTACTGTAAGCCTCGTGAATAGTCTTTTTCCTTTAGCCTAATGATGTAGAAAGTGAGATACTGTTGACTCTGGCTTTGCTATTGACTTCTGTGCTTTGCTGAAGACAGATCTAACTGGCTTTACAGTCTTCCTATAGTAACTGAAGACACTAACATGCCTCAAAGCAATAGGTGGTCCAGAGACCTTTCATGAAAGAACGTTTTTTTGACAGACTTGTTTTGCTTATGCTAATGTTAAAATGTGTTTTCTTTATTTGAGCTCATTCCAGCTGGTCTAAATACTGCAGAGTCCCTGAAGGAAGCCAGCATTAACATTTTCTTCTCAAAAAGCTGCAGATGTGATCATCCCTTCATGGAAAATTGACAATTCTTTGTATAGCTTTGAATTCTCACACTGACTGATTTTTTTATAATTTTTCTGTCTGCTTAGTGGTGGCAAGTAATTCTGTGAGGTATTATGCTAAAATTGGTACTGATAATAATAACTGTGAGCCATTTACCTAAGAATTATTTGTGCAATGATTTGTTGAGTGAGCTCTTATGATTTAGCCTTCCATCATGAAAATTATTTAAGCATTGAGAAAACAATGTGTATTCATGGAGAATTGGGGTCTTTCTTGACTTACATCAAATCTCATATTCAAAGGCAGAATTTATGCAAAGTATCACTTGGAAATGTATCTATAATCATTGTTTTCTGCCTCCAAACTGAGCTGAAAGCTGCAGACTACCATCTTATGTTTAAATTTCCTTTGTGTGCCTGTGAGGATGTGTGTGAATGTGTTGAGTGTGTGCATGAATACATGTGTAAGTGAGTGTGTGTTTGAGCATATGTGTGAGTGACTGTATGAGTGTGTTGTGTGTGTGCTGTTTGAGTGTGTAAGTGAGTAAGTGTGTGTGTCACCTGTGCACAGGTTCCCACAGAGACTAGAAAAGGACATCAAATCCCCCTGGAATTGTTGCAGGCAAATATGAGCAGCCTGACCTGAGTACTTGGAACCAACCTCAGGTCCTCTGGAAGAGCACAAAACAAGTACTTGTTGAACCAGCTCACCAACACCAGGACTACTATTTTATGTACTTTATGTCAAAGCTTCATTCCCCACCTCCTTCTTTTATGTTCTCTTTTTACTTTTAATGAAACTATGTTAAAGTCAGAAAATAAGGAAACAAATGGCTGTAGGAACTATCATTTAGATAGAAATAACTGCTATCAATGTTGTCATTTAGGAAATTCATGGCATGGCATGCAGCTTGTCAAAAGAGACTCAGGAAATATTTATTACGATTTGTAGGTAGAAGGGTGGCCTCTGTAACCCAGACTCCAAATGGGACCTCTCAGATAATAAACTCAAGCCTCCCTTCAGTTTTTCAATTTTTCAATTACTTGTTTTCTATTTTTGGTAGAAAGAAAATTACCATTAACTTAGTAGTTTAAACAATATATATTCTCTTATACCTCTAAAGGTCAGAAATCTGGAAGAGACAAAAATCAAGGTGTCGGTGGGATTTCCTTCCTCCCAATGGAAAGACTCCATTTCCCAGCTATCATCAGCTCCCTTGCATTGTTGATTCACAGCTCTCTATCTACAGTGGCAGCAGGACCAAACTGTGTCTGTCCTGCGTCTCTCGCTCTGCCACTGACTTTCTAGCTTTCTCCATCACCTTTAAGAAACTTTGGATTATACAGGGTTTGATGAGTTAATAAAAGTTTGCCCCCTTTATCTTAAAATCAGAAGATTAATTAATTCCACCTGCAACCTTCACTCTCACAAATCCTCAAATTCAGGATAAGGATATGGCCATTTTTGGTAAATCATTGTTTCTTCAACCCCAAGCATATATAGTTCCTGCTGATATGATGGCAAGATGGAAACATCCTTAGACAAATGTCTTCCTTCACTCACGCATTTATTTGCAATTAAAAAAATCTATAACTAAGGCACAGAACCTGTTGGAGATCTGGCATGTAAATGAGTATGTCCTTTTATAACAGGTGTGCAGGTCAATTGCAGTACTATTGAGCTTTAATAAATTCTGGGCTGTCTGTCCAAGATTAAAAACACAGTAACCTGTCTCACAGCCTATTTTTGCCTCTCTCTATGTGAGAGATTCAGTATCTCTCTTTGATAAAAGAACCAAATGTAGGTGTGCGGTCACATTTGTGCACACACCAGCCCTCTCACAGGCACACACCCATGCACCTAACAAGGTTTCTGAATGAGGCCTGTCTAAAGGAGGGAAAGTTTTCCTTGCTGATTTCTGGGGATTTGGTTTTTAATTTCCTGTGGCTAAGTCCATTCCCAGGTGGTTTCCTAAGCTGACCACTTGCTAACCCCAACAACACTTCATTCTGATTAAAAGTGAAGGTGTGATATTTACATCTAAATCTAAGAACTCTACCTTCCTGCAACATGCACATTTACCCAGAGTCACTCACATTCTGCTGATAGTGCATAGGCTAAGGATCACATACTCTGATCAGCCTCTGTGTCTTGGGGTTTAATGAACTATTATGGGCTAGAAGTAACCTCATCTCCTTGTAGTGGTATTTGTTCTGCCTATGACCTTGGGCTATATGGTCTAAAGGAGGCCATGTTTCTTGCCGTTGTAGGGAGTGGGCCCTTCTCCCTGTTTCCTGTTTCCCTGCTTCCTGGTGGCATTGAACTGCCAGGTGGATTCACTCCCCGTCAGATCAGAGGACGACTTCAACTGTCTACTTGGTTCTATATTTGTCAGTGTATTTCCTCAATTTATACCCTAGTAAGTCCTGTAATAATCTTTAAGAAGACTCCCGTGGATTTCTCCCTTTACATCCTCCTGCTGGAAGTTAAATCATATACCTTTATTCTAAACTCCGAAACAGTGTTCCATTCCCCAAAAACACAGTCCTCTATTCCTCTCACCATGTTTAAAACATCACCAGCTAAACACTTGATTGCCTCTCTTGATTCTCCTGTTGAGGACCATGAGTCAGAATGAAGGCCTTTGCCAATGGTAGAGTGGTAGGAGGAGAGGGCCTATGTACTGTTGTTGCTGATTTATCTGGAGGAGCTTGGGAAAGAAGCCAGAGCTCCAGAAAGCCCCTCTCCACCACGCTCTGATTCTTTGATTCTTTGCACCATCATCAACAGAAGGTGCCAACAATTAGCCAGAATTTTTTTTGTCTTTGCAGCCATCAAAACATTCGTTATCTTGAGCCGGGCGGTGGTGGCGCACGCCTTTAATCCCAGCACTCGGGAGGCAGAGGCAGGCGGATCTCTGTGAGTTCGAGGCCAGCCTGGGCTACCAAGTGAGTTCCAGGAAAGGCGCAAAGCTATACAGAGAAACCCTGTCTCGAAAAACCAAAAAAAAAAAAAAAAAAAAAAAAAAAAAAACATTCGTTATCTTGAATCTCAGACTTCATGCATTCTGAAGCTAATAGGAATCATGATTACAACTTGATAATAAGAACAAAGAACCATTTCTCTCTCTCTCTCTCTCTCTCTCTCTCTCTCTCACACACACACACACACACACACACACACACACACACACACTGAGTCTTATTGTTGTAACAGAATACTGGTTGTAATATCATTTTCCTTAGGTTCTTGTAAATATTTTTTGGGGGAATCTCATGATCATCCTTCAAATTCTGATTCTAGTAGAAGTCCTTATTACCTTGTTTGAACTTTGCTTTGGAAATGTAACACCATATACATATGTGTGTATACATACATATGTGTGTGTATAAATGAATTTGATTTTGAGATGAAAATCACATTTATTACACACTTAATACTCTTCTATTGCAGTAGATGAGTTACATTAGTGGAATCACTCTACCTTAAATAGCATACCCACTTAAAAAGTGAATAATGACAGTTCCCCCAAGAATTAATGCCAATGCAATAAGTATTCACCAAACGTCCACTGAATACCAGCCTTGCTCTAGGCAGGCAGGATACATAAATTTACAAAGGAAAAAAGGACCAGTACACAATCTTCACATTTCAGGACACAGCAAAACCATCAGGCAATCCCACTTGAGGCCTCAGTATAAGCTCGGCTTCCTCAAACTGTGGGTTTGCGGCAGAGGTGGGCTTGCATAACTGAATGTGGAGATGATGAAGAAAATGAGGCAACAGTAAAAGATTACTGAGCATGCAAGACACAAAAATCAATTCAAAATCAAATGTGTAGTGGGTCCAAAACGTTCCAGCAGTGAATCCTGTATTGTATTGTGCAAATCAACTACAGCCTTGCTTTTGAACATGCAACATATTCCCCTTGAACTGTACCCAGGGCCAACAATGGCTGCTTGAAGCACATTGTCTCAGATTTGAGACTACTGTGTGGCGCACTGCAGTGTTTTTGATGTCTGAAGTCTTCAGCTCCTATAGAAACCTACTGGTGTAATTTTGGAAAACAAAGACTTTTTACAGTTCCCTACTGTCATTCCTCAGCATAAACATCAGGTTAATATATCTGTGAGTTGTGCCGTATTAGAATGTTTAATTTTAAAAATTGCTGTTTGAAAATCCAACACCCTTTCATGACAAAAGTCTTGGAGAGATCAGGGATGCAAGGGACATACCTAAATATAATAAAAACAATTTTCAGCAAGCCGACTGCCAACATCAAATTAAATGGAAAGAAACTCAAAACAATTCCACTAAAATCAGGAACAAGACAATGTTGTCCATTTTCTCCATACCTATCCAATATAGTACTTGAAGTTCTAGCTAGAGCAATAAGACAACTAAAAAAAATCAAGGGTATATCAATTGGAAAGGAAGAAGTCAAAGCATGATTATTCACAGATGATATGATATGATATTATACAAAAGTGACCCCAAAAACTCTACCAGGGAACTCCCACAGCTGATAAACATTTCAGTCAAGTGCCTGGATACAAGATTAACTAAAAAAATAAATAAAAAAGATAAGTAGTCCTCCTGAAAAAGAAATCAGGGAGTCAACACCCTTTACAATAGCCACAAACAATATAAAATACCTTGGTGTAACTCCAACCAAGCAAGTGAAAGATCTGCATGACAAGAACTTGAAGTCTCTGAAGAAGGAAATTGAAGAAGATATCAGAAGACAGAAAGATCTCCCATGCTCATGGATCAGTAATAATAACATAGTAAAAATAGGCATCTTACCAAAAGCAATCTACAGATTCAATGCAATCTCATTAAAATCCCAACACAATTCTTTACAGACCTTGAAAGCACAATGTTCAACTTCACGTGGAAAAACAAAACCAAAAATGCAGGCTAGCTAAAACAATCTTGTACCATAAAAGAACTTCCAAAGGTATCACCCTGACTTCAGATCAATAGTAACAAAAACTGCATGATATTGGCATAAAAACATGGGTGGATCAATGAAATTGAATTGAAGACTCAGACATAAAACCACATACCTGTGGACACCTGATTTTTGACACAGAAGCCAAAATCATACAATAGAAGAAAGAAAGCATCTTCAACAAATGGTGCTGGTCTAACTGGATGTCAGCATGTAGAATGCAAATAGATCCATAATCTATTGCCCTGCACAAAACTCAAGTCCAAGTGGATCAAAGACCTCAACATGAATCCAGATACACTGAACCTGGTAGAAGAGAAAGTGGAAAATAATTTCAAATGCATTGGCACAGAAGACAACTTCCTGAACAGAACATCAATAGCACAGACAATTAACCAACAATTAATAAGTGGAAACTTATGAAACTGAAACATTTCTATAAGGCAAAGGACACTGTCAGGAGGACAAAATGGCAGCCTACCGAATGGGAAGGGATCTTCACCAACCCTACATCCAAAAAGGAGCTGATTTCCAAAATATATAAAGAACTCAAGAAACTAGGTATCGACAAAACCAAATAATCCAATTAAAAAATGGGATACAGATCTAAACAGAGATTTCTCTACAGAAGAATCTCAAATGGCAGAGAAACACTTAAAGAAATATTCAACATTCTTAGGGAAATGCAAAGAAATAGACTCTGAGATTCCATCGTACACTTGTCAAAATGGCTAGGATCAAAAACACAAGTGACAGCCCATGCTGGCTAGGATGTTGAGCAAGGTGAACACTCCCCTATTGCTGGTGGGAGTACAAACTTATACAGACACTTTGGAAGTCAGTGTGGCAGTTTCTCAGAAAACCAGAAATCAACCTGCCACAAGATCCAGCTACACCGCTCTTGGACATATCCCCAATAGATGCTGAATCACACCACAAATACACTTGCTCAACTGTTTTGATAGCAACTTTATTTGTA
Organism: Peromyscus maniculatus bairdii; assembly: GCF_049852395.1. Taxonomy (NCBI): domain Eukaryota; kingdom Metazoa; phylum Chordata; class Mammalia; order Rodentia; family Cricetidae; genus Peromyscus; species Peromyscus maniculatus. Next base: position 29,066,048 of record NC_134868.1, on the reverse strand, counting down.
GTAACCAGAAGATGGAAACAACCTAGATGTCCCTCAACTGTGGAATGAATAAAGAAAATGTGGTACATTTACACAATGGAGTATTACTCAGCTGTTAAAAAAAAAGGTCACCAGTTCCTGGATTGTAGGAGCCACAGGAGTCAAAGACACCACAAGAAAACTCACAAAATCAATTAAACTGGGTTCATAGGGGCTCACAGAAACTGAACTGGCAACCAGGGAGCCTTCATGAGACTGGCCTAGGCACTCTGCATATATGTGACAATTGTGTAGCTTGGTCCTCTTGTGGTACTCCTAACAGTGGGAATAGGGACTGTCTCCATCTCTTTTACAGGCTTTTGGGACCCTAGTCCTCATACTGGGTCACCTTGCCCAGCATTAATACATGGAGAAATGCTTAGTCTTACTGCAACTGGATATGCCATATTTTGTTGATGTTCATGGGAGACTTGCCCTTTTCTAAATAAAAACAGAGGAGTGGATTTGGTGGGGGTGGAAACAGAGGAGGGGGGAAGGGACTTGGAGGAAAGGAGGGAGTAGGAACTGCAGATAGATAGATAGATAGATAGATAGATAGATAGATAGATAGATAGATGATAGATGATAGATAGATAGATAGATAGATAGATAGATAGATAGATAGATAGATAGATAGATGATAGATAGATAGATAGATAGATAGATAGATAGATAGACAGACAGCCAGATAGATAGATAGATGATAGATAGATAGATAGATAGATAGATAGATAGATAGATAGATGATAGATAGATAGATAGATGGATAGATAGATAGATAGATATAGAGATAGATAGATAGATAGATAGATAGATAGATAGATAGATAGATAGATGATAGATAGATAGATAGATAGATAGATAGATAGATAGATAGATAGATAGATAGATAGACAGGTAGATAGATAGATAGATAGATAGATAGATAGATAGATAGATAGATAGATAGATAGATAGACTTAAAAAACACTGTTTGAGCTGTTTGAGTTTAGTGAAATATCAGTAAATCAATTTCCAACAATTTTAGAAGTGGCCCTAAACATACTTCTCCATTTTTCACTATATATTTTTATCAAGTAACATTTTTGGCATTGAAAATTATAACATAAAAACATCAGTTATCTCTAAAAGTCTTGAGGTTCTCTACGAACTGCGGTATCTAATAGCAAGTCATGTTTTAAATTTTATATAAAAATAAATAAACAAATCAATTCCAGAGAAAATTGAGATAACAGTCAAGTCCTCAGAGAGCTGAGCTAGCTGTATCATTTGTTGTCTGGTTTTTGTGATGGGAAAGTGCAGAGCTTATCTGCAGTCCTGGCTGAAGTAGTCTGTGAGACTAAACCATCTTAGCTGGCTGCTTTGAAGTTGTTTTATATGTAGATTTTGATAAAACTGCAACAGAGACATTCTGAAAGACTGGATCACCTGGGCTATTTGTCTATCTTCATTGGTGCCTGATCCTTTTTTTAATCCCTAAAAAGACAAACTTTTAAAGGCAACATATTAACATATATTAACACAAGTATGGAATGTACAGTGTGCACAAATCAACTAAAGATGATTTTTTTTTTGTTTTATGTTTGAGCAGGTAAAAAGCATCTGTCAACTCTATAAGTCCATTTGGACTGTATAACCAAATTGTAATATAAGTCTCCCTCCATGCCATATAAAAGGATGGCAGGTAATAATAAGTCATGAGGACTCTATAGCCAATAACATGTATCATGTCTTATCCAGTCTCAGAACTGTTCCCATGTAAAGGGATCAGCATATACATCATCTGTCTTGTAGGGATTTTTATTTTATTTTTTCTTTATGTCTGCAGCCATGATTTTCAGGAGGTCCCCCCAGTCAAATCTGATCTTTGTTAATTTTGAGGGAATCCATAGCTTTTTGTTTCCTGTGGAAATGAAGGCATAATCTCTCCCCCAACTCAACACATTTCTAGTCTTCCATTCTGAAGTTAAGAGATCCTTAGAATATATAGGCTGGTTTAATTCAGCAGGGTTTTTTCTATGCAATATTCTCCACAGATGTTGTTTTTTGCTCACTAGCATTTAAAAATTTAAAGTTAATAAAGCACTATATAGGATGCAAACATCCCATGTTACAATATTTCCCATCTTTACATTACTTATTCTTTTCATATTACTTTACTCTCTCTCTTTAAAGACTTTATTATTTTCAAACTATATTTTTCTATGACTGTCTATACCCATTTTTCTTTCTTTCTTCAGCACATAAGCACATTTTCAAGCATGCTGTACCTGTTCAGAGATTTTCTCAGTCTGGACCTGGCTTTCTGGTGCCTGGCTCTGGAAAAATGATTTCAAAAATGTTGCAAAGCCCTTCTGTGCATATACAGGCTCCTTCTGTGGCTATGTTCAGCACATAGTGCTGGCACCTGGCTCCATGCTCCTTGGGTCCATGAGAGCCAAGCCTTACACGTGGGGCCCCCAGTTGGGTGCCTTGTTTACCTGTCCCAGCTCTAAGAATTTGCTGGGCTGAGCTTCAGCAGGCATTTCTGTCTGGTCTTCCATGGAGTAGCATGCCAGCTGCTTATAGACCCCATGCTTGGATAAATGTGCCTTCACATTGGACACCAAATGTGTTTGGACTTTCTTTGTACCACCAGCTCCCAAATAATGACACAGAGTCTTCTTATTAAGTATGAAAGTTCAGCCTTAGCTGAGACTTGTTCCCAACTAGCTCTTATCACATAAATTTGTAGCTGAAGGTTTTTTGTGTCCACCCAATTCCTGCAGCTGCTCAGACCCAAGTAAACACACAGAGACTTATATTACTTATAAACTGTATGGCTGTGGCAGGCTATTTGTTATATAGTTTTTATATCTTAAATTAACCCATTTTTATTAATCTATAACTTGCCACGTGGCTTGTGGCTTACCAGTACTTTTACAGCTTACTTCCTCTGTGTCTGGCTGGTGACTCCTGACTCAGCCTTCCTGTTCCCAGAATTCTCCTCTCTGTTTATCCCACCTATACTATACTTCTTGCCTTGCTACTGGCCAATCAGTGTTTTATTTATCAATCAATCAGAGCAACACATTCACAGCATACAGAAAGACATCCCCAATATAATTCAACCCTTTTATGTAAATCTACATTCTGCCACATGACTCATTACCTCTCCTCAGTGCAGTATGTTCAACTTCCTCCATGCCTTGCTGGTGAATCCTGTCTCTCTGATTCTTCTCCTAAGTTCCTCTCTCTTCTCAGAAGTCCCTCCTATCCTCTCCTGCCTAGCTATTGACCATTCATCTCTTTATTATACCAATCAGAAGGTATCTTAGAAAGGAGAGGTAAAACAGAGACATCTTCAAACTGTGGGTATGCCAAGCACAGGTTGGGCTGCAAAAGCCAAAGATGGCACTGAGAGGAAGTGAGCTGGATAAGGACCTAACTTGTTTACCAAAAATTATGATTGGCTCTTGTGATCAGGAGAGATGATATAGGTGCATGGCCTCCTTATGATCATCATGCTGAGCTATGTCCAGAGGCTCCTGGTTATGTGACCTTTGTTGTGATTGGTATAAGGAAAGCTGGCTTGTGGTTTGGTGCTTTATAAAGGGTGTGCTGATGCTTAATAAATGAGTTCTTGCTTGACACAGCTCTCCACTGCATCTGATTGTCTCCAGGTACAGGGAGACTGGATGATAGGCCAGTGGCACACTACCCCCCCCCCTTCAGTCAAGATCTGCTGCCGGCGGTGGGTCTAATTCTTTGGTGGGGTCAAGGGAACCCCACACAGACAATGGGATCAATATCCCATAACAGGAGAATTGCCCAGAAAGCTTTCAGGCCAGCTAGCCTGGAGTATGCAGCATGGCTGACAATAAGACGTAAGGGGAAAACCAACTCCTCAGGGTGTTCTGATGACCTCTGCTTGAGCACTGTGACACCACTTTAACTGCATTCATCACATATCATACAGAGACAGACAGACAGACAGACAGACAGACAGACAGACAGACAGACTGGGACAGAGATAGAGAAGCACAGAAGCAAAGAGAAAGAGAGAGACAGAGACAGAGAAAGGAGGGAGAGGTATAAAGTAAAACTAAAATAATTGAAACAATATAAACATATTGTTCTACATGGGTTTGGAGGACAGAATGGTATTAGCTACACTGAATAGCTCTGGTTCAGTTAGAACCAATCTACTAATGAGGGCTGTCTTTGACCTTATAGTGAGGAAATTGGTAAGAGTTGACGTCACCCAAAGGTTAACTGGAGCTTTATGATTTGCTTCTAGGTGGTTTGGGTGCCTTGACAAGTGAATACAGGTTCTTGAGGGGAGGTCTTGACTCTCAACACTCATTTTTTCTGGGTAGAACTGCTTCACTGTCCCAAGAACAGAAAGTGTTGTCCAAGAAAAGGTATAGCAAAAGCTTTGAGGCGTTCAGGATGCAACCTGGAAGTAACTGATTGTGCATTGTCCAAGTGCCCTGTAGTCTGTGAAAGGAGAGTGCACAAAGGCACAAACGCCAGGAGACGGGGTCTCTGGGAGCCCTCTTCCAATTGAGCTGCGCTTAAAAAGATACTTAGCAGGGTGGGTGTTGGTATTTAAATATGGCATGCATGTGCTGCTCGGCAATAGCAATCTATGCTGTATGAATAGCAAAGAGCACATACAATGCTGGATGGTCTGTGACAATCACTCACTCAGCGTGGCCTCCTGATTCAATTAAAAAAAAATGTGTCAAGGCAACTGAAGGAGATTACTACCAGCATCACTCAACATACTTTTGAGTAAGTTTATTTGAGACAGACAGACAGACAGAGAGAGAGAGAGAGAGAGAGAGAGAGAGAGAGAGAGAGAGAGAGAATTCATGTGCATGTGTGCACATGGAGGCCAGAGGCCAACTTTAAGTGTCATTCTTCAGTCACTACACACCTTATTTTATAAGGTCCCTCACTGACCTTCAATTTGCCAATTTGACTAGGGTAGCTGGCCACTGCGTCCCAGGAATCCCCCTGTCTCTGACTCCCCAGTGCTAACATTAAAAGTGTATGCCATGAGATTTGGCATTTTAAAATAGGTTCTGGGAATGAATGTCGGATCCTCTTTATGCTTGAATAGCAAGCTGTCTCCCTAGGCTCTGTTTTCCTGTCTTAAAATGCAGTAGTACTCTAAGATGATGATAGAAATAGTATAGTAAATCCGCAGACCAGAAGGATTGTGGGTTATTATAACTATCAGTACATAATTGCATGTGATAAAATTTTATATGAGTGGCAGCACAGTAGGTCTGCTTGTCCCAACATAAGCACAAGCTGATAAGCAATGCATTGTGTTATGATGTACCCTATGCATTTCAGCTCCATTATAATCTCATGGGAACACCATTGCATATGTGGTCTGTCCTTGACCAAAAAATTGTTGTGTCTGTAAATAATGTGTGGAAAGCAATTGGCATGTCAGCTTTCCTTTAGCTGTTCATGCTTTGCTGAATTTTTCTTTATAGTGATGAAATAGTATACCTTGATTTTTATCTATAAAAGTATACATTTACATATGGGACTAAAATTGCCTTATTCATTCATTTGTTCACTGAACAAATCTGCTGTCCTCAAACATTGTGTAACTGTGACAGCTCATCCACCTAAAATGTAAACTCCTGACACACGGTCACATAATGACTGGTCTAAATACCAGCTTATCTTTGTGTGAGAATGTTCTATTTCTTTGCACTTGTATAATGATATTACCTGCTGGCTTTCCAAAGTAAATCTGGGACACCTTCTCCAACTCATTCTGACAACTTTGGCCCTTTATACATCACTTGCTGAGCTTTCAACCTTCCTACACACAGGGTGAAACCCATCATGCCCTTAGCCTGGGAGTACTGAAGGCACAGTACCACAGACCCTGCCAGGGCCATGCTGTGAAACTGCTTTGGACATGACGAATATGAGCAGGAATCAAAGCAACAAATGTGAGGAGAACAAATCTGTGACAGAGGGAGGGCTAACATCTAAGGAGAGCCAAGAAAAGAAAATGTAAAAGATTTTGAAAAGCAACCTTTTGCTGAATCAAATTAATTAGTTAAAAAGAAATACACTTCATCCATTCCTCTTGACTGTACAAAGTTTCACATTGTTAGGAAGACTATCTCCTTTAATTTGAAAAAAACTAATCAGATGCTCCCCCAAGGCCAGCACCTGTTCAGTTCTGTATCCCCACCAAGGGCTGCCACAGGGGTAAAGTGCTCTCGTTCCAAAGAGAGAACATTCAACTTCAGCTGGAATGCTGGGGGAGGCTGGCATCCTGAGTCAGTATCCAGCACCAGATTCAATAGGTGCCTTCCACACACAATCAAAATTGTGTTCTTTTCTAATAGTAAGGCTGTTGCCTCCTCTGCTTTCTTTTATGGGCTCCCTGCAGAGTGTGCATGATGGTCAGATATTTGAAATTGAGTGTAGGGTTCTCTTTCAATGGTGATAATAAAACTGACGCTAAAGTTGGGCTTAGCAAAGGTGGCTGTTAATGCTCCTTCTGATAGGATTGATTTATTTTGCCTTGAGGTACAAACTAATCCCCTTTATGATCTGTTGATAACTTCAATTTAAATAGAGCTATAGATAAAAAGTCTAAAAGGGAAGCACAGATACTCTTTTTGCAGTGCTATTGTTGGATTACCAGTTATATTAATTATGTTACTGGCACAGCTCCTCCCAGTTAATCATGAACAGGTAAGTAGTTGTTTCTTATTATTTGCCATTTAAGGATTAATATGTGTAGAATATCATTTTTTGCTTATTAATGAAGGGAAATATCAACATGCTAAAAAAATAGCTGAAATGATTTTTTTGTATAGAATACATGGCATATGTGCATGTTCATATACGTTTGTACCTCTGTGGGAACACATGTGTGTGTATTTATGTGTACGTGTGTGTGTGTGTGTGTGTGTGTGTGTGTGAGCACGCACATGCGTGCGCATATGTGTCCCTAAAGTTGATGCTGAATGTCTTACTTGGTTGTTCTCTACTTTGCTTACTGAGGCAGGATCTTCCACCGTACTTGAAGTTCACCATTTCAGTCAGTTGGGCTAGCCATCTTACTGAGTGGATCCCTGTCTCTGCCTCCCATGCAGTGGGATTGCAGTCAGTTCACTGTGCCCCCCAGGCTTCCATACAGGCTCTTGGAATCCCAACTCCACTCCTCCTACCTGTGAGGCAAGCACTTTACCAACACTGAGCCATCTTTTCAGCCCCCTGAAGCAATTTTAAGATCAAAATGGTTCTTGCCCTGTTTGGCAAAAAGAACTAGAGCTTGGCAATAGCAGACCAGATTCACCGTTCTATCCTGGAGATCCATTTAACTGTAGCTTCAGTTTCTCTAACCACAAAAAAAAGAAGTGAGAGTTCTAATCACTATAGTTTCCAAAGGCCAAATTAGTTACTATCTATGCATGTGAAACTGTGATATATAGTGTTAAATAAAGCAACAGCTAGGTTCTGAACTGTGCTAGATGGTGTTAAATAAAGCAACAACTATGTTTTCTTCTTCTGGATGATCCTGGCAACACAGAGTTTTGTGGGGAGTTTTGTTGTTGTTGTTGTTTGGTAGTTTTTTATTTTGTTTCATTTTTCATTTTGAGTCCAAAGAAGTTGGAATTGCTTCTCATTTGTCAAAAGAGATTTACTCAGGCTGGAGAGATGGTTTTCTGCTCTTCCAGAAGGTCCTGTGTTCAATTCTCGGCACCCACATGGCAGCTCACAACTCTCTGTAACTCCAGTTTCTTGGGGATCTGACACCTTCACACAGATATCCATGCAGGCACATAAAAATAAATACATCTTTAAAAAAAAAGAGGTTCACTTAAATTGATGCATAAAGTGGCACAGAAATTGTTTTGTTGGGAAACATACGTCCTTCCAAACTTCATCTTACAGTGAGACTTACAACTGTCTTCAAATTGATGACAGCATGGACAATAACCTTAACTGTTTTTCCATAGGTCATCATGGAGTGTATACTCTTATCTCAAGAGAAAAGCAAGAAAATTCCACCATTGTCCTAAAATAAGCCCATCTTCAAAACTGTTGGTTATCTAGAAAAAACTATGAAGTACCTAGCACAAGATTTTAGGAATAAAGAGATGTGGTGCTTATAATAAATCATCCACTTTACACACACACACACACACACACACACACACACACACACACACACATCCTTTTTAGCATTTAAGAATTACCTTCTAGTAAGTGTTGTTCATTGACAGATGTTATTTGTGTGTGTGTGTGTGTGTGTGTGTGTGTGTGTGTGTGTGTGTGTGTGTGTATACAAGTCTTAAGAATTAGGGTTAAAAATATGTTCAACAGGGCAATCTATCTTCAGAGTTACTTAGACATCACAATTAGCAAAGAATATTAATATTCATGGAAGAAAAACAATTCTACATCTACTTGTCCTCAGATTTAGACATGACTATGGGAGAAACACCCGTGTTAATAAACAGAGGCTAAAGATCACTGGAATGATGCTACAAGAGTAGACACAGGCTGAATCGGTGTTCTTTTCTTCAACTAGAAAAGCAAACCCTCTGTTTCTTCATATCCTGCTTCTTGGAAGCAGGAAAACAAGTAGTTTAATTGAAGATTTAAGGGCCTAAGGGTTGGGTTATAGCATCACTGTGGCTCACAATATATAAAATGGCAGTGGGTGGGAGTCAGAGGAGATAGCTCAGCAGTTAAGAGCACTAACCACTCTCTGAAAGAACCAGGGTTCAATTTTCAGTACTCACATAGCATCTCACAAACCATCTATAACTCTATCCAGGGGATTTGACACCCTCTTCTGACCTTTGTACGCACTACACATGTGTGACAGACAGATACAGGTTCAGGCAAACACTCTTATACATAAAATAAAAATAAATAAAATTAATCATATGAAAAACAGGAAAAGATTATTTAAGGGCTGGAGACCCAGTTCAGAGCTTAGATGTAGCATGATGGCTAAGCATTTGTGCGGCCTCAAAGTCAACCCCCAGTAATACACAGAGAGACGGGGGAGGGAGAGAGCGTCGAAAAAGAGAGAGGAGAGAGAGAGAGAGAGAGAGAGAGAGAGAGAGAGAGAGAGAGAGAGAGAGAGAGAGAGAGAGAGAGAGAGAGAGAGAGAGAGAGAGAGAGAGAGAGAGACACTATTACTGAGATGGTAGAACAATTGAAAACATTGGGAGATGGCTCTATGTATAGAAACTCTTGCTGCACAAGCATAAGAATCCTTGGCAGTCTATCTCCTTGAATTTGCTGTGATCCAGTCACTAGCAAGGGGCTGGAAAACGGCCTCTCTGTGTATGCATCTTAACCCTAGAACCTCACCATGGGGAGCTGACAGAAGTTTTGTCTCCATCCCCTTACATAAGGTTCTGTAATCGTCCTTCTTCCTCGATTTCTTTTCTTGTTCTCCAAAATAGTCTTATACTTATACATAAAATCCTTCAATTAAAAACAATTACAACATTATTATTGTTGAAGGAAGAAGTGAAGAAATAAATGGCTTAGGAGATGCAGGCAGACAGTGAAATGTCCAATGTCCACATAAACTAAATTCTCTCTCTCTCTCTCTCTCTCTCTCTCTCTCTCTCTCTCTCTCTCTCTCTCTCTCTCTCTCTCACACACACACACACACACACACACACACACACACACACACATTAGTAACTTGTATAACAGCTTAAATCTCTGGGTTGACAGACACAAATTTTATAAACTGATGGTTGAGAGTAGAGGAAAGAATAATATTATGATTTTGGCCTCATTCCAGTAACAGTATCCTTAAGTTTTATCTTTTTATTTTATTTTTTATAGTGTAACAGTTTTCACAGTTCTCTACCAAGTGAGAACATAGACTCATACATGAAAGCCTGCCATGGCCTGGACTCCAGGTTCTGTCCTTTCATGCCTGACTTCAGACACTTTCCCACTCTAATCCTTGCTCGAAAATGAAGTCTTTGTCTTAGCTATTGCTCATGTTGGGAACTCTAGGCTATGTTTGTTCTGTGCAGGATGTGGTGATTAACACATAATAAGCATGCACAAAATTTTAGCTTTTTTACTGTTTCCCTTAGTCTGCTCTGACTTTAATTGCAAAATACCATGGATGGGTCATTATAAACAACAGAAACTTAATGCTCACAAATCTGAAGGCTGAGAATGCCAAGATCCAGGCGCCAGCCAATTTAGTGTCTGGTGAGGAACCAGTTCTCATGGATGGCATATTCTATGTGTACACACTTCGGTGGATGGACCAAACAAGCCTGAGGTCTCTTTATAAAGGTTCTAATTCTATTTGCAAGGATTCACCCTCATAACCTCATCACCTCCCCAAAGTCACATTTCTTAATACCAACACCGGAGATGATATTTCATTGTAAGTTTTGTAGGGATATAAGTACCCAGACCATAATACTCTTAGTCTCAGCAGATTTATGTTTGTTTTTGTGAGTTTGTTTTTTGTTTTGTTTTGTTTGCTGGGAGTGGTAGCTGGGGTTGCTGAGGAACTCTGAACATGATTCTGGCCTTGTTATCCAGCATCTTTATGAACTGTCTCTTCCAGATGTTCCTAAAAAAACAGCCAATGAGGTCTTTTGCTTTCCAGAGCTCCTCCCCTAGTATGTGTGAGGGAGAGGCAGAGGGAGTGGAGGCACAAAAATAATGTCAAGACAATGGTGTGGACAATTGTCCTGAGGCAGAGGGATAAGCTTGTTAACATGAGTTCTGGAAGAAGGTCCAGCAGCATGTTCTGTGGGTCCAGCACAAAATGAAAACAGCCCTTGCTTTTATTTTAAGTTGGTAACCATTGAGCATTAAATCTAGTGGACCCAATCAAGGTATAAAACCTGTGTCACAGCATCAGGCAGTCGTCCAGGGATCTGGTCCTGCCTGCATGGCCCTATATCAGTGTCATGCAAGAAAGTTAGGGACCTTTTAGTTAGAAGCTAAGGGATTTTAGTTCAAACTTAGAAGTTGGAAATAACGTAGAAAAAAAATGGTCAGAACTTTCAAGATAAATAATACAATTTATACCAAGCCTATATAGAATTAAAATATATGTGTGTGCACATATAGTTTTCATTCTATGGATATATATGTACACACACACACACACACACACACACACACACACACACACGAATGAGATTTCTTGAGGAAGAGTGGTTTGACTACCCTGGCAAGATAGCAACAATGAATACTACTGAATCTGAATTACTTATTAAGTAGAGACAATCAAAACGACTTTGAAAATATCACTAAGATGAGAACAATTTATAAAGATGTGTGTGTGCTGGAAGGGAGACCGACATCGATCTGTATGAAGAAATCAGACAGCAGAGACTCGTAATGAACACAGTACATTTGCATGAGGAAAGGCAAAGAGGTGTTGGCTGTTCCTCTGCAGTCTGTCTGCTTCTCTTCCTCCTCTCCTTAAAGCTGGGCTCTGTTTCCATTTTGAAGAAATCTTCAGTTATACAATGTGGGCCAAAGAGGGGGAAAACATAATGAAATTTCAACCATATTGCTCCTTTTCTCTCTACACAGCTTTTCAAGAACGTCTCCATTCTAATTACAGAAAGAGACCTTGGAGGCACCAAATGTGCATTTAAAAAACAACAACAACAAAAAATCACCTTTCCGCTGGGCGGTGGTGGCGCACGCCTTTAATCCCAGCACTCGGGAGGCAGAGCCAGGCGGATCTCTGTGAGTTCGAGGCCAGCCTGGGCTACAAAGTGAGTTCCAGGAAAGGCGCAAAGCTACACAGAGAAACCCTGTCTCGAAAAACCAAAAAAAAAAAAAAAAAAAATCACCTTTCCTTGGCCTCTCAAATGGAACTGTATTCCAGGCAAAGCTCTGAAGACAGCATGGACGAAGCGCTTTTGCTGCTCAGCCCTGGATGGGAGTGTGCATCTGTGCATGTCTCCCGTCTCCCGTCTCTCTCTCTCTCTCTCTCTCTCTCTCTCTCTCTCTCTCTCTCTCTCTCTCTCTCTCTCTCTTTCTCTCTCTTCTCTCTCTCATCCTGACAAACTGTCCTCCATGCTGGGAAATTCAACCTTCCTCCTTCTTCTGTTTTTCTTCTAATAACTCAGCCTGGAGAGGTGCACGTGCAGCCTCCCTGAAGTGCTGCTGTCATGTGGAGGGAGATGCTTTTGTTCCCTAATTTAGCATGTCTTTAGGAAAGTTACAAAATTCAGGATGACAAGGATAGAAGCAGCCATGCCCTTGAGTTAAGCATGTAGATGTGGAACTGAGTCTCGGTTCCTTTGGGACAACATTTTGTCCAGGCTGCAGATTCTGATAAAACATGGAGAGAAATGTGAATGGATCTGTATGTCAACAGAAAGAAGGAAAGATTATTAAAAGTTTAAAAAGCATCCTCTTGAGTTGAAAATCCATATTCTCGTTTTTCTTTTGGTCTTCCACTAAACTTTCAATGTTTGTGATGAACCCATCCAAGCCTCAAATTCCTCACCTTGATGAGAACAGATGTCTGTGAAGATTCTGCCTGCATGAGAGCATCTCCCTGAGCACTCTGGGTCACTAAATCTATGCCTCAGAGGCCTATATATGGATAAGACAGGAAGACCCACATTCCTGCCCAAATATGTGTCTACAAAATGCCCATGATTGCTGCACTTTGCTTCTTTAAATATCTCTATTTCGCAGGTGAGAAGAGCTACCCTGATACTTTCCCCAGGATCCGGTAGAGATTATATCAGCAATTAACATTCTTCTGAGCATTGTAAGCATGAATCAGCAGCTGTCAGGTGTTCAATCGGAAAGGAAGGGAACATGTTCAGAGCATCATAGAACATGTTTGTTTCCAGAGCGGAAAGAATAGCCTGCATAGTTTTTTGAGAGTTTCCGCTGTGGGTCCGCTCTGTAAGTCTCACTAGATTTTAACATTCTTTTCTGATGTTGTTTTAATTTTGCATACTCATGTGTTACATTTATGATGTAGTATAATCACACACACATCACAATAATATGTCTCTCATATTTACACTAGACTACTTTTTCCAACTGAGAAACAAAGGGTAAGAAGAAAACTGTAGAAACGGTGCCTGGGTTGTGAGAAAGAACCCTCACCAACATCTTGTTTCCTGTCAGCTAGTAGAAAGGATAATGTGGGGGGGAGAGTGCATGAGGGGGCAGTTCCCTGAAGCGAGAAAGCAAAGCCTGCTTCTGGGGTCACAGGTTATGGAAGTGAACACAGTGTTGAGGGAGCTGGAAGCGTGTGCTGCCTTCCTAGAAAAGTACAAGGAAAACAAGATTCTTTCAGGCACTCTGCATGCAGTGACTAGGAAATCAACTGCCAGAAGGTGCCAGGGATAAGGAGAAGAGCAACAGGCACGCCATTAATCGACAGGAATGCTGTAACCAGCTGTTTGAAGAGGTTCAAAGCCTTCCCAGTGAATCACTTGCGGCAGCATTTCTGATCAATAGATGATGGGAGGTAAGATATTCGTTGATGGAGACTAGTAACACTAAACTACACATTAATATGTGCTTCGCAGTCTGTACTCTAACATGCATAATTTGCCACAGCTTGACAGTTAACCATTTTGCTAGCTTGGCACAGAGGTTCACACATATAACCCCAGTGCTAAGAAGGTGCAAGAACTGCAAGTCTGGATTTGCCTAGTCTATATAGTAAGATCTTGTCTCAAACAAGACAAAACAAACAAACTGAAAAGAAAAAAAAAAGAGTTTTGCTGTGTCCATTTATCTTTCAAGTAGGTATAATAAGAATATACCTGTCATTTTCTCCAAGCCATTCACTTTATTTTGTTATTAATTTTTATTGAGAATAATATATCCATTTTGATAAATTTTACTTTGATTATTTTGATAAACACAATAGTGAGAAGTTTCTCTCTTCAGAATTTCTGTTAAAAGATAATACATTTGGGGTTAGCAGTTATTTTTAATTTTCTTTCTTTTCCATCTGTTGTCTTTGCTGACATCCTAATATTGGTTAACCATGAAGAAGAGGAGGAGGAGGAGGGAGGGAGGAAGAGAAGGAGGAAAGAAGGCAGGCAGGCAGGCAGAAATGAAACAACTTTCCTAATCCAATAACTGGTTAACAGAAGGCATGAAATAGCTCAATCTGGAGTCCTCAACGTTTGACAAACTAAACAAAATTTATAAAGCACTAGTCTTGAGTTATTTCTGTTCCAGGACCAATTCAATATGGCAGTCACATTTTTACTACAGACTTAACGTTAATTTAAATGTCAAAGAGTCAGCTTTCTTACGATCAGCCTTTGACTTGCTGGTGTAGGCCTGGGTGCCCATTTCCAAGCATGTAGTCATCTTTTTCCACATTTGAAACTTACCTTCCTTTGCAAAGAACACTCGTCACCACTGCACTCTAGCCTTCTTGCTGTGAAGGATCACAACCCATGGGGTTTGCACATCTTTCTTAGGATTTGCTTCCAGCTGAGCACCAGGACTTGACCAAGTCCACTGTCTCATAAATCTCCTTCAGAATGAGGGGCTGCTGAGATACTGGCACAGTCAGAAACACCATTTACTGCCTTCTTAGTGGCATGTTTCAGCTAACAAATGCTCCTTAGAATTTGATGGCTTTTCTCTGATGCAGTCTTTCAGAAACCCATCAAACGTGGCAGCTACAGTTCCGTAGGTCTGTTCATTCTCTTGTCTAGAGAGAATGTAATGATATACTGATACACCATGGTCAAGTCCACGACAAAGTCTTCAACATTTCCCTGACTCAGTGACTCTAAAAACCAGAAAATTTAAGCATCTACAATTTACTCTGTTAATGTAACTCTCTTATCAGATATATTTTATACACAGGGGTGGATTGCTATCATGATGAGCAAGGGCCATCTGTCATAGGCACAATGCTAATGTTAAAGGCAGAAAATTTTCTCAAAGTAAATATGTGAATAGCTGTATTGTATCTGTGAGAAAAGGAAATTAATGATTAATAAATTTTAAACATGCAAAAGAACAAATGGAAAGTATCCCTTTTGTCTTGGCTCTATTATTTAGTAATTTTGTGGCAAAACCCAAATGCTTAATTAAGCAACTGGCTTGCAGTTTTCTTTATGTTAAGTGAGAATACCAAGAATTTCCCCAGCAATGTTACATAATAATTTTGAAAAATGGTATGTAGAATTTTTGATAAATATTAAAATATTGGGATACTATTGAAGTGTCAGATATTAGGATTCTGTGAGT